>NC_045595.1:13447907-13750938 GCF_009762305.2 Zalophus californianus | reverse complement strand
CGTCGTAGGTGCTCACTGCCAAGGCCTGGCACATTACTGAGCACCTACTGTGTGCGGAGGTGCTCAGGGACAAAAACACCAAGTGGATCCCTGTGGCCCCTCCTACACTCTTCCTGGCTTGCCTTGGGGCTTCCCTGCCTTTAATGCTTTCTGGATATTTGGACATTCCTGCTCTGGGCCTGTCCCAGAGTGTCCCTGAGGAAGGAATTCCTGGGTTTTGCTCTCATTTCATCGTTTTTCAGTTTCTTTCTATTTATGGCAAGAGAAACTGGTTTTCCATTCTTGGTGGTGACATGAAGTTTCCCTTTTGAAATATATTTACTGAAGTAAAAACAGAAAAGGGGGTCGATCTAAAGGAGAAATAGTTGACATCAGCCTAAAGTGTACTTCTTCATTTATGGTGGTTATTTCCTGTCTCGTTTGGGAGTACCAGCTCAGTGGGTGATAAGGGATGGTGGAAAACGCTGGCCAGACACACAGGGCGGGGCACACAGTAGGTGCTCAGTAGAGGGTGGTGGAATGGCTGCATGATGCTGCTGGAGGTTGGCCGAAAGAAAAACAAAACCAAAGCAAATCAGCTTCTGAAGTCGGTTTAGCAAAGTCGAACTCACCACCCTCCGGCCCCCAAACCTTCGGGTTTCCCCAAGTCTGCCTGGGAAAGGGCCTAACGTGGGCCTGGGTATACAGCAGATGCACATTAAACGTTCGCTGGATGAGCGCAGGAATCTTGCTCATCTTGCGGAGCAGGGAAGGTGGTGTGAGAAGTTGTTTTCTCCTGTGCGCGGGCGCCCTTCTGGGCTCACTCTGGCCGATCAATCAACGAACACGGCGCTGAGAGGCTCTTCTGGGCCTGCGGGAGGCTGGGGACACTGCAGCCTCCGGGTGCAGCCAACAGGGCCACCGGTCGGAAAGCGGGCTCTGTCGGTCTGGTTCCATCGGTGCTGAAGGAAGCTGACCACGCGTCAGTTTCCTCGTCCGTAAAATGGTCTTGCGAGACGGGAAAGAGCCAGTGCCAGCCCGGAGGACCGGGTGTGGGTCCCCTCCCTGCGGCCGGCCAAGCACCTGCACAGGACGGGGGCGGTGACTGGTTCCTGCTCGCGGCGAGGGCGGAAGCGGGGCAGGAGGGGAGGGGAGGGGCCACCGCCTTGGCTGGTAACCTGATCCTTAGGAATGCGCGGAGGCCAGAAGCGCCCCCGGCCCCAGGCCGGCGCCCTTCCCCCGGCCCGCTGCCGCCACCCGGGTCCCCGCAAGGCCCACCCCCAGAGGACGTTCCCCATAAGTCCTACCCAGACCCGCGGGGTCCTGAGCGCATCCCCCGCATATTTTTATCATTTTTAAAAGACCTTATTTGTTTGACAGAGACACAGCGAGAGAGGGAACACAAGCAGGAGGAGTGGGAGAGGGAGAAGCAGGCTTCCCGCCGAGCAAGGAGCTCAGTGCGGGACTAGATCCCAGGACCCTGGGATCAGTACCTGAGCCAAAGGCAGATGCTTAACGACTGAGCCACCCAGGCGCCCCACTGGTTGCTTTAAACAAGAAGAGTAATCTCAACGCTCTAGAGAGAGGCCCTAGAGGGGCGAAGATTCGAACCCGGGCTGGGAGAGAGGTGGGGGGGTTAGTTTCAGCTTCCCTTCCGAACCCAGGGTAGGGTTGGGGACCAGGCTGAGTTCTCCGGCCTGGACTGTGTGACCCCGGGGCAGGTCCCACACCCTCCCTGGACGCGGCTCTGGAAAGTAAGATAATGTCCTGAGACTCGTGGACCTGCTGGGACAGTAAGGGCGGAAAAATCAGGGTCTAGGCTGAGCCTTGTTACCAACTTCTCCCTCAATTCCATCTTCCGGGGCCACTGCCACTACACGGGACATGTGATACCACCCAGGCTCCCATGGAAGCCTGCTTTCCTTCTCTCCCTCTGGCTTCCCCTGGCTCACCCAGTCCAGCCCCACCGGCTCTCTCCATCAAAGGGGTCCGCTGGGGTCTGCCCCAGGGCTTTTGCATTTGCTGTTCCCACTGTCTGGGATGTTTGGCCTTCAAATTATCTCCAGCTCCTCCTTCATTCAGCATCACCTCCTGGGGTGCCCCACCCCAATTACCCAACTCTAAAACATACCCCCCCCACCCATGGAGGGGGCACCATTCTCCTTGAAGTTGTGTTTGATAGGTTCCTTCTTCAGACTGTGCGCTGGAAAGGTGAGGGTGTTTGTGTCATTCCCGTGTGTTCCCATCACTTGGCTCAAAGCAGGTGCTCAGACAGTGTGTAGGGAATGAATGAATGAATGAGAAAATGGGAGTTATCCCTAGTTCACTGCGTATGATTGGTTGGTGGATTCAGGGCTCCCCTTGACCTGCCTGACTAGGTGGGGATAGGGTTGGTCCAAATGGAAGAGCAGGACTGGAGTGTCCTGGAGGGCTGCCTGGCTAGGAGGAAGGAGAAGGTAGGGGAAATCGTTGGGTCAGAGGGAACAGCAAGTGCACAGCAGTGGAGACTGAAGGATCTCCGCCTTGAAAAGTGGAGCTGGCAAGGGGCCAAGACAGGTCCTCTCTATCCAGCCTCAAGGACCCTCCCCTCCCCCATCTGGGGCCTAGAGAGCCCAACAAAGATGGTGGGCAGGCTCAGCCAGACGGTGGGGGACTCCTTGGGCGTCAGGTTAGGGGAGGCTTCTTGGAGGAGGAGACATTGGGTTTTGAAGCATGAGTAGGAACTTGCCTGGAGGATAAGGAAGGGCACTCCAGGCTGAGGGAACTCCAGACCAAATAACCATACACAGTTAAGTGTGGCCTAATAATAATAATAAGATAAAATACTTATAGAAAATATTGAGTTCTTACTATTTTTTCAAATCCAATACAAATCACAATACTCAAGGCACCTCGCCAGCTTAGTCAGTAGAGCATGCGACTCTTGAATCTCAGGGTCGTGAGTTCTAGCCCCATGATGGGGTAGAGTTTACTTAATTAAAAAAACAAATAAATAAATAAAACAAAAATCACAAGACTCCATGCGGTGGGTGAGATTATTCACTCCATTTTCATGAGGAGGAAACGGAGACTCAGAGAGGTAACAGGCCTTGGGCTCCTTGTGTCTCCATTTCCCAAAGCCTGTTTGCTGGTCAGTCTTTCAGCTCAGGCAGGTTCTGCCCATAGTTCACCAGACCATTCATCCACTTGTCAAGGTTAAGGCCCAAGGTCAGGGTGGAGGCTCCCTAGGCCACCCACTCACGTCCCGCCTTGGGGAGAAGCGTGGCCCCGTTTTCTCCAATTCAGCCACATTGCATAGGCCCAGAGAGGAGTCTCAGAGCAAGGCTAGCAACAGGCCGGGGGCTGCATCCCCTCCCATTAGGGGTCCCTTTGTCCAGGTTGGCACCTGGGAGGGCAGGTCTGGAGGACACAGAGACCTACATGCCTAGAAATGTATGCAAATGGACACATACATACCCACCAGTATACATATATGTATATACATACGGGCACAGAGATACATACAGGCAGACAGATCTATATGCATGGACCCACACAGGCACATAGACACCCACCCTCACGTATGAACACACCTGGGCACAGGGATCCATACATGAATACACACAGGCACAAACAGACATTTGTGTGTACACAGACACATACACCCCTGGGTCATTGCCTACCAGGCCATGCCTCATGCTCATGGTGACAGTTTCCTTCATAGACTTTTTGCTCCAGAGCCCAGTTAGGGGCAGAGCCAGGGGAGGCAGGGAGGCAGAAGATCAGGGGTTGGGGGCTGGGAATGTTCATGCCCACAGGCAAATCAGACAAACCGAGGCCAGAAACTGCCACAGCAACCAGGCCAGGCAGCATTCTCCTTTAACACTGAGCCAGGTGCTGTACCGGATGTTGGAGACCCAGCAGGTTCAGGATACACAAGGTCCCTGCCCTCCAGGAACTTTGGGTCCACCCTGTCATTCTGAATGCTTCCAAGGCTATAATGGAAATAAGGTGAGTGGGAGGGGCCTTTCCGAGGATACAAGTTTGCACTGGGGAAGGGAGCATCATACAGAGGGCAAAGCGTATGCAAAGGCCCTGAGGCAGCAATGGACTGAGAGGCCAAGGCTCAGAGAAGGTGAAAGGTTAGAGGGGGGTCAGTGGCAGAAGGGTCCTTAGCTTCCACCATCTGGCTGAGAAACTGGCTCCATCCTGAGTGTGGCAGGAGCCACGGAGGGGTTGTGTGAAGGGGCTGTCAGCCAGACCCAGATGTCCCTAGAGTCCTTAGGGAGTGTTGGATAGGTTGTTCCCTCCTTCCTCCCTCATATCCCACCTCCAGCCAGCCTTTAGGGAGGTCCATTGAGCATTGACAATAACAAAACAGTATTAAATAGTTAACAATTACCAGCTGGGATTCCTGCCTTAACAATTGGGAAGGGGATGGTGGCTAAGGAGGAAACTGTGGGGGGCCTATAGTCAACCACTCTCACCTCAGGACCCACAGCAGGCCCTGGCAGATGCAGACTAAAAATGTAGACGGCTGCCCAGGAGGGGCAGAACCCAGCAGGAGGCCAGGGTTCTACCAGGTGAATGAAAGGTCTATGGCCTGGTCACACCTTGCTGAGCCTCAGTTTCCCGTCTGTAAAGCCAGTTAGTCGGACTCCGAACTTTTAGACTCCTCAGTGAAAAGTATCAGGATCAAAGCGCTTCCAGCAACTTCTGGCAGCTCTTCTTTCCCCTCTCTGTTTTTCTGGGGCAAATACACGGCCGGAGATTTGGGGGTGAAGGTGAGACAGAAGCAGATCTGGCCAAATCGCCCAGGGAGCCACCGGGAACAGCTCCCTAAGGCCTTCTGCCCCCAGCCCGTACAGACCCAGGATAGAGGTGCGCTAAGGAAAGCACTTGCAGGCGTAGTGGAGCGGGAGGTGCCAGGGAGTTATTTATCCATCCGGGCTCCATCGCCCGCCGGTCCCCGGAGGCCGGCACCGCCCCCGCCCCCGCCCAGCCGGGGCCCCACGCGCGGATGCGGGGCGGGGCTTGGGGACGGGCAGGCGGCTGGTGGCCATGCTCATCACGCCACCCGGGACGTGCCTTGGCGGGAGGCAGCGCTGGGGGCATTGGTCGTACACTGCACTCCCGGGGCGGGGTAACCGGGTCCGGGCGCGGGACCGCCCCCATGACGTCAACCCACAAGGCCTCGCGCTGTTGTGCGGTTTACCGCGCGTCACCGGGGCAACGGCAGCCAGGGGGGGCGTCAGCGGCTTGGCCCCGCCCCACCATGCAAATGAGCGACGTCACCCACGCCCAATGGCGAGCGGGGGCAGTGAGCTCATCGCGCTGGGCCGAGGCTATAAGAGGGCGCGCGAAGTGCGCGGCGCAGGAGCCGCCGCCAGCGGAGGGCCGGGCGCAGCGGCCTCGGCCCGGGCGGGTGCAGGGCAGAGCGGACGGGGGGGCGCAGGCCCCCCGGGCGGCCGCGGCCACTCCCCCCTCCCCTCCCCGGGCCGGCGCGGCGGGGGAGGCGGAGGATGGAAACACCCTTCTACGGCGATGAGGCGCTGAGCGGCCTGGGCGGCGGCGTCAGTAGCAGTGGCGGCGGTGGTAGCTTCGCGTCCCCGGGTCGCCTGTTCCCCGGGGCGCCCCCGACGGCGGCGACTGGCAGCATGATGAAGAAAGACGCGCTGACGCTGAGCCTGAGCGAGCAGGTGGCGGCGGCGCTCAAGCCCGCGGCCGCGCCGCCCCCGGCCCCCCTGCGCACCGACGGCGCCCCAGGCACGGCGCCCCCCGACGGCCTGCTCGCCTCGCCCGACCTGGGGCTGCTCAAGCTCGCCTCGCCCGAGCTCGAGCGCCTAATCATCCAGTCCAACGGGCTGGTCACCACCACGCCGACGAGCACTCAGTTCCTCTACCCCAAGGTGGCGGCCAGCGAGGAGCAGGAGTTTGCCGAGGGCTTCGTCAAGGCCCTGGAGGACTTGCACAAGCAGAACCAGCTGGGCACGGGCGCGGCCTCCGCTGCCGCGGCCGCCGGGGGACCCTCGAGCACGGCTGCGGGCGCCGCGCCTCCTGGCGAACTGGCCCCGGCGGCAGCCACGCCCGAGGCGCCCGTCTACGCGAACCTGAGTAGCTACGCGGGCGGCACCGGGGGTTCGGGGGGTGCTGCGACGGTCGCCTTCGCCGCCGAGCCTGTGCCCTTCCCTCCACCGCCGCCCCCAGGCGCGCTGGGACCGCCCCGCCTGACCGCGCTCAAGGATGAGCCGCAGACGGTGCCCGACGTGCCAAGCTTCGGCGAGAGCCCGCCGTTGTCGCCCATCGACATGGACACGCAGGAGCGCATTAAGGCGGAGCGCAAGCGGCTGCGCAACCGCATCGCTGCCTCTAAGTGCCGCAAGCGCAAGCTGGAGCGCATCTCGCGCCTCGAGGAGAAAGTGAAGACGCTCAAGAGCCAGAACACGGAGCTGGCGTCCACAGCGAGCCTGCTGCGCGAGCAGGTGGCGCAGCTCAAGCAGAAGGTCCTCAGCCACGTCAACAGCGGCTGCCAGCTGCTGCCCCAGCACCAGGTGTCCGCGTACTGAGCCCGCGCGCGGGGCGCATGCGCGGCCCCCCTCCCCGGGAGGCGGGCTCGTGTGTGGGGGGGGCGTGGGCGCCCCGGACTCGGAGAGGGCGCGGCCCCGGGAACACCCCCCCTCACCCCGAGGGTGCCAGGATTCCGAGAGGGCGCGGTCCCTGAGGACCCCCCGAGGGTGCCCAGGACTCGGAGAGGGCGCCTCAGACTCGACAAGCTGGACCCCCTGCTCCCGGGGGCAAGCGCATGACCCCCCCGCCCTCGCGCTGCCTCTGTCCCCGAGCGCGGCCACCCAGTGTTGCACAAACCCGCGCGCCCCGGCCGCCCCTTTGTACACACCGCCGCGGTAGGGGGCTCCGAGGGGGCGCAGCCTCAAACCCTGGCTTTCCTTTTACTTTTTTTTTTTTTTTGCTTTTGGAAGAGAGAAGAAACAGAGTGTTCGATTCTGCCCTATTTATGTTTCTACTTGGGAACAAACGTTGGTTGTGTGTGTGTGTTTTTTCTTGTGTTGGTTTTTTAAAGAAATGGGAAGAAGAAAAAAAAAAACTCCCTTCCCTTTCCTCGCTCTTGCTCCCCCCCTTCCGTCCTTCCTACATCCCTCCTCCCGCCCTTTTTGTTCTGTTGTTTTTGTTTTGCTACGAGTCCACATTCCTGTTTGTAATCCTTGGTTTGCCCGGTTTTCTGTTTTCAGTAAAGTCTCGTTACGCCAGCTCGGCTCTCTGCCTCCTTCTTCCCCCGCCGGGGCCTGATGGGCTGGGCAGGGCCTGGCTCGCTCGCTCCCCTCCCCCATCCCTTGCCTCCTTCCCCCTCCTCCCTCCGCCTCTGTTCGGAGGAGAGCCGGCGTACGTGAGGGGCCTTGCACATCTGGCGCTCAACGAGCGCCATCTAGGCGCTCCAGGGCTTAGGGCCGACTGACGTCCAGGTTAAGTGAGGGATATTGGGATCTCCGACCAGCGTTTGGATCTAGCGAGCCCACGGGTGTCCCCTTTAGGAAAGAGAGACTACAAGATGGAAAGGGGACAGCCCAATCCCAGGCAGGTAGGAAAAGGCAAAAACTTGAACCTCCGGGTCTCCGTTACCCTGTCTGCAAAATGGGCCGAACAGTTACAAGCTTGCCCCATAAAGTTGGAGGATCAGCAGTTTGTTCACAGAGCAGCGCTTGGCTTACAGTTGGTGCTCAGTGTAAGCTTTTATTATTGTCTGGTGCATGGAGGTTGCTGAATCTCGGGCCCAGAAGGAAAGTGGCCCAGGTGGGATCTGACTTGGGCAGTCTGCCTCCAGGACTGGTGGTGTAGCTCCGTTCTGTGGGACCTTTCTCTTGGGGCACTGACTTGGAATCAGGATTTTCCAAGTACTCCCTGAAGACCTCTCCCTTCCCAACATCCTAGTGTCCCATTTTGAGGAAACTCATGTTCAGAGAGGTTGAGTGATCTGAGGTCACACAGCCTGCAAGTTTTAGGAGTTTGCAGGGACATTTATACCTTAGGCTTCAAACCTCCAGAGCCTTGACAGCTGCACTGCCTTCATCCCCTGCCTACCCTGACCCTTGATGTTGTGTGGGCAAAAGACCGGGGCCTTGGGCTTTCTGCCTGACTTGGGGCCTGGAGGGACCTAGGCATTAGTGGTCAAGGGCACAGGGCAAGTCGAGCTGGTGGGCATGTGCTAAGCACCAGCTGTATACCCAGCCCTCCTAGGGGAGGCGGGTGAATTGTTCCTGTTTTACAGATGGGGGAACAGGTGCAAAGAAGGAACAGCACGTGCCCACTATACCTCTGCCATTGAAAGGGTGGGGCCTCACCACCTGTTTCCTCTTCCTTCTGATCACCCTGGCTGCCTACTTTTCAAGGCTTCAAGATCTGCTTTGGGATTTGATTTTTAACCATGTGACCTCACCGTGCACCGCCCTCAGGCAGACGTTTCAGGAAGGCGCCCAGCAGTGAGAGGCCGAAGCTGAGGTGGGGGTGTCTTGACACAGAAGAGGCCAAGCACCACATTTGGGGAGCAGAGCTTCACTCTTCAGGAGGCTGAGTCTCAACTTGGGTGCCAGTTGGCCACTGTGTAACCTCAACCAAGTCCTTTCCCCCTGCCCCCTCTACCTTCTATGCTATGAAATGGGTAGGTTCATGTCCAGGTAACATCTCCCATATCTGTTTGGGTGGATGAATAATAATGATACTCAAGGGCTCCCCGTGCACCCCCAACCTATAGAGAAGGGGAGGCCCAGGAAGTTGGGAGATCTGCATGTTGACCCCTGAACTCTTTTACTCATAATCCTGATGCCAGTTGTGTTGGGGAGGCGCGGTTTCCCCACACCAACCAGCTCAATTTTCTAGACATCACCCAGGTGTCCTACAATTCAGTTCTGACACTACCTGAAGTTAGCTTAGACCCTACAGGCGAGGGGCTTAGTCCCACAACACCATCCCCACTTAAATGCCATTTGGAAGTCTCAGGTTGCCACCTGGACTTCTGAACAGCAAGCCCCAAACCAAGGGTTTCCCCACCCCCCAGCCCAGTTTCCATAATTTGCTAAAACAGCTCACAGAGCCTAGGAAAGTGCTTTATTTACTATTACTGGTTTACTTACTTTTAAGGTTTTATTTGAGACAGAGAGGGAGACAGAGCACGAGTGGTGGGGAGGGGCAGAGGCAGAGGGAGAAGCAGACTGCCCTCTGAGCAGAGGGCGCCATGCGGGATTCAATCCCAGGACCTCGGGATCATGACCTGAGCCGAAGGCAGATGCTTAACTGACTGAGCCACCCAGGTGCCTGTATTACTGGTTTATTATAAAGGCTACAACTCAGGAACAGCCAGGTGGAGGAGATGCACGTTGGAGGGAAGGGACGTTGAACTTCCATGCCCTGTCTGGGTGCGCCACCCTCCCAGTCCGTCCATGTTTTCACTAACTAAGAAGCTCTCCGACCCCCACTGGTTTCATTCCACTGGCGTGATTGGTTAAATCATTGGCCTTCGGTGATTAGTTCAATCTCCAGCCCCTCTCCTCTCCCAGGAGGTCTGGGAGGTGCAGCTGAAACCTCCAACTGTCTACTCTCTCCATCTTTCTCGGGACCAGCCCCCATCCTGAAGCTATCTGCTGGTTCCCAGCCACCACTCATCTAATTAGCATAAAATACTTATTGGGGCGCCTGGGTGGCACGCTCGGTTAGGTGTCCAACTGGGTTTCGGCTCAGGTTGTGATCTCAGGGTAGTGAGATCGAGCCCCACGTTGGGCTCTGCGCTCAGCTCAGAGTTTGCTTGAGATTCTCTCTCCCTCTCCCTCTGCCCCTCCCACTTGTGCTCTCGCAGGCACTCCCTCTCAAATCAATCAAACAATCTTTAAAAAAAAAAAAAAAGACTTATCACTCCCAAAGATTTCGAGAGTTTTAGGAGCTGAGTGCCAGGGACCAGGGACAAAGACTAAATATATCTTATTGTATCCCACTCCTGCTAAATGACAGAGCAGGGGCTAGAACCCTGGACTCTTGCCTGCCTCCCAGGAGCCTTGGGTCTAAGTGGAGGCCCTATGTGTTCACTAGCACGTGACGTGGGGCTTTTTGGAAACCACAGATCCAACTCCCTACTTGAACCCTTTATGGAAAAAAGTCCTTGAGTGCATCTGGCCTGGGAAAGATCAATGTCACTCCAGGCACCTCCCTACCCAAACTCTACTTCCTTCCCTTTTGGCCTCAGGGCCTTTGCATGGCTACAAGCCAGATAACACTTCTTCCCTCAGCTACCCAGCTGACCTTCGCTCAAACTCAGCTGCGGTTGTCCTCCTGGTCCCCAACAACCCCCAGGCTGGGCTAAGGCCTTCTTGGGTTCCCACAGTGCTGTGCACTTCCACCATTATTACCTTGACCACCCTGGATTTGTGTTTAGCTCACGGAGGGCATGGATGAGAGCTGTCCTGGTCATTGTTGAGACCAAGGACATAAGTTATGTCCAAATGTCATGTCTCTGGTTTTGCCCAAAGCTACACCCACAGCGTGGAGAAGATGAGGGGCTAACTGCCGAGTAAGGTTGGGTGTCCCTGCTTGCCTCTTGCTCTGGTGCCTCCCAGTGGCTCCCCAGGGAAGCGAGGCTGCCGGGCCAGGCTGTGTGGCTTTGGCAGGACCCTGCTGAGCTGAGGCCAAGATGTGTGTCAGCCCCAGCCTGGCCAGCAGTGATTCATACCAGGCATCAACCTAGCCCCAGGAGGTGGATGGGGATGGTGGCCTCACTTTCCCCTTCATGACTATGGCTCAGAGTCAATACCCACTGTTGCCAGTCCCATACGGGGATGCCAAGGGACCTTGGGCCCAGCTCCACCCTAAGGAGCCCCCATCCTCAGAGCCAGACACGGATACCCGCCTGGCCTTTTAGGATGTGAATCAGAATACGAGAGCTGTGCCTCCTTTGCTCTGGACCCTCTCGTGGCTCCCACGGGGCCTGCTTGATAAAACCCAAACTTTTTTTTTTTTTTTTAAAGATTTTATTTGAAGACAGAGAGAGAGAGTGGGAGAGGGAACACGAGCAGGGGGAGTGGGAGAGGGAGAAGCAGGCTTCCCGCGGAGCAGGGAGCCGGATGAGGGGCTCGATCCCAGGACCCTGGGATCATGACCTGAGCCGAAGGCAGACGCTTAACGACTGAGCCACCCAGGCGCCCCAAAACCCAAACTCTCATACTCCTCTCTTAGGTCCCACCTGTTCGGTACTCCGCCTCCTGACCCTCTTCTCCTTGCCTCCAGCCACACCAACCTCCACATCCCCTAATCATGCCCGACTTCTCACTTTGGGGCCTTTGCTTGTGCTGTGTCCTCCACCAGGGATGCCCTCCTCCCAGCTCTCCTACTCCTCCTTCTCCTCCTGTGGGACTCAGCCCATCCACCCCCCCCTTTGATTCCTTCCTAGCCATTTCACACACTCAAATTATTTGAGTTGTGTGTGTCCCCAGGCCCAGATCAGGTCTCACTACAAAGTTAGGTGTTCAGAGGCACCCAGCGGGCCCAGTCGGTAGAGCACGTGACTCTGGATCTCAGGGTTGTAAGTTTGAGCCCCACGTTGGGTGTAGAGATGACTTAAAAGTAAAATCTTTAAAAAAACAAAAACAAAGTGAGGCGTTCAACCAATGCCCAAGGTATGTGAGACTGAGTTTGCCTTGAGACACATGTAGGGGAAGAATTTGGGGCCCCTTCTCCGCTCAGAGCCCTAATTTTCTGTTCAGTACAGGCAGGCAATATGTAGCAACCCCCATGAGCCTCAGCTCTGATCTAGGTCCTGCCCCCCACAGGGGGTCGGCCTTCTAGAACCCCCTTCCTCCAGGAGCTGATGGGGATTGGCTGGAACTTGGCTGTGAGTCACAAAGCCACTGTGGGACCAGGGCCCCAAGGCTGGCCATTCGGGCTGGTGGGTTCAGCTTCAGGGGCAGGTGAGTGGATCTGGTGGAGGGTTTGGTGGCACAGAGACTGGGTTGTTCTCCCCTGGCCCTCATCATCCTCAGAGCCCCCTTGGGCCCTCCAGGCCACTTCAAGAAGTGGGTCCGATTCTCAGCCCCTCAGAGCAGGGGCATTTGGGGCCTCTAAAAACCTGATGGTGGGTTTGTCTGTCTGGGGTCCAGCCTGGAGAATCTATCATGTTTCTTTGGGAGGCTGGGAAAATGGTGTTAGTTTGTGTGACAAGGAAACTGAGACTCAGAGGGGTTTACTCAAAATTGCTAAGCCAGCCACTTGGCTTGCATGTCTGGGGGCCCCTATTTCTTTTTCCTGTCCCCTGTAATCACATTCCTCTCAACTCTGTTGTCTGTTTGTTCACTCATTCTGGTTGAGTTTGTTGAAAGGGCTGAACCATGTGGTTGGTGAAACTGCAGACGCTGGGATAGGCAAGTTCAGATCCTGAAGCTGTTCTAAGTTCTGAAGCTTAGGTGATACTCATCCATCCATCCATCCATCCATCCACTCATCCATCCATCCACTCATCCATCCATCCGTCCACTCATCCATCCATCCATCCATCCATCCATCCATCCATCCATCCACTCATCCATCCATCCATCCACTCATCCATCCATCCATCCACTCATCCATCCATCCATCCACTCATCCATCCATCCATCCACTCATCCATCCATCCATCCATCCATCCATCCACTCGATCCACTCATCCATCCATCCATCCATCCACTCGATCCACTCATCCATCCATCCACTCGATCCACTCATCCATCCATCCACTCCATCCACTCAACCATCTATCCATCCATCCACTCATCCATCCATCCATCCATCCATCCATCCATCCACTCGATCCACTCATCCATCCATCCATCCATCCATCCACTCATCCATCCATCCATCCACTCATCCATCCATCCATCCACTCATCCATCCATCCATCCATCCATCCATCCATCCATCCATCCATCCATCCACTCGATCCACTCATCCATCCATCCATCCATCCATCCACTCATCCATCCATCCATCCACTCATCCATCCATCCATCCACTCATCCATCCATCCATCCATCCATCCATCCATCCATCCATCCAGCCACTCGATCCACTCATCCATCCATCCACTCGATCCACTCATCCATCCATCCACTCCATCCACTCAACCATCTATCCATCCATCCACTCATCCATCCATCCATCCATCCACTCATCCATCCATCCATCCACTCATCCATCCATCCATCCACTCATCCATCCATCCATCCATCCATCCATCCATCATCCATCCACTCATCCATCCATCCATCCATCCATCCATCCATCCACTCGATCCACTCATCCATCCATCCACTCCATCCACTCAACCATCTATCCATCCATCCACTCATCCATCCATCCATCCATCCATCCATTCGATCCACTCATCCATCCATCCATCTATCCATCCATCCATCCATCCATCCATCTACTCGATCCACTCATCCATCCATCCACTCCATCCACTCAGCCATCCATCCATGCATAAACATCTATTGAGCACCTATTGTATGTACTGTTCTAGGCATTGGGGATTCAACAGCAAACAAAAGAGACGGACATCTCTACCCATGGGCAGTTCATAGTTCAATGAGGGAGGTAAATCAGAAATAACTTAAAGAAGTAAGAAATATGGTATGTTGGCTTCTCTGGGCCTCAGGTTTCTCTTCTGTGAAATGGGGACAATGACTCTGCCCACCTCCAGGAGAACCAGCCTCAGGCCCATTTGTTGTTATGATCCAGTTCACACTGATTGCTTGTTATGAATGAACCCAGCCCATTTTGGGGTGGGGGTGAAGGCAGGGGCAGGACATTCAGGCCATCACATAGGTGAAGCTAGAATTCTTACCGTGAAAGGAGGCAACACATGGGTCTTTGAAAACAAATCTATTTTGATCATCTTTGTCTTGAAGTTTTTAGTCTATTATCCTGTCAGTTACTGATATGGTTGAATTTAAGTCTTCCGTCAATGGGCATTTGGATGGTTTCTGGTTTGGGGTGAATATGAACGCTTGCACCTCTTGAATGTAAATATCAGGGTGGAATTGACAAGTTGCCTCCAAGACACTAACAATTTCCCCAGTTGGTCATAATGTGTCCACCTTTTCAATTTTAACCATTTTTTGTGGATCTGGACACCATTACCACTGTATGAATATTCTGTTTAATTTAAGCCACCTCCTGTATATAAGCATTTGAGTTGTTTTCAGGTTTTTTTTTTTTAAGATTTTATTTATTTCTTTGACAGAGAGAGACACAGCGAGAGAGGGTACACAAGTAGAGGGAGTGGGAGAGGGGGAAGCAGGCTTCCCCACCGAGCAGGGAGCAGGATGCAGGGCTTGATCCCAGGACCCTGGGACCATGACCTGAGCTGAAGGCAGACACTTAACCGACTGAGCCACCTAGGTGCCCCGAGTTGTTTTCAGTTTTTACTCTTCATAAACAATACAATGATGAACATCTTTGAACATCCTCCTTTTTGCACTTTTAACTGACCCCTTAGCAATCACCTTTTTGGTTATTTCTAGTTGTTTTGCTTTTACATAGAAAAGGACACTAGTATAAACTTCTTTGTACATTCATCTTTGTGGACTTAAAAGTTTTTGGTTTTTGTTTTGAGATGTTAGGGTTTTTTGTTTTTGTTTTTGTTTCTCTTTTAACATCTCTTTTCACATTTATCTTGAGGACAGAGCCAGCCCAGGGCAGTGTTGCTGCACGTTGCATGGGATGAAGGGCTGAATGAAGGCTGCTTCCTCTTGCAAGCTGGCCTCTGAGATTGCACCTTCTCCTCCTGCTCCTCCCCCAACTCTATGGCCCTCCAAGGTATGAAGATGTCTGGGAAAGGAATCGGCTGTTTCAGCCAGAAAGGGGGTGGGGTGGGCTTCTGCCCAACAAGCGTGTTATGCTCCAGGTGACATATCAGGGCTGCTTGGCAGTATCCCAATTCCCTCTGAACCAAGGTGCTTCTGGAAACCATAGTCACCCCCTCATTCTTCTACCCATCCATCTGCCAGTGATCTACCCATCCTCTCTCAGTCATCCATCATCCATGCCGCGGATCCATCTAGCCGTTCATCAGTCTCCCTCTTATTCATTGATCTCTTCACCAATTCCTTCAGCTCTCTCCGTTCACGCACTCCTTTATCTACTCAGATCTCATCCCTCTACTCATCATCTGTCCATCCATCCATTCCTCCCTCCTTTACCCCTCCCTCCTATTCATCCATCCACTCATTCATTCATTGACCCACTCCTCCATCCATCCGTCCATCCACTCATGTATCCATTTCCTTATTTATTGATCTGTTCACCAATTCATTCATCAACTTCATTTACCTACTTATTCTTCCACACAACCCGTTATCCATCTTTCCAACCCATCCACCATTCATTTATCCAGATTTAACCATTCAGTATCTAGTCATTCATCCATCTATCTACCCAACTTCCAATCCACTCAGCCACTCATTTATAAAGCTGGCCACCCACCGAACAGCCCGGAACCAGGCCCTAGGACTGAGACGGGGACACAGAAATGACTCAGAGCTGGTTCCTGCCCTCTAGGAATTCACAGTAAATAGAGAGAGGCAAATAATAACAACACACATACACACACATACACACATACACACACGCAGAGAGACAAATAGGAAATTTCCAAAACAGTGTGATCAGTGCAATTCACAGTGTGCTCCAGATATAAAGGAAATTCAAAAAGCAAGAAGGCGGTTGGCACTCAGCTGAGAATGTGCACTATCGCCAGTGTTGAAGTGACCACAGGATCATGAGGGAGACATAGGTACCAAAGACCACCTGGGCAGGTGGCTGGGAGAGATAGGGCCTGCAAAGGACAGGAGGAAGATTGCACGGTGTCAGGAACGAGAAGCTGTAGGTCCTGGAGGGCTCGCTCCAGCCAGGAGACCTCTTGTCTGTATGATCCCACTCTGTCCACCTCCCTGTCACCCTCCACAGGCAGAGCTGACCCGCCCAGGAACCAAGACAATGCAGGAAGCAACACTTTACAGTTGTCACCCAATGGGCAGAGCCTCTACCAGCCCCAGTCTGTCTCCAATCTCCAAGACAAAGCAGGGACACTGAGTCCACAGCCTCAGCACAAGCCACTGGCGTCCAGGGAGAGCCTTCTTCAACAGCATGACAAGGACAAGATGGTGCCTCGTCACATCCCACACCTGCGGGCTGTGGTTGAGAGCCAGGCCTTCAAAAACATCCTGGTGGATGAGATGGACATCATGCTTTCCTGTGCAGCCACCCTCATCCAAGCCAACTGGAGGGGCTACCAGCTCCGGCAAAAGCTGATCTCCCAGATGATGGCAGCAAAGGCCATCCAGGAGGCCTGGCGACGCTTCAACACCAGGCGTCTCCTCCGGTCTGGCAAGTTGGTGGGAAAAAAAGTGAGCATGGAGGAGGGCGACATCCCTTATCACACCCCCCAGCAGGTACGTTTCCAGCATCCAGGAGAGGGCAAGCCCCCTGCAGCCCCGCCTGTCATGGTGAGCAAAGAGACCCAGTTCCCTTCCTCCGACACCCTGGCCGCCTGCACCCACCAGCTGGCCCTCCTGCAGGCCCAGCGTGCTCCACCTTGCACCACTGGGGACCCTGGCATCACCTTTCTGCCACACCAGACTGTTGCCATGAGACTTCCATGTCCGGTGAGTCTAGATGCAAAGTGCCACCCATGCCTGGGGACAAGAACTGTCAGAAATGCCTGCCTTGTCCATGTCGAAGGGGACATGGTGAAGACCAAGCAAGTAGCTACCAGAGCCAGCAAGGCAGGAGCCCCAGGGCCGCTCCCGTGTGGAAGGTGTGCCCAGGCAGTTCACAGATCACTCAAGACCCAAGCCCAGACCCACGTGGAAACAGAGGTCCTCAAAACCCCACTCCAGACAGGCCCAGCATTTGTGATAAACAAGACCCCACCCCAGATGTATCCAGTGACTGCAATGACCAAGACCCCACCCCAGCCATGCCTCGTGCCCACAGTAACAATAGCCAAGACCCCACCCCAGGTATACCCAGCAGCCCGGATGACCAAGACCCCAACCCAGATGTACCCAGCGGCTGCCATAAGCAAGACCCCACCCCAGACGTACCCTGCAGTTGCGATGACCAAGACTCCACTCCAGTCATGCCTGGCAGCCATGATGAACAAGACCCCACCCCAGCCATGCCCAGCGCCCATGGTAACAATAACCAAGGCCCCGCCCCAGACGTACCAGGTAGCCCCAATGGCCAGGAGCCCACCCCAGACATGCCCAGTGGCTGCAATGACCAAGACTTCACCCCAGACATCCCAGCCAGCCACTGTGACCAAGAACCCACTTCAGTCATGCCTGGCGGCCCTGGTGAATAAGACCCAACCGCAGCCATGCCCAGCAGCCCCGATATCCAAGACCCCAACCCAGATGCGCCCAACAGCCTCAATGACCGACACTTCTCCCCAGACGCGACCGGCAGCCATGATGGCCAAGATCTCACCGCAGATATGCCTTTTGGCCTCGATGATTAAGCCCCCAACCCAGACACAGCCTGTGGCCACAATGACCAAGGCTCCACCCCAAATGTGCCCAGTGCCCACCATGACCAAGACTCCAACCCAGATGCGCCCGGCAGCCCCGATGACCAAGACCCCGCCGCAGAAGTGTCCGGTAGCTGGCATGGCCAAAACTCCATCTCAGATGCTCCCCGGGGCCTCAGTGACCAAGACCCCTCCCCAGACGCGTCTGGCAGCCATGGTCACCAAAACCCCAGCCCAATTTCGCTCAATGGCCGCCATTCTCAGGACCCTATGCCTGCCACCTTCAGCAGGTGGAAATCTGAAGTCTTCACCTCCAGTAGCTGTGGCAGCTGGAATTCCCAACGCCTCATCCCACACGTGTCTGAATGGACTGAAGGCCAAGGCTGTGGTGAACACAAAGCAGACAGCAGGGATGGTCAGGGTCTCTTCTCACTCATACTTGGCTGAGGGAAAGGTCAAATACTTTAACTCACCACATCTGGGAGCTGGGGCCCCCAAGGCTCCAGCCAAGCCTCCTTTGGAAGCTGAAAAAATGAAGGTCTTCGCCCAGAAGCAGGTGAAAACGGAAACAGTGTCTAGTACCGGTGTGGCCATTGGAATGCCCGGGGCTTCACCCTGGGGGAAAATGGCTGAGGACAGGAACAAGTCCTCATTACAGACACACCTGAGGGCAGATGTGAAGGTTCAGTCCCAGGCGTATGTGCCTGTAGAAACAGCCATGGTCCTGCCCCAGGCCCAGCTGGCCACATGTCCGGCCAAGGCCCTGCCCCAGACACATCTGGATACATGTCTGGCCAAGGCCCTGCCCCAAGAACGGCTGGCCACCTGTTCGACCACAGCCTCGTCCCAGGGACAGCTGCTTGCCGAACTGACTGCAGTTCTGCCCCAGGCCCATCTGGGCACATGTCTGTCTAAGACCGTGCCCCAGGCACATCCACACGCCAAGCTGACCACAACTCAGGCTCAGACCCATCTGGGCACGTGTCTGTCCAAGGCCCTGTCCCAGGCACATCCACCTGCCAAGCTGACCAAGGCCCCGTCCTTCGCACATCTGGGCACATGTCTGACCAAGGCACAGTCCCAAGCACATCTGGCCACAGGAGTGATAAAGGTCCAGTCTCAAGCACATCTGCCCACCGGGCTGACCAAGGTGCAGTCCCAGGCCCAGCTGGTCACAGAAACTGCCAAGTGCCTCTACACGGCCCACCAAGCTGCTGAGCTCAGTGGCAAGACCCAGTCGCAGCCACTCCTGGCCGGGTTCAAGGCCTCCACCCAGCCCTGCCAGCACGTTGGTGCCCTTGGCACTCTGCCCCGAGCCAAGCCAGAGGACAGACTGACTCAGATCCAGCCCCACAGTTATGTGCAGGGTAAAGCCACCCAGGGCCCACGCCAGGGGGCCTCTGAGACCCAGAGCATGCTGGTGCCTCTGCTGGCATCTGCTGGACACCCCACATGTAACATTGAATCCTGGGGTGACAGTGGGGCTACCCGGGCCCAGTCACCAATGCCCAGCCCAGCCACACCCTGCCCAGAAGAGCTGACTGCCTCCCAGCTCGCCTCCCTGTGCCCTGAGCTGGCTGCCGAGATGGGTTCCCAGGAGGACCTCCGTGCCCTACTGGCAAAAGCCCTCTCCCAGGGCCAAGTGAAGGCAGCCCTGAACCAGGCCCTGTCCAAGAAAGTCCTGGGCTCCACGATGGCCAAGGCCCTACCCCAGGGCATGCTGGGCGCAGCGCTGATGAAAGTGCTATCCTGGGGCGAGCTGGGCCTTGCGCTGTCCCACACCCTGTCCCCCAGCGAGCTGCGGGCAGAACTCACCAAGGCCAAGCAGGGGAAACTGGTGGACGTGCTCAGCAAGGCCCTGACAGAGGAGGAGTGGGCCGCTCTGAGCCAGGCCCTGTGTCAGGGGGAGCTGGGCGCTGTCCTGAGCCAGTCTTTGTCTCAGGCGGCCCTGAGGACTGGTGTTGTCCTCCCTAAGGCCACCTCGAAAACAGCAGGAAACAGGATGACTGTGTTCCCAGCCCCGGTGGAGGTGGACCACAGGGGGAGCTCATCGACCGCATGGGGGCCTGCCCTAGGCCCCGTGAGACCACAGCCCAGCAAGGTCAGGTTTCCCCAGGACGGGACCTGGGAGGGCTTCTCCACAGGCTGGCCTGCCGGGTTCTTGGAAGAGATGGGGGATGGGGCCATGCTCGGGGGGTCACCTTGCTCGCCGGTGGTCTCTATGGGTGCCTCCCTGGCTAGTAGAGTGGTCACTGCCATTCATCGTTATCCCCTAGTCACTGCCCTGGACCCCAGTCTATCATGGGAGATGGAGTCCAGCAGGGGCTCCTCCTCAGACCTGTATCTGAGCCCTGAGGTCAGTGAGGAAAACGTGTGCCTGCCCCCAGGGGCGAGTGAATTGACATCAGATCTCAACCCCGTGGAGAGTGACACGGACCCCAGTTTGCCCAAGCCACCCCACTTGCAGCTGCCCCCCAGCCTGTGGCAGCCGCTCATTGCCAATGGTGTGGGCCCAAGCACCAGCCAGCAATCGGTGGTGGCTGGTGGCAGAGCCCCGAGCTCCCATAAGCCACATGCGGTCAGCAGGGTGGCCCCACATCTGTGGGCGTCGTCGGGGGAGGGCCGGGTGGCCTCGGGTATGCTTCCCCGCACTTCGGGTGGTGGGAGTGCTGTGCATTCCCACCAGTGTGCTGCTGCCTATGGGGGATCTGTTTGTTGCCGTCAGCCCTCCAGGGTCAACAAAGTGTCCTCCAGCATGTACCGACCCTCAGCCACCAAAGTTCCACGACAGCCACCCATGGTCCGTGAGGAGACCATGCAGAAAGCTCAGTCCCCAAATCACAAACGGGCCTCCATGAACACTAGGGAGAGGATCAATAAGGCGACCCCGGGTCCCCTGAGGGCTGCCACTGTGAGCAAAATGTCCCTAACCCAACCCCAGACCCCCAAGGCTGGTGACATAACCCTAGGTCTTTTGCCTAGCTCCATGGCTCCTGGTCCTCACTGGGCACTCAAGACTCAGGCAGATCCCAGTGTGTCCCCAGCCTCCCCAGGCAGGAGGTTTGCACACACCCTTTCCCATACAGCCGTCCCCAGGCAGGAGAGGAATCGAACCCAGGGCACCATTTCCAGTGCACACTGCCCACCGGAGCAAGTGACTGGTCATATACGCAATGAACTGGCGGTCAGTCTGCCCCAGGGTCCAAACAATGACATTGCTGGAAGCCTCTCCCAAGGCTCCACAGACTATGGTTCAAATGTGAGTAACTCCCAGAGCTCACTGCCTAGTTGCAGCTCACTCAACCTCTCCACCATGTCTGTGGCCGGTCTGAGAGATGTCGAACTGGTGGAGCAGGGGTCCTGGGAGGCCCGCTTGGATGGGGATATCCATCTAGATACCCTCCTCTCTGGAGAGGCTGTGGGGAGGCCCCAGAAGCCTAGAGACAGGGAGGAATCCAAGAAAGCGGGCCGGGGACATACGACTCCAAACCTCTACCAACAGCCCTCTGCAGGCTCAGAGCTGATCCCCATTCTGCACCACAGCTCAGTGTCTGGCCGCGTGACGTTGAGTGTCCACTGGAGCTCAGATGATCAGGATGAGAGGGATATGACCTCGGGCCAAAGCTCCATGGACCTGAAGGAAAGGTTGTCCCAGAAATCCTACAGGACAGGACTGACCAGAAGTCTGTCTTTGGATAACGTGATCCCTACCACATATCAGCAGCCATCCGCAGCCACTAGGCTGACCTCAAGCCTATCTCAGCCATCGGTAGTCAGTAAGGTGGCCCCAAACCCAGGCCAGCCATTTATGGTCAGTAAGGTCACCCGCAGCACATCTGAATTATCGATGGCTACTAAGGTCATCCCCAGCCTAACTGAGCCATCTATGCCTAGTAAGGTGAACCTCAGCCTAGACCAGAAATCTTGGGCTAGTGGGATGACCCCCAGCCTAGCCCAGCCATCGACGACTGGTGGGGGAGCCACAAACCTAGTCCAGCCATTTGTGACTGGAGAGGTGGCCTCCAGCCTAGCTCAGCCATCTGTGACCAGTGCATTAGCCCCCAACCTAGCCCAGCCATCTGTGACCAGTAGGGTGGCCCCCAGCCTAGCCCAGCCATCTGTGACCAGTGGGTTAGCCCCCAACCTAGCCCAGCCATCTATGACCAGTGGGGTGGCCTCCAGCGTAGCTCTGCCATCTATGACTAGTGGGGTGGCCCCCAACCTAGCCCAGGCAACTATGACCGGTGGGGTGGTCCCCAGCCTAGCACAGGCATCTGTGACCACTGGGGTGGCTCACAGCCTAGCCCAGCCATCTGTGACCAGTGGGGTGGCCCCCAGCCTAGCCCAGCCATCTGTGACCGGTGGAGTGGCCCCCAGCCTAGCACAGGTATCTATGACCAGTGGGGTGGCTCGCAGCCTAGCTCAGGCATCTATGACCGGTGGGGTGGCTTGCAGCCTAGCCCAGCCATCTGTGACCGGTGGGGTGGCCCCCAGCCTAGCCTGGCCTTCTGTGACCAGTGGGGTGGCACCCGGCCTAGCCCAGCCATCTATGACCAATGGGGTGGCCCCGAGCCTAGCCCAGCCATCTATGACCAGTGGGGTAGCCTCCAGCCTAGCTCAGGCATCTGTGACCAGTGGGGTGGCTCCCAGCCTAGCCCGGCCGTCTGTGACCGGTGGGGTGGCCCCCAGCCTATCCCAGGCATCTATGACCAATGGGGTGGCCCCGAGTCTAGCCCAGCCAGCTGTGACCGGTGGGGTGGGCCCCAGCATAGCTCAGGCATCTATGACCAGTGGGGTGGCCCCGAGTCTAGCCCGGCCATCTTTGACCAGTGGGGTGGCCCCCAGCCTAGCCCAGGCATCTATGACCAGTGGGGTGGCTCCCAGCCTAGCCTGGCCATCTGTGACCAGTGGGGTGGCCCCCAGCCTAGCCCGGCCATCTGTGACTGGTGGGGTGGCCCCCAGCCTAGCCCAGCCATCTGTGACCAGTGGGGTGGCCCCCAGCCTATCTCAGGCATCTGCGACTGGTCATGTGGCCCCCGGCCTAGCCCAGCCATCTGTGACCAGTGGGGTGGCCCCCAGCCTATCTCAGGCATCTGTGACCAGTGGGGTGGCCCCCAGCCTAACTCAGGCATCTGCGACTGGTCATGTGGCCCCCAGCCTAGCCCAGCCATCTGTGACTGGTGGGGTGGCCCCCAGCCTATCTCAGGCATCTGCAACTGGTCATGTGGCCCCCGGCCTAGCCCAGCCATCTGTGACCGGTGGGGTGGCCCCCAGCCTAGCTCAGGCATCTATGACCAGTGGGGTGGCCCCCAGCCTAGCCCAGCCATCTATGACCAGTGGGGTAGCCCCCAGCCTAGCTCAGGCATCTATGACCAGTGGGGTGGTTCCCAGCCTAGCCCGGCCTTCTGTGACTGGTGGGGTGGCCCCCAGCCTAGCTCAGGCATCTGTGACCAGTGGGGTGGCTCCCAGCCTAGCCCAGCCATCTGTGACCGGTGGGGTGGCCCCCAGCCTATCTCAGGCATCTGCGACTGGTCATGTGGCCCCCGGCCTAGCCCAGCCATCTGTGACCAGTGGGGTGGCCCCCAGCCTAACTCAGGCATCTGCGACTGGTCATGTGGCCCCCAGCCTAGCCCAGCCATCTGTGACCGGTGGGGTGGCCCCCAGCCTATCTCAGGCATCTGCAACTGGTCATGTGGCCCCCGGCCTAGCCCAGCCATCTGTGACCGGTGGGGTGGCCCCCAGCCTAGCTCAGGCATCTATGACCAGTGGGGTGGCCCCCAGCCTAGCCCAGCCATCTATGACCAGTGGGGTAGCCCCCAGCCTAGCTCAGGCATCTATGACCAATGGGGTGGCCCCCAGCCTAGCCCAGCCATCTATGACCGGTGGGGTAGCCCCCAGCCTAGCTCAGGCATCTATGACCAGTGGGGTGGCTCCCAGCCTAGCCCGGCCGTCTGTGACCGGTGGGGTGGCCCCCAGCCTAGCCCGGCCTTCTGTGACCAGTGGGGTGGCCCCTAGCCTAGCCCAGCCATCTATGACCAGTGGGGTGGTTCCCAGCCTAGCCCGGCCTTCTGTGACTGGTGGGGTGGCCCCCAGCCTAGCTCAGGCATCTGTGACCAGTGGGGTGGCTCCCAGCCTAGCCCGGCTGTCTGTGACCGGTGGGGTGGCCCCCAGCCTAGCTCAGGCATCTGTGACCAGTGGGGTGGCTTCCAGCCTAGCCCGGCCGTCTGTGACCGGTGGGGTGGCCCCCAGCCTAGCCCGGCCTTCTGTGACTGGTGGGGTGGCCCCCAGCCTAGCTCAGGCATCTGTGACCAGTGGGGTGGCTCCCAGCCTAGCCCGGCTGTCTGTGACCGGTGGGGTGGCCCCCAGCCTAGCTCAGGCATCTGTGACCAGTGGGGTGGCTCCCAGCCTAGCCCGGCCGTCTGTGACCGGTGGGGTGGCCCCCAGCCTAACTCAGCCATCTGTAACCTGTTGGATGGCCCCCAGGCTATCCCAGGCATCTATGACCAATGGGGTAGCCCCGAGTCTAGCCCAGCCAGCTGTGACCAGTGGGGTGGGCCCCAGCCTAGCTCAGGCATCTATGACCAGTGGGGTGGTTCCCAGCCTAGCCCGGCCTTCTGTGACTGGTGGGGTGGCCCCCAGCCTAGCTCAGGCATCTGTGACCAATGGGGTGGCTCCCAGCCTAGCCCAGCCATCTGTGACCGGTGGGGAGGCCCCCAGCCTAGCCCGGCCTTCTGTGACTGGTGGGGTGGCCCCCAGCCTAGCTCAGGCATCTGTGACCAATGGGGTGGCTCCCAGCCTAGCTCAGGCATCTGTGACCAGTGGGGTGGCCCCCAGCCTAACTCAGCCATCTGTAACCTGTTGGATGGCCCCCAGGCTATCCCAGGCATCTATGACCAATGGGGTAGCCCCGAGTCTAGCCCAGCCATCTGTGACCAGTGGGGTGGCCCCCAGCCTAGCCCAGCCATCTGTGACCGGTGGGGTGGCCCCCAGCCTATCTCAGGCATCTGTGACTAGTGGGGTGGCCCCCAGCCTAGCCCAGCCATCTGTGATCGGTGGGGTGACCCCCAGCCTATCTGAAGCATCTGTAACTGGTGACATGGCCCCCAGCCTAGCCCGGCCATCTGTGACTGGTGGCATGGCCCCCAGCTTCGCACGGCCATCTGTGACTGGTGGGGTGCCCCCCAGCCTAGCTCAGGCTTCTATGACCAGTGGGGTGGCCCCCAGCCTAGCCTGGCCATCTGTGACCATTGGGATGGACCCCAGCCTAGCTAAGGCATCTATAACTAAGCTGTCTAGGAGGAGTGGGGTAACCCCCAGCCTAGCTAAACCATCTATAGCTAAGCCGTCTATGACCAGTGGGGTAACCCCCAGCTTAGCTAAGCCATCTGTGACCAGTGTGATAGCTCCCAGCTTAGGTAAGCCATGTATGACCGATGGTGCGGCTCCCACCATAGCCCAGCCATCAGTGACTGGTGGGGTGGCCCCCAGCCTAGCCCAAGCACCAGTGGCCTGTGTGGTGGCTCCCAGCCTAGTCCAGCCATCAGTGGCCTGTGTGGTGGTCTCTAACCTAGCCCAGCCACCTATGACCAGTGGGATGGACCCCAGCCTAGCCCAGCCATTTGTGGCCAACAGGGAGCCCCTCAGCCTCTTCCAGCCATCTGTAATTGGTGGTGCCAGTTGCGTAGCTGGCCAGTCAGGCTGGGCCCCTAAAGTGGGTTCAAATCTACCATCAAGAGTGAATGCCATGGCCCCTAGTCTGCGTCACCCATCATTTGTGACTGAAGTCCCCTTGAGCACATCATACTCCTCTGCCATTAGCAGCCCGGGCCAAGATCTGAGCCAGTCATCTGTGGCCGCTAGGATGGCCCCCTGTCAAGATCCTGTAATGGTTGGTGGGGTGGCCTCAAACGCCCAGGCCCCTGAGTTCAGCGAGGTGTCCCTGGCGTTTCATCAGCTGCTCGGTGTCGGTGGGGGACACACAAGCGTCACTGAACTTTCTGCGGTCACTCTCTCAGCCCCGAATCTCTACCAGGCCTCTGGTGCTAGTGGAGAGGACTCTTGTCTAGACCAGGGAACGAGTATATGTCCTGGGGCTCTGTTCCAGGGCACTATGGCTGTTGGTATGTTCCCACATATGTCTCGGGGGACCCTGGCTGCTGGTATGTTCCTTGGTATGTCTCCAGGGCCTGTATCTCCGGGTATGACAGGGAGTGTGTGCCAGAGAAGTGTGACAACTGGTATGGGCCCAAACCAGTTTCAGATGGCCAGTGGCGTGACTCCCATTGCATCCCCGGCCCCTGTGGCAGGTGCCCCTTTGATTCACAAGCAAGCCTCAGAGGGCCCTGGTTTCTCTCGGGCTTCAGTGCCCAAAAGACTGGGTATGAGTCCATTCAAGTTTTCTCAGGCCAATGCAGGTGCCAACATGCCTCAGGTCAATGTTGATCTCCCAATATCTTTGAACCACCAGCATCCTTCAGTGTCCACAATCATGGCACCCGGTTATGAACAAGGAAATGCTTTCAGCCAGGAGCCCGTGATGGACACAGCTAGTGGCCTGGTGCCAGGTTCTGTAGCCACTAGGATGACCACAGCCATGGCCCCAGGTACCGGGGCCAGTGGTGCGGCCCCCAGCCTTCCCCCAGGATCCTTGATCAGCGGCATGGGCCAGGGTCTTCCTCCAGATCCTGTGGCCAGTGCTGTGGCCCAGAACTTTCCTCCAGGTTCTGTGGCTAGTGGGGTACCCCCCAGTCTAATGGCGACATCTGGGGCTGGTGGGAAGAGACAAAGCTTCATAAGACCCTCAGTGAGTTTCACTGCCCCAAGCCTGATCCCAGGTTCAGTGTCAAGTGGGATGGGCCCAGGTGTGTCTCCTGGGTCTGTGGCCTCTAGTGTGGTTCCAGCCATAGATGCTGGGGGACTGAATCAGGACCTGATTCTAGGGTCCATGGATAATGCAGCTGGCCTGCCATCCACAGTGGGGAATGTGGCCCAGAGCCTCCCCCAGGGGTCCATGCTGATCGGGATCACTCCCCGTCCTTACCATGGAGCCCTGGCTAGGGAAGGGTCTACAGCCCCCTTCCCGGCCTCCCATGCCACTGGCCTGGCTCAACTGCATCCCCAGGCCTTGGAATCTAGCGGCACGACCAGGAGAGTACACCAAGTGCCCACGGTCCTACAAAGAGCCTCCCAGTTGAGCCACGCTCTTGAGATGATGCCATTTGAGGCCACAGATGACCAGGCCATGACGAAACCAGAGGACCCGAACAAGGCTGTGTCCCAGGTGTCCATATCCAGTGCAGAGTCCATGGTCCTTGACGCAACCCCGTGGATGTCCCATAATCCCCTGTCAACTGACCACAGCCACGAATTCCTTCCCAGTGGTCAAAGGCCGTTGTTGGAGATGGTTCCTAGCCTGACCAAGTCTCTGGCCAGTGGCATGACTCCTGTCCCGCCCCAGTCCCTGAATTTTGCCAAGCACTCCATGGCTGGTGGCACCACCCCAACTCTGCAGCAGAGGTCAGCAACCAGTTGGGAGGCCCCCAGCTCCCACTTTGTGACTGCTAGCAGGGTTCCCAGTGTGCACATGGAGTCTGTCAAGGTTATTGGGGCCCCCTTGGCTCGACAGGCATCAGTGGCTCACGTGGTGCCCCAGAGCCCCTCAGTGACTCACATGGTGCCCCAGGGCCATGTCCACAAGATGGGGGCTTCTCCCATGGTCTCAGGGTCACCGAAGCTGGTCCATAGCAGTACTATGGCATCCAGTGTGTACCCAGGGTCTATAGCTGGGATGGGGACCCCAAGCACTTCCCAGAGGTCAGGGACCACCTACAAGGCCTCACATGTGCTGTATCCGCCCATGGCTGGTGGGATAGCATCTGGTGGGTTCCAGGTAGAAGCGGTCCCCAGGGCACACAAGAAGCCAGCGTCTGGGGACCTGACTCAGAGAAGCCACAAATTTCTTGGCTCTAAAAAATCCTACAGGTTCATGCATGGTTGTCTTGTCTCAGACATGCTAGACAGTAATGTAGCCAGGGTTGTGCCCTTGCATGAAGTGCAGGAGCACGCCTCCAGGTCCTCACAGGAGAGTCCCGAACACTCCAAGAGCGCACCACCAGCCATGATACCCATCATCCGTACCACTGAGGTGGCACACGACACGACCGCCCCTAAGCTGCCCCTGGAATTTCGGAGGGTGTCTCTTGGCTATGAGTCTTCACCTGATGGTTCCCAGAGGCCCCTTTTTACCCCGGAGTCAATGCAGGGGTTCCGGGATTTCCATAGCGCCGTGGCTCCTGCAGGTAGTCATAGTGCGTCCCTGACTCCCACTGTACTCCAGGGCCCTGTGGACGCTGGCATAGCTGGTGGCCAAGCATGGAACTCGGCCGTCCCCAGTGTAGCCGTCGGGCCCATGACCAGCGCCGCAGCCCCCGGTGGCCCCTGGGATCTGGCCAGGGCTTCTGTGCCCAGGGACACTGCGGGTAGAGAGGCAGCAGAGGATCCCAGACCGTCGGGGGAGCTGGTGACGTCGATGCAGGCTGTGGAGAAGATAATCATCCATGCCGTGGTCACCATCCAGGCATGTGCCCGCGGCTACCTGGTGCGCCGAACCATCAAGGTGTGGCACCGGTGGGCCATCATCATCCAGGCTGTCTGGCGTGGCTACCGTGTGCGGCGGGACTTGGCCCGGCTCTCTCAAGCTGCCACCACCATCCAGGCCATGTGGCGAGGCTTCTGCACCCGCCAGAACCAAACCCAGGCAGCATTGCTCTCAGGCGTGTGGACCAAGACGGACAGCAGGACCAAGTCCATGTCGGACCACCGCTGCTTCCAGTCCTGCCAGCCGCATGTCTGCCCCCTCTGCCAGTCCCTGAGCCCCAGGCTGGGGAGCCCGCCCAGCGTGGTGATGCTCATGGGGTCCAGCCCCCGCACGTGCCACATGTGTGGCCACACCCTGCCCACTCGGGTGGTGCACGGCATGGGCCGGGGCTCCAGAGTCCAGGCTGGCATGCCGTGGGCCTGTGGCACCCCGATAGCCTCCTGGAGCCCCCGGCAGTCCCGTTGCCAGCACAAGGCAGCCATGGCCATCCAGTCGGCCTGGAGGGGCTTCACAGTGCGCCGCCAGCTGAGGCAACGGCAGGTGGCTGCCAGGATGCTCCATGCCACCCGGCGCGGCCACCACACCCGGGCCTCCCTCACTACGGATGAGCTCTTGGGACCGGCAGCATGGGACAACTCGTGGCACATGCAGTGGCCAGGCGTCTAGGACGTCGGCTGACTGGTGGGCGGGGGCGGGCATCGGGGGAGGGGCAGTGTGGCTCTCTGGGTCTAACGAATAAAGCCCTCCACGGCCTGAGTCTTGGTTCACCTGTGCTCATGGGGGTGTCTTGGGCCTGGTTCGGGGAGTGGGGGGGAATTGGGAGGATCTGGAACATCCTGGATGGGAGCCTCCAACGATGCACTTGGTACATGGGGTCTGTGGCTGGGATGGGGACCCTAAGCCTTTTCCGGAGGTCGGGGCGAACCGACCGTGGGGTCCCACCTCTGTTGCTGTATCTATCCATGGCTAATGGAGTGGGGTCCAGTCAGTTCCAGATGGAAGCTGTCCCCAGCACATTCCAGAAGCCAGCGTCTGGGGATCTGGCCTAAAATGGCCACCATGAGTTCTTTGGCCCTAGAAAATCCTACCGGTGCATGCGCGGGTGCCTCGTTCAGGACACGCTAGGGGGTTCACTTCCTGATTTGGGAAGTGTGTCCTGCCTTTCTCCTCTCACCCCTGGTCTAGGTGACAGCGAGCCAGACACAGATATGCCCAGCCTGTACGGGCAGGAGCAGGGCAGAGAGGGAGGGGGCCACCTCAGAGGGGGTAGCCTGGGCAGCGGAGGGGCAGAAGAGGGTGGCAACATGGGTTTGGGGCAGCTGTGGAGGGGGCCACAGAGTGGAGGGGAAAGGGAAGGGTGTGGGTGGGCAGGAGTGTCTTGAGTGGAGAGGGAGAGTTTAAGGGCTTCAGGTCATGGTCCAGGTGCGGTTTTTAGGAGAGGTGGGGGTATCCAGGTGGAGAGGGCAGCGGGAGTGACACCCCAGTGAACAGAAAGTAGCAGCCCCCCAGAGGCCCTGTGTCCGGAGGCCCGGCCTGTGTGCAGTCCCGCGGGCCGCCAGCAGGGTGCGCCTGCGCCTGCAAGTGTAGAGAGCAGGCACCTGGCCGCACACCTGGGCTGAGCCCGCCTTTGGCCCTCCCTGCACCGGAATGGCAGGCTCCCAGCCGCCACCACCACTTCTGCTGCAGGCTGTGGTGCTGCTGTCGGGGAATTTCTCTTCACTGTCACCTGTAGAGGTAAGAACAGGTCAGGAGGAGACCTGGCCTCCAGGAAGCTGGAGGGGGGGCACATGGCCCAGCTATAAACCTGGCTTCTGGACCCCTCCCTCAGGCCACCCTGGTTGGCCTGCCGCTCCTCCCGCCTTCCCCCAAAACACGAAGGGCCGCTCCTCTCAGAAGGGAGGTGGGGCGGGGGTGAGAAGAGCTGGAGCGCCACCACGCCTGCAACCCCCAGCCCCTGCCCCAGCCCCAGCCAGTTCTGCCATCCCAGCGTGAGCTGGACCAGCCAGAGGCTAGTGGGGCCTCCATACCCAGTCTGAGGTTCTGTTTCAAACCTCTTTCCTGTAGCCACACTCTGCAGGGATTGGAGTGAGGTCCCCAGGGCCATGGTGGGGGTGGGGGCCGGGGAGACGCACAAGGGCTCACTTCCTGGCCACTTACACTATTTATGGCTCCCAGGAGACATTCTTGGCACCTGACTTAATTTCCGTCTGCTGCCCTGTAAGACAGTTCCCAGAGTGCATGGGATCCTCCCCCAGCCCTCCATCTCCCACCAGGTCATCGCTCTTTTTGACCCTGTGCCCCAGCTCCAAACCTGGACTCTCGAGAGTGGAGACCACCATGCATGAGACTCTTACCGCAGGAAAGAACTTCGTTCAGAAGACACTGCATTTACCCTCATTGAGGAGCTCGGGAAACAGGCTTGGGCAAGATGAGTCTCCCAGCTGTGCCAGGCCCAGATTCGAACCAGTTGACTTGGCTCTTGCCAGCCTCCTGGTCTGGGACTCTCTGGGCAAAGGAAACTCCTGGCACAGTGCGTGGAAAGAGCCCTACCTCACCTTCTGGTCGAGTCTCCCGCAGCTCATGAGCACCTGCCTACTCTGTACCAGGCACTCAGCTGAGCTTGTGCCCTCCTTCCCCTCCTCTTTCAAGGCCCACTGCTATTACTCAGTTCACTTTAAAAAGTTCAGCTCCCCGGGGCTTGGCTAGGGGTCCACTGTGGCCCTGAGTCGTCTTCTGATTTCAGCAGAAATTCCTCAGTGATGGGAAGCGGTTTGGGGAGGCTGGCCTCTTGGCTCTTGACTCCTTGGAGGTCCTTAAGGGGCCCTCTTCCCACCTTCACAGTCTCCTGGGGCCAGACTCCCTACCCTTCTGAGCCTCAGTTCCCCATCTGTAAAATGGGAATGACGTCAGGCCAGTGCACGATGCCTCTTCTAGACTTCTCTGTCATCCCCACAGAACCTGGGAAACTGGACAGAGAACTGGGGGTGGGGGTGGGGTGGGGTGTCTGTGTGTAGACCCAGCTCCCTCCTGGGGCCAGCACTGGATGGTACTTCCACATTTTCGTGGCCTGGGGTGAGGCAAGGGAGGAAGCACACAGATTTGCCCAGGGCAGAGTGGATGGGGTGGGGCAGGGAGCGGTTGATGAATGAACTGGCAAACTGCTAAGGTGCCTGGAGCCCAGAACTGGGAAGTAATTGTGGGAGGTGGCCCACAAAACATTTACCCACCCTGAGCTCCTGGGCTCAGCGCCTGCGATGGTGTAGAAGCCAGGGAGTGGCTGGAAAAAAGCAGGGTAGGTTTCCAGAGACCCAATCCCCCGATTCTTCCCAGAGCCCAGGCCTCTGAGCCAGGCCCTCATTTAAGGCTCTGAGTTTAGCCTTGGGGACCTTCCAGGTACCTGGTGACAATTAGGGGCTGATTCTCCCCGGAGCTCGGAATGGATCTGTGCAGCTGAGCATCACTGAGTACCCACTAGGTGCCAGACCTGTGTGAGCACTCAGAGGCCCTGACTTACCGTGATGTCCATTTTACAGAAAAACTGAGTCCCAGAAAGTTTAAAAGAGTTCTCCAGGGGGCGTCTGGCTGGCTCAGTTGGTGGAGCATGCGACTTTTGATCTCAGGGTCATGTGTTCAAGCCCCATGTGGGGGGTAGAGTTTACTGAATGAAAGAAAGAAAGAAAGAAAGAAAGAAAGAAAGAAAGAAAGAAAGAAAGAAAGAAAGAAAGAAAGAAAGAAAGAAAGGAAGGAAGGAAGGAAGGAAGGAAGGAAGGAAGGAAGGAAGGAAGGAAGGAAGAAAGGAAGAAAGAAAGGGAGAGAGAAGGAAGGAAGAAGGAAGGAAGGAAGGAAGTTAGGAAGAAAAAGAGTTCCTCAGGGGCGTCTCGGTGGCGCAGTCGTTAAGCGTCTGCCTTCGGCTCAGTCATGATCCCAGGGTCCTGGAATCGAGCCCCGCATCGGGCTCCCTGCTCTGCGGGAAGCCTGCTTCTCCCTCTCTCACTCCCCCCGCTTGTGTTCCCTCTCTCCCTGTGTCTCTCTCTCTCTGTCAAATAAATAAATAAAATCTTTAAAAAAAAAGAGAGAGAGAGAGAAAAAGAGTTCCTCAGCAAGCTGCCTGGGTTCAGCGGGTCTCTAGAATCGTAAAGCAAGAATAGGGGCTGGGAGGGTCTGGCCTGGCCTGGAACTCTGACTGTGGGACTTCCGACAAGGGCACCTTGCTTTCCCACTGAGCACTCAATGTGGTGAACTAAATCTTTCAGGTCTTGCTGAGAGGCAGGTGTTTACCATCTGAGATAATAGGGAAATCGACATCCAGAGAGGGGCTGGGGCTGCTCACCCTCATTTCTAACCATCCCCTCCCCTCAAGGTCAGTGGCCTTTTCCTTCCGAGTGTTATTTTTTTTTGGTGCTCTTGGAGAGCAGGATGGAGAGGCCAGCTTCCAAGCTACAGGTCCCCCAGTTCAGTGGAAACCTCCACCAACCATTTCAGCCCCCTGAGTTCAGAGACAGGCTCTACCATCCACCCCAGAACCCTGAGTTTAGAGGCAGACTTGTTAAAACACAAAATTCAGTGGAGTACATTTGAAGATCTAAATGGCTTTATTTAATGATTCATGAATTGGGCAGCAGCCCATCTTAGCAGATAGAAAGGAGCTCTGAGGAGCTGTACAAAATGGAAGGCCTTGTATAAGCAGAAGGGGGGAAGAGAAAGGAAGTTTCTGGCAAAGGGTGGATTGTTTCAGGCAAGTTTACCTTCCTTGGGGGAATGCAGAGGAAGGGTGTCTATCAGTCAGATTATCTCCCAAGTGCTGACCGGGTCATTCCAGATTGACAGGGTAGAGGTCACACTCCTGTGGGAGGGGTGGAAACTGCAATTAGATCAGGTATGAAGTCTTGGTTTGCTGATCTGGGGCTTAGCACAAGTGACTCCATGTTGGACCTTTTTCTTTTTTAGCAGACTCAACTGGCCAGAGCCCGTAGTTAAGAGGAAGCCTCCACGATCCCCCACAACTCTTCAAATTCAGAGAAAACCCCCATCACCCCACCGATCCCCAGCTCCACAAGTCCAGTGTTGGCGCCCACCTCCTCACAACCTCCTCACCCCAGTTCTGGCTGCCCCGGTTCAGAGCTTACTCCTACCTCCCACTCCAGCCCCCCAAGTTCCTCCACCTTGACCCTGCATTGGAGTTCCACTTCTCTCAGCCTGAGAACAGAGCCCTCCTCCGTGCCCTCAGCCACCACTGATGGGACCTTTGTGACCACCTGCCCTGGTGAGTACTGAGAGGTTTGCAGGGTTGGGGAAATGTTTGGGGGTACCAGGCTGCAGTTCTGAGATTGGCCACCAGGGAGAGACACAGACCTGAGAATACGCGGAGAAGGTCTCCCCACTCTCTACCTGGTCTCACCTAAAGCCCTTCAGACCCTCTTCATTCTATGCACATTTATTAAGTGCCAAGTGTGGATCATCAGGTCCTGTGAGAGACAGCTTTGTTGGGAGACAGATTATAAGTAAATTATATATTTGTTTATAAAAGAACAAAATAAACAGGATAAGGGGTCAGAATGCCAATACAAGTGGATTGAATTAAAAAAAATTTTTTTAAACTTTTATTTATTAAGTAATCTCTACCTGCATGTGGGGCTCAAACTCACAACCCCAAGATCAAGAGCTGCATGCTAGGATTGAAAATTTTTTTTTAAGATTTTATTTATTTAGGGCGCCTGGGTGGCTCAGTTGGTTAAGCGACTGCCTTCGGCTCAGGTCATGATCCTGGAGTCCCGGGATCAAGTCCCACATCGGACTCCCTGCTCAGCGGGGAGTCTGCTTCTCCCTCTGACCCTGCTCTCTCTCTCTCTCTCTCAAGTAAATAAATAAAATCTTTAAAAAAAAAATAGTTTAAAAAAAGATTTTATTTATTTGACAGAGAGAGCACAAGAACTGGGGAGCAGCAGGCTCCCCACTGAGCAAGGAGCCCGATGTAGGGCTCGATCCCAGGACCCTGGGATCATGACCTGAGCCAAAGGCAGACACATACCTGACTGAGCCACCCAGGCGTCCCTAGGACTGAAAGTTTTAAAGAATGGTCAGCAAATGTCTCAGTTTGAAGGAGGTGAAGGAGGGAGCCACACAGGTATCTAGCGGGAGAGCAGTCCAGGCACAGCCCACAAAAAGATCCTGAGGTAGGACTGTGCCTGGGACATCTGAGGGAGAGTGAGGTGGCTGGAACCGGGTGAGCGAGGCGAATGAGTGGGATACTGGGGGGGGGAGGGGCAGTGAGGTAGGGTAGTTGCCGAGTGTGACCACAGAGGGCCCCAGGCGTTCAGTAGAAGCCAAGCATTGTTAGGGAGTTTAGAAAAATCTGTTATTCCAAATAACACGTCGTCTCCAAAATGTTCAAAGAACGGTGTAAACACAAAGGGTAATGACCTGCTTAAAGTCACAGGATGTAGGGCGCCTGGGTGGCTCAGTCGATTAAGCGTCTGCCTTTGGCTCAGGTCATGATCCCAGGGTCCTGGGATCAAGTCCCGCATCAGGCTCCCCCTGCTCTGAGGGGAGCCTGCTTCTCCCTCTGCCTCTTCCTGCCACTCCCCCTGCTTGTGCTTTCTCTCTCTCTGTCAAATAAATAAATAAAATCTTAAAAAAAAAAAGTCACAGGATGTAAACCATCTTCACAAAGTGTCAATTTTTACATGCGTCCTCAGAGCCTTGCTGCATTTGGGAACAGAATTCTAGATTAGAACCCCCGAGAGTGGCCAAGGAGGGCAGCAAAAACACAGAGAACTGAATGAATTCCTTGGGATACTATTCAAAAGAAAAAGGACAAAGCTGTGCTTTAAAAAAGTCACAGCGGCATTGGGAGGGGGAAGCGAGAACGGCTTCCTGGGAAGGGACTCAAAAGGCTCCGGACCCTGGTGGGTGTTTCAGCCTGGGGAGGGGTGGGGTCCAGGGCTGACTCAGGCCTCCTCCCCTCAGCTCCAAGTGACACTGGGGCCCCCGAGTTGCAAAGGAACCCAGGCGTGGCAGTGGCTGTGTGTCTTCTGGTGTCCGTTTTGCTCATCGGGTCTTTACTGATGGCTGTGAGGTGCTGTCACCAGGGTGTGTCTGAGTTCTAGAAGCTGGATGACGTCTCCATGGGGAGGTGGGGCCTGGGCTGGAGGGACTGCCCTCCCAAGACCCTGCTGTAAACCCTGCTGGTGCCTGAATGCCCTCTTGCGTGTGTTTCTCCTCCAGGGAGCTGCGAACCAAAGGTCATCTTTTGCCCATCGCCCACCAGAGTGATCTCTGTGGGGCTGAGAGAGAAGGGGGCTTGGATGGGGCCGGAGCACCTGAGGAGGGGCTACGCTTGCCACAATAAAGCCCTTACTGTTCCTCTGTGGCCTCCCGAGTCATGGGCTCCTGTGACAAATATTTCTGGGTGCCTACTCTGTGCTGGGATCATAGTGGGGACCATTTCTCCACCCTCATGGGACCTGCAGTCTCAAAAGTGGAGGCAGACAATAGCCAGGGGATCAAATGACATCATTTCACATGGCACAAAGGGTCATGGAGTCACAGATTGGGGCTGTGACCGAATCCCAAGGGCCCACGTGTCCAGGTTTTCTGAGAGGGCAGGGAGGTCTCTCTGGGGAAGTGATATTTGAACCAAGGCCTGAAAGGTGGGAAGGAGCCACCCTGGAGAAAGCTGGAAGGGTGTCCCAGGAAGCCAGCACAGCAAGTGCAAAGGCCCTGTGGTGGGAAGAACTTGAGATGCTTGGGAAACAACAAAGAAGTGAGTGGAGTCAGAGTAGGGTGAGTGATTGGTGAGTGGTGGGCTGCACTGGCTGTGGGAAGCGGTGTGGGTTTTAGCCCAAACATCACAGGAGAGTTTCCAGCCAGCAAGTTCCACAATCCAGTAGATCTTCCTTCAAGTCTTCAGGAGGGCAAATCAGCAGGGGGAGAAGGCAGTCCAGGAGGCAGGGACAGTGCCAGAAGCACCCAGAGAACAGGGAGTCAAAATGGCTCCCCCACTTTATTGTCTCAGTCTTGTTTCCTGGAGTCTGAGCCCGGGCCCCTCACTTTCTCCCCTCCCATTGTATAGGGAGGGGCAGGCTATCGCCTGGGGACCTTTAGTGGGTTAGTAGGTTCTTCCTGCTTCCCACCCACCCCGTCCCCTGGAAACTTCCAGGCTTTTCTAGCGGAGTGGGACGTGGAGGCACCAGGCTGTGCCTTGGCCAGGATTCCAACCTGGAGCTGTGCCCTCAAGGCTGGGTTTACCCTTCTGTGAAATGGGTGGTGACAGAGGTTGGGGGGTCAAGGTCACACAGCACACAGGGGGTAAAGCCTGCCGGGGTGGGGGAGTCATGCTCTAATGATTTTTGGGGGCAGAGGGACAGCGGGGCCTCCCGGGCAAGCAGCCATTCTAGTGAAACATTAACTTGCAGTAGCTCAGGAGGTGGCAGCGACACACAGCCCCTTTCCTATGGCCACAGGACCCCCTCCACCCCCCATCCACTGTAGTTCCAGTCCCCGCTGTTTGTGACGAGTGCATTTAGCAGAGAGGGTCATCTATCTGCTTAGGGTGGCACAGCACGGTGGCCAACTTTCCTGGGGCCTCCAGGGATCCCAGAGGGCCACCCCTAAGCTCCTGAGGCCACACCTCATGGGCTGTCCTATGAAGCATGTGTCCCAGACCCTGAGCGGGTAAAATCTTTCCATTCTTACCTCAAATCTGCACCTTCCTCTGTCTCTCTCTTTGTGTCTCTCCCTTTCTTTCTTTTTCTCTCTTTGGCTCTTCGTGTTTCCGCCTGTCTCCCTCCCTTACAAGCACAGGAATAATTAAACTTAACACCCGCCCACCCTGAGCCTACCTCCCCCTTCACACACACACCCTCCGTCACACTCCTGGCTACTCTCTCTCATACCCATGCGGGGGACACCCTCCCACCCTCCCCCATCACTCTGAACTGGGGGTGGTAGGTGGGTGTGTCCTGTCTGAGCCTGGCACTCAGGTAGTTAAGGGGCTCCACCGGTGGGAGGGGGACCCTGGGCCGCCCACTTGGGCAGGTCCAGTCCTCCCCTCCTCCACTCCCAGGGAGGTCACGGGACTCAGACGGGACTCAGCGGTGGCAGGGAGTGCCAGGCCTGCCTGAGCTTAGCAGATCTTGTGTGAGTTGTGGGGGGGGGGGGGGGCGGCAGTTCTCAGATAGTAGACTGGGGTCCCTGAATCCACCGGAGCTGGGCTGGGAGCTGAATGGATCCCCCATGGGGCCTGGGGCCAGGGGATTTCTTCCTGAAGGTCCTGATGCTCCAAGGCTGTGGACCCTGGCATGGAGAGGGCAGGAGGCTTGGGGAGTGTGCGCAGGCACCAGGGTCTGCTGCTCCTGGGTGGAGGCCCCTGCAGAGCTCTAGGGGGAGGGGCGTCCCACACTGGTGCCTGTGCTATGGCCCCGGCTACCTTGATTGAGCATCTGTGGGCACCCGGGAGAGGGGACAGGGTGTGGGATGGGCCTCCTGTCTAGGGGGAGTCTTGCAGGGATTTGGTTGGCTCTCAGGACCTGACAGGTCTCACATCTGTCTCCCCGGGCTCAGAGATACCTGCAGCATGAGGCGCAGTGGAACAGCACTCTCCTTCCTGCTAAGCGAGGTGAGTGGGGCGGTGGGGGGTGGGCTGGGCTGTCCAGACCACGGGGGCAGGGCTCACAGTACCTCCCCTACTGGAAACATCCAGAGCTGTCCGAACACCTACTTACAGACAGGGAAACTGAGGCCCAGAGAGGTTATGAGGAGTCTGGGACTCAGCCCCACTCTGCTGTCCAGCCCAGCACTGCAGCCACCGCTTTTAGGAGAGGCAGGGGTGGGGGTGGGGGACCAGTGGAGGACAAAGGAGCTGCAGGGACCCTTTGGGGTCTGGATGCAAGGTTTTGACTGCCCAAGGAGAGGAGGCCTGGGTTCCCTCAGTCCAGGGAGGGCATGAGGTCACACCTTTGGGGCAGGGCCAATGACCTCATTCTGGGAAACTGAGGTAGTAAGCAGAGAACCCAGCAGGAGCTGACACTGAATGAATCCCAGGCTGCTCACCAATGTCTGAGTGACTGGTAGGGTCTCTGGGACCCTGTTCGCTTGTACAAGGTAAAAAGGGCTAACACTGTGTGGTCTGAGGGAGGGCAGGATGGGCTGGTCCCCTGCAGCTGGCAAGGTCCCACATGCCTTCACTCATTTATTCACACCCCAGCTGTCTATGGGCAGAGAATAAGGATGAGGGTAATCCTGGTTTACGGATGAGGAAACTGAGGCACAGAGAAGCTAGCCCTCCCTTAAAGTGAGTGGCCAACTGAGGTTTCAACCTGGGCATTCAGGACCCTTTTCTGTGCTCTGAACCCCACTGCTCAGCCCCCCACTGCTCAGCCCCCGACTGCTTCAACCACCCAAGATCCTCCCTGTTCCTCCTCCTTTTTTTTTTATTTTTTAAAGATTTTATACATTTATTTGACAGAGAGAGAGAGAGAGAGAGAGCACAAGCAGAGGGAGCAGCAAGCAGAGGAAAAGGGAGAAGCAGGCTTCCCGCTGAGCAGGGAGCCCGATGAGGGGCTCGATGTGGGGCTCGATGTGGGGCTCGATCCTCATGACCTGAGCCGAAGGCAGACGCTTAATCGACTGAGCCACCCAGGCGCCCCCCTGTTCCTCCTTTTTAACATGGTGTGTTGGGAGGCCCTGGTCAGGCAGCCCCAATGAACCCCGGCAGCCAGCTCCCTCTCTGAGCCGCACCTTCTTCCTCTGTAAAGTGGGGACCCCTTAGAGCTCCCCCCAAACACTCAATTTACAGCATCAGTCATTCTACTTGCACACGGAATGCGCACTGCATTTGGGGCCCAGCTTTGGGCTTGGGGGACATGGAGGCTCATAGGCTGGGGAGACAGATGTTCAACTAAGGAAAAGGATAAAATTTGGGGATGGGTGAGTGGGAATGCGACTGCCCAGGCTGGGCAGGAAGGGCTTCTCTGAGGAGGTGACATTTAAGCTGAAGAGTAGATGAAAACAAGCAGCCAGCCAGCGGGGAGCGCTGGGGGAAGGGCTTTCTCTGCCGAAGGCACAGCTCCTGTAAAGGCCCCGAGGCAGTACAGGTGGGGCTGGAGCAGGTTGAGCTAGGGGAGATGGAGGACGGTGAGAGGCAGCTGTGGGTGGGGCCTGGGACAGATTTAGAGTTTGTCTTAGAGGCAGGACTTGGGGTCACAGCCAGGGCTAGCACATATCGAGACCTTGGGGACAGGCAAGATGGACAAATCAAAAGGCAGCTTCTCAGCCTCCCTCCAAGCCCTTCCCCCTCACCCCTCCTGCTCCCCCTCCTTCCCCGGGCTTTTTGTCCCCACTCTACCCTCTTAACAGGGAAAGCAATTAGTCTGGAGTGGCAGATTGATTAATGCTGCAGCTGAGAGGCTGGGAGGACCCTCCCCTCTCCTGCCTGCAGCCCTGGTCCAGAGTGGGGAGGGTCGGTCAACTGCTCCCCACAGGGCCTGTCTTGTTTGTTTCACCCTAAAACCAGCCTGACCCCCCAGGAGCCCGGACCCAAATATCCAGCTGCCTCCCCTAATTTTTTTTTTAAGATTTTATTTATTTGAGAGAGTGAGAGCGAATGAGCAGGGGGGAGGGTCAGAGGGAGAGGGAGAAGCAGGGTCCCCACCAAGCAGGGAGCCCGATGTGGCACTCAATCCCAAGACCCTGGGATCATGACCTGAGCCCAAGGCAGACGCTTAGCCGACTGAGTCACCCAGGTGCCCCTGAGCCCTAAGTATCTTGGTACTTTCCCCTGACAAATCTTCCCCATCCAGGTGGCCCCACCTCTCCAGGTAACTAGGCAGCTACTAGTTATCTGGTAAATGATTAGTCACCCATCATAACCCTGACTTATCCTTGAATCCCCTTGAACATCCATGGCCATGGACCATCTCTCAGTCTCCAAAACATATCCCACATCCACCCATGGGCCCCACCATGATCCATGACCTACCCAGATGCTGCCCCAGCCTTTACCCTGCCCCCTACAGCCCCTTTGCCCTGAGATAGACACAGGAAGCTTCTTAAAATTATAAAACAAATCACTTCCCTCAAAAGCTCTCAGTTGATTCCCATAATTAACTCCCAACTCCTCTCCCCACCCCCGAGGCCCTGCAGCAACCCCCCACCCACTCACCCCCACACTCCCCTCTAGGCCCTCTGCTGTTCCTCAAACCCCCTGCCCAGTCCCATGTCAGGGCCTTGGCCCATGCCGTTCCCTCTGCCTGGTATGCTCTTTTTCTAGCTCTCTCCTGGCCAGCTCCTTCTCTTTCAGGTCTCAGGTCAAAGTTACCTCTTCAGAAAGGCCCCTAACTCTGCCTGGACGACATTATCAATGGCCCTCCCATCACTCTCCAGGCTCCTATGCAGTTTAATTTTCTTTCTAGCACTATGTGCTGGAACTATCTTTTTGTATTTGCGGAATAAATAAATGAGTGAGAATGAATGTGGGCAAGTGGTTTCCCCAACTGGAACTCACGTTCCACAAGAAGACAGTGGGCAGGTGATAGCTCAGTGGGCCTCCTGTTCTGGGAGGGGCCCACTGTATCCAACACACCCCACCCTCTGCTTTCCTGCACATCCTCCCAGCTGCCAGGAACCCTCCCAGGGGAGGCCTAGCGTTGAACACTTAGATTTCTACATTAGAACTCAGCTACTCCTGGAAGAGGGTTATGCTCTTATGAGGTTGGGGGTGGGAGGACTGATTAAGTATCCTGGGTCCTAGAAGGATCAGATCCATGCAAGAGCTAAGTGGGGTTGGCGGGAAATGAGCAGCTCCCAGCAGTGTGACTCTCAGCCAGTCATTTCCTCTTCTTCTGTAGAGAAATGCCCTGTGGAGGCTCAACTGATGTGTGTTCCTCATACCTTCTTCGCTGAACCCCCTTGCCCTAGCTCTGGCCCTAATTAGCCATATTTTCTCGGACCTCAGTTTTCCCATCTGAATGTTTGGTCTGATTGCTGAGATAGATTAATTTGTGAGGCTCAGTGGCAGAGCAAGAGAAGGCGGGGCTGCCCCTCTGAGGTCCACTTCTCCACATCCCATTTGCTCCTTTGACACCCCCCCAGCACACACGGCCCCCCCCCCCCCGCGTGCCAGGAATGCCAAGTCCTGCGGTCAGCACCACTGACAGCTCTCAGCCTGTGACTGGAACACGTGGGTCTGTCCTTTTTTATTAACTACCCCGAAGTAATTGGTACCATTTTCATCCCATTTCACAGACAGGAAAACTGACGCAGGCTTTTCCTACACCACACGGCGTGGGGTAAACCCAATTCTGTTGGGATGGAGAGGTCATGTTGCAATTCACCCTGATTCTGTTTGATTTTCAAATGTCTCAAGTGTTTACTCAGGGTATGAATGCCAACATCATCTTATTTAATTTCCCCTGTTCAGTTCTTCCTTCAAGAAATGAGGCACTGAAGCTCAGAATTCAGGATTTATTTACCAAAAACAAACCTGGACAATTTCTTAACCTCTGAGCCTCAGTTTCCTTGTTTATAAAATGAAGATAATGGTGAGTGTCTTGTTGGCTCAGTCAGTAGAGCATGTGACTCTTGATCTTGGGGTTGTGAGTTCCAGCCCCATGTTGGGTGTAGAGATTACTTTTTAAAATAAAATCTTTAAGAAAAAAAATTTTTTTGTAGTGTTCCGTGATTCATTGTTTGCATATAACACTCAGTGCTCCATTCAATATGTGCCCTCTTGGGGCGCCTGGGTGGCTCAGTTGTTAAGCATCCGCCTTCAGCTCAAGTCATGATCCCGGAGTCCCAGGATCGAGTCCCGCATCGGGCTCCCTGCTCAGCGGGGAGCCTGCTTCTCCCTCTCCCTCTGCTGCTCCCCCTGCCTGTGCTCTCTCTCACTCTCTCTCTCTGACAAATAAATAAAGTTAAAAAAAAAAAAAAAGGAAGGAAGGAAGGGAGGGAGGGAGGGAGGGAGGAAGGAAGGACTCAGATACAGCTCTCTGGTCCAGACCAGGAATCTGGGTGAGGGCATCTTGGAGCCTCCTCGTGGTCGCCTGGGTCCCAGAGAGGCTCTCTACCTGGGAACTTGCTTATGTCTCACCACTGTCTCTCCCCAGCGGGTCCGGGAGTCAGTGGATTCTGGCTTGGTCCCCATGAGCCCACTTGGCAGTGGTGTCATTCGGAGAAGATTTTCAGGGACTCCACTGCTGCCACCGCTGTCAAACCGCCTTGGAACCCCTGGAGAGGTTGAGCCCAGTGCCTGTGTGGTGTTCACCATTGAGGCTCGAGGGACGGAGCAAAGCCACAATCCAGACCCAGGAAGGTGAGGAGGCAGATGGGGATCAAGGGGGCCAATCTCAGGAGAGAGAGAGAGTGCCTCATCTAGCTGAACATTTCTCTAGCTTGTTCAGAAAACATTTATTAAGCACCTACTGTGTGCTGGGCCCTGTACTGGAAACACAGCCATGGGCAAGCAGGTGCCCACAGGATGATGATGGAGAGACACTCATATCAGGTGGAGAGATCAGGGTGCCATGGGAACCCAGAGGAGGCTTCTGGCCCAGCATTGGGAAGTATGAGGTGAGGAAAGGACTACTTGGAAGAGGTAGCATCTAAGGTTAGCATGAAAGATGAAGATAAGTCAGCCACAGAAGCGCAGGGAAGCATATGCCAATTAGAAGGAACAGATTGTACAAAGCCTTGGACTCAAGAAGATCAGGTGTATGAGGAACTGAACAGAGATCAGTGTGACTGGAGGGGAGCCTGGGGATGTGGGCAGGGGCTGGACCACACAAGACCTCATGGGGTGCAATGGGAGGCCATGGGTAGGTTTTCAAGAGAGTGAGTTGATCAGATTGGCATTAAAAAAATTCTCTGTGACTACTGTGAGTAGAATTGTCAAGGCTTGGGCAGTTCTGGGCAGGAGATGGTGGTACATGGACCAAGGAAGAGCCATGGGCTGGAGAGAAGTAGGCAGATTTAGAAATTATTTATGAGGTAGACACAGCAGGCATTGGTGGGCACCAACAGGGGGTAAAAGAGAGCGGGGACTGGTGTGGACAGCTCCTGGTCTTTGGCCCTTCAACTGTGACATCCCTTTTCATCCTTCCAACAATGCCAAGATGTGGGGACACCATCATTATTCCCATTTTTCAGAATAGAAAACAGGCTTAGAAGAGGGGGGAGTGACAGCCAGCCAGTGGCAGAACCCATGTTCCCCACCAGGGGACCAAGTTGTCTCCCACTGTCATCTTTGGAGAGCAGGGGGCTAAGAGGAAGGGCAGTGACTGAGCCATGAAAGTAAAGGACAGAGAAGAGTCATTTGTTTTCCATCACCCAGCAAGACATGGCAGTACTGGGGCTTGAGTTCAGTCTGTCTGACCCAAACATTTCTCATTTCTCCAACCTGGGGACACAACTAGGGTAAGAGGGTAGATACCTCTATGAGAAATAGCCTTGAAATAACCTTCTGAGATGGTGGCTCTTCCTGCCCCCAAACCTACTGCACCAAGTGGCCCCAAATGCCTTCCTGCCCCAGCCCAGAGCCCACACCCACCCGCCCAGCCCTGCTCCTGTGCATGTCTACTTCTGTTAACCACAATAGAAAATGTTCTCACTCTCCCTTTGCCACTTACCAGGAAATTACCCCTGAGATTAGGATGCCTGGTGGGCAGGGCCTTGAGTTTCTAGAACTGGGGAAGGGAGGGGCAGGCTTGGGATTTGAGGGCAGGAATCATGGCTGTGAGGTGGGGCCCAAGGCATAGCGGGACGAATGAGATCCCACCATTTCCGCTGAGGGTCTGGGCGTTGGTGTGGCTATAAAAGGGTGCCCCTCTCTACCCACCCCCACTGTTGGCAGCCCCGACTAGACGCAGCTTCTGTGTGCCCACCCTAGGGATGGGAGGGTCGTGTTACAGGCCTCCCCATTTCTCTGCCCTTCCCGGATCCCTGCCCTGTGTGAGCGGGGGTTTTAGGGCTCCAAAGAGACCCCATCTTGGGCTGAACCGCTAAGCCTACTTTCCTCAGCTTGGCAGAGAAACACCATCCGTGCCTACCTCTGAAGACCAGAGCTCTTGACTCTGCTTCCAGACTCCTTGCTACGGTCACTGGGGAGGGTTGAGGACCCGCCGCTGCTCAGCTTTCAGCACCTCCTGGGCAGATGACGCTCTGGTGTGGAGGTGCTCCTGAACCCCTGTCTCTCTGCGCTTCCTGCAGCTAGCTTCTCGCGTCTCATCCACCCGGAGCCCCTGAATCCACTACCTTCTTCCCTTTCAGCACCAGGAGAAGGGACAGAGCCTTAGCGCTGGGGATCTTCAGAGCCCCTGTCTCCCTGCTCTCCATTCGGCAGCAACAGGGAGGACAATTTCTGTCTTCTCCACTCCAAGCTCGTGTCTTGACCCTCCTTCATTCAGCACTAGAGGGGACAGCAAACCATTCTCTGCTCTGGGGGTGTCCCCAGACCCTGTTTCCAACCCCCACCCCAAGTTCTTCTTCCCTTGCTGCCCTTCAGCACCATCGGGGCACGGACAGCTCCTCGGTGTCAGCCCCACCTTGAGCCCCTGTTTGTTTCTACCTTCTCCCGCCTCAGCACCTCTGGCGCGGACAGCTCCTCGCTGTCGCCTCCACCCCCGGCCCTGGCCGGACCCCGGCGCAGACACTCCTGGTTCCCAGGGACGGCTCCCGCGCCCTGTTCTCTTTGCTCCCTGCTCTCCCCGCTCCCTTCTTCTGGCGCATGGAGACCCCAGGGGTCCAAGAAGGGACGGAGGCATCCAGCGAGCTGAGTCGCGCTCGCAGCCGCCAAGGCATAACCAGACCCCCGAAGCACTTGTGGCGTCAGCCCCGGCGCCCCATCCGCATCCAGCAGCGCTTCTACTCGGACCCGGACAAGTCCGCGGGCCGCAGTGAGCGGGACCGGAGCCCGTGGCCGGGGCTCGAGGAGTCGCGGCGCTCCTGGCCCACCTCCAACAGGCGGTAGGTGGGCGGGGGCAGGGCACTCCCGAGGCGTGGGGGAGGGGCGCGCGGGGCCTGGCGGGAGTGGGGGAGGGTCCTTGCTTCTCCTGGGGCGGGGGTCTCTGCTGCTTGGCTTGAAGCAGGTTCTCTGGAGGAAAAAAAAGCTGTTTTTATGTGGGGTGGAGCTGGAGGGTGGTGGTGTCATGATTGCTTATAGGTCTGTGATTGGGTGTTCTAAGGTTCTCTCGCCTCTCAGTGTGTGTATGAGTCTGAGCAGCTGCGACCCATGTGTGCTCCGACCTGTCATGTGAGTGTCCACAGCCAGCTGTGCCTCTGGGTGACTGGATGTGTTTGAGTGTGTACGTGCCTATGTGTTTCCCCTTGTGGTGCCCATGGGTGTGTGACTGGGCGTGACTTCACTGTGATCCAGTTGGATGTCCGAGGGTCCTCCAGATCTTGGAATGTCCTAGGATGTTTGTGGGGTTTGTGGCCACCATGAGTATCTGAGGGCACCTTGGGGAGGATGCATGAGAGGACCAGGGCAGGGGCCGTCCACAGCACTGGGGAAGGAGCCTTCTCTGTGGTCTGTCTGGCCCCCTGTCACCCGGGGAGGAGTGGAAGCCTCTTCGGGAAGCCTCTTGGGGAGCAGGATGTTTTTTCCACATCAGAAGGGATGGAATGGAGAAGGGGGGAGTAAAGGGGGAGGGCTGCTCCTCCTTTTTCATATAAACCAAGGGTGGCAGGCAGGGGAATAAGATAGAGACAGAAAAGAAACACAGAGAGGGGAAACAGGGACCTTAGAGGAACCAGAGTTGGGAGTCTCAGGGCTGGAAGGCTGAGGAACTGGAGGAGTGAGGAGCAGGGTCTAGGAGCCCCAGGCCCTCCTTGGATAGGAGGGGGAGCCAGCTGACTCTAAGGCCAGATCCAGAGTCTGGGGTTTGAGGTTAGGCTGAGTGACATCAAGTGACATCCTTTCCTCTCTGGATCTTGGTTTTCATTTCCTCCCACCTTGGTCCATGGACATCCTGGGGCCACTGACTTCTTACTTAATCAACAACCCTGGCCTAACACTTCTAGCCTGGCCCCCTAGCAGCTCTGGGATACGTCTGGGACAGATGGGCCCCATGGCTCAGAGGGTTGGGAGCTGTTCCCAGGTGACCCAGCAGGCCCCTTGGCCCCACCAGCCCCCCCATCCCTCAGCTCCTCCTGCCCCCACTCCCAGTGACTCATGATTTTCCATCTTCAAGAAAGAACAAACAGGTTTGCGCCTGTCTTAGGGGGAGACCCCAAGTGGCTCTGGAAGGCAGGAGATTGTGTTCCTGTGAGTGTTCACAGGGGTGCGTGTGCATATATATGCTGGTGTGTGGGGAGGGGCTCAGCCCTTGGGGAAGCTGAGTTTAAGGACAACCTACTGTGTGGTCCCAAAAAAGTGACAGTGCTTCTCTGAACCTCAGTGCTGACAGTGGGATGCAAACATGAATCTGTATTTTCTACATTTTGTCTTGAACTTTCTTTGTGGGAGCCTGGTTCCCAGATCTGGCTGTCCTCCCCACTGCCCCAGGCAGATCATGTGGTCTGGGAGGATCCTAGCATCTTGTTCAGCAAGCATTTATTAAGCACCTACTGTGTGCCAGACCCTGTACTGAAGACACAGCAATGGGCAAGCAGGTGCTGACAGGCTCATGGTGGAGACACTTACACCAGGTGGAGATAGCACAGGGTGATCTGTGTTGTGATGGGGAGAGCTCAGGGTGCCAGGGGAGCCCAGAGGAGGTTTCTGATCCAGCACTGGGTGAGTAGGAGGTGAGAAAAGATGGCTTGAAAGAGGTGGCATCTAAGCTTAACCTGAAGGATGAAGAAAATTTAGCCAGGAGGATTGAAGGGAAAGATATGCCAAGCAGAATGAACAGAATGTGCAAAGCCTTAGACTCAAGAGGATCAGATATATGAAGAGCTCAACACAGATCACTGTGGCTGAAGGGAGGGAGGAGGAGACTCTCTATTTACTCACAAGCATTTATTGAGCATCTACTGCATGCCAGACACCGAGGGCGCAGCTGTGAGCAAACGCAGGTCCTGCCTTTGAGGGCCTGGTGGGCAAGGCAGATTCAGATCAAGTAATCATGACAAGGAAATGTAAAATTGTACCCATGAGGGAAGGGTGCTCTGAGAATATTTACCCAGCTGGTCAAGGAGGGCTTCCTGGAGGGATCATGCTCCAGCTATGATCTAAAACATGAAGAGTGAGCAGGAGAACATTTGAGCAAGGGCATGGGGTGGGAGTGAACCTGACTGGTTCAAGGAAAAGTAAGGAAGGGGATGAGGCTGGGGCAGAGTGAGCCAAGAGGAGGGGGGTGGGGAGGTTCAGACCTCAAAAGGGTCAGGCCACACAAGGCCCTCAGAGAGGTATGGATTGAGATGAAAGGGCAACAGGGAGCCATTGGAAGCGTCTGGAGCAGAGGAGGGTGAGATCTGACCCATGTGAGCATCTATATACCCTTGACTCAGCCCCTGCTCTCCTCTCTTTGTCTAGATTCTCCATGGGGGCAGGGGAGGGGGCGCCTGGGTGGCTCAGTCAGTTAAGCGTCTGCCTTCAGTTCAGGTTATGATCCCAGGATCCTAGGATCCAGTCCTGTGTCGGGCTTACTGCTTAGCAGGGAGTCTGCTTCTCCCTCTCCCTCTCTGTCTACCCCTCCCCTCCGCTCATGCGCTCTCTCTCTCTCAAATAAATAAATAAAATCTTTAAAAAAAATAGATTCTCCATGGGGACTTGGACAAGTCATCTCTCCTCTCCAGACCTCAGTTTACTTGTCTGTAAAATGGGCATAACAGCACCCACCGCCTGTCTCACTGGGGCCACCTGGTGGCAGAGGAGAAGAGTGTCTGCCAAAGGACGGACTGCTTCAGTGGGGGAATTCCAGTCCGCGATGTGCTAAGGGCACTAGAGTGCTGGGCGCTTCCTCGTCAGGCAGGACACAGGGACAAAGTCAGGATGGGGGTCCTCCTGTCCACCCCTCCTTCAGCCTCAGCCCCTTACCCGGCTGGGTTTGGGGCCTCCCGGAGTCAAGCCGACCAGGCTTCAAATGCTGAGTCTTGGCTCTGTGGCTCATTTTCTCCATCCCAAAAGCTATTAATAGAACATTACTGTTAAAACTGTTAATAAAATATTTAAAGTTGAATCTATTAATGTTTCAAACCATTAAACTATTAAAACTCTTGATAAAACATGAATGTCAGAGTAGTCTCTGGGACTTCAGTGGGGATAGAGTCAGTTACGCATTAATTGGGAGAGGGCACGTGCTAGGGAGCCCTCCAGCCTAGGCTTGATTGACCGTGGCCCTGCCGCTCAAGGCTATGTGTGACCTCAAGCAAGTGAACACCACCTCCCTGTGCCTCAGTTTCCCCATCCACAAAATGAGCGTGATAGTCCCCACTTTGTAGAGTTGCTCTGAAAATCAAATGACTTTTACATGTGCCGCCCTTGGCTCAGCGCCAGGCAAGTAGGAAGCAGTTGTATTGATGCATTTAGTCTTAGCTTTCCATTTCACGTCTGTGACTTCTGGGGAGAGACTGAATCTCTCCATGCCTCAGTTTCTCCTTGGGGACATGGAATCCTTACAAGCTGCTCCCATGGGGCCGAGGTGGTATCGAGGCTCCTCTGACCCTGTCCCCAGTGCCTCCACCAGGCTGATCCTGGCAGCCTCTATCCCCTGGGGACTGGCTATAATTAGGTTCAGCCACAGCAACTACAGATGGTATTTTTGACTTTGGGACAGCGAGTCTGGTTCCCACCAGGTGTCCGGTTGCAGGGCCATGGGGGCAGAAGGGGGTTCCCAGCCAGGTCCTTGAGACTTTCTGCACTGCTGGGCCCCGGTGTGCCCCTTCTCTGAGCCTCCATTTTCTCACCTGTACAATGGGGACCATGGGATGGTTGGGAGTCAGGAGAGAGTCAGAGTCTCCTCCCTGTGGCACCTCAGGTTCCTCCACTGAAGCTCTAATCACCCCATTGTATATCACATTCCTCTCGGAGTGTCAGAACTGTGGGTGCCATTTGCCTAGGGACCCCAAAATGCGTGAAGTCCCCTGGGACAGCCCAGGCAGGGGAGGGAATGTCATCCCCCAGCAGGGACACCGTTGGACTTAGAACTTGTGTGAGGCCTCAGCTGAGAGGCCCAGCCTCCCTGGGCCTCAGCTGCCTCTGCTTAAGACATGGGCATTCAAGGGCGCCTGGATGGCTCAGTTGTTAAGTGTCTGCCTTCGGCTTGGGTCATGATCTCAGGGTCCTGGGATCAAGCCCCACATCGGGCTCCCTGATTGGCGGGAAGCCTGCTTCTCCCTCTCCCACTCCCCCTGCCTGTGTTCCCTCTCTCGCTGTGTCTCTCTCTGTCAAATAAATAAATCTTTAAAAAAAGAAAAAAGACATGGGCATTCAAGGTCCTGCCACTAAGTCTCAGGTGAGACTTGGTTTCCTTTTCTGTGGAACGGGGCAGGGCCACCCCAACGCCAGCATTCAGAGGGTAGAGCACGTAGTACAGATCCCTGAAAGCCCCAGAATCTCCCATTCCAGGCCCCCTGGGGTCCTTCCTGGGGCAGGGGAGAGGCAGCTGATGCTACACAGACGGAAGATCTGGCGGGAGTGGAGTGCGGATGTTTGTCCAGTAGAGACAGCAAGAGAGGGAAAAGGATCCAGAGACAGGGCCTGGGGAATGTCAGAGCGGGTGGGGGTCATGTGGGGACTTGTGGAGGGAGACCGGGAGAGGGGGAGCTGGGTTCGAACCCGCTGTCCTGGAGCAAAGCCACGTGCCTGTTACTACCTCTCTCCAAGCCTCAGTTTCCCCACCTGGTAAAGGGTTAAGGGTTTGTAGTTTTGGGGCAGCCCTTGGAGGCTTCAGGCCTCATATTCTTCATATGGAAAATGGGCAGATGGGTATTGGAAACACTGCACGGGATCTGAGCAGCCCCTTGGCAAACTCCGTGCCTCGGTGACCCTCTCACAATGGAGGACACTTCCCTTTCTGACTTCCGCATTTCACTCTTCCGCCAAGTTGTCAACCCAACAAGCTGCCCTAACTGGGGCCATGTGGACAGAGGGAAGTGGCTAAGATCCAGGTCCTGGGACCCACGGGGCCACCCCCAAAGGGAGGGAGCAGAGAGTTGCGGCCAGCTCAGTGCCTCAGTTTCCCCATTTGTCCCGGTAGGGGCATCACGGAGAGGTCCCAGCGGCGAGGCGGAGCCGGTGCGCCCTCTGCCCCCTCCCCGCCGGGCCCCGCCCCCGCGGCTGTCCAGAAAAGGTCCCGCGCAGCCTGCGCTGGGTTCAGCCTCCACGCGCTCTTGGCGATGCAGGGACCCCCCGCGCCCGCCCCGGCCCCCGGGCCCAGCTCCCCTCGGGGCTCCCCGCGCGGCTCCCCCGGGCTCTTCAGAAAACTCCTGGTGAACCAGAGCATCCGCCTGCAGCGGCGCTTCACTGTGGCCCATCCGCTGTGGTGAGGCGAGACGGAGGGCCCGGCGGGGGTCACCAGAACAGCTAGGCTGGAGGTGGGAAGGGCAAGGTCAGGGACAGCTGGAGCCGGGTCGGGAATCAGGGTAGGGACGCTCTGCCCCTCCCTCTCTTTCTCGGTATCTCTCTCCCCCTGCCCCATCTCGGTCTCTCGTACTTGGAGACTCTGTCTTTCTCTATCTCTGTATGTCTCTCCCTCCACCCGCTGCCTGTACAAAGGCCCGGGGGACCAGCGTCTGTCCCTTTCCTGCTGTGTGGCCCAGAGCAGGACGGGCTGAGGCTCACGTCTCCTCCTGACCCTAGCCTGCTGAACGCCCTGCGAGGGAGGGGAGGAGGAATGGCTCCTCCCCTTGTTCTCGCTCCCCAGTCAGTCCCGGAGCCAACAACGAGATGGCCCGGGGGCCAAACACCAAGCCTTCCGTGTCTACAGGGGAAGACCTGATTTGACTGGGGGCCTTCGAAGCAGGGTGTTCGCAGTGTAAGAGGGCAAGTTGCGAGTCCCACGCAGAAAGCGGACCTGCGCTGACTGAGCGCCGGTTCCTCGCAGCCCCACTCGGTTGCGTCCTAGAAAGACTTCATCCACCGTTCTGGGTTCTAATCCCGACCCCTTCAGGAAGCTGTGACCTCGTGGGGCACGGGGTCGAGGCTGGGGTCGGAGGTGGGGCTTGTGGGCGCCGACTGTATCTGGCACCTTGCTCTGGATTCGTGCCACATTGGCACTCACTTGATAATTTGGCACCTGCCGGCTCAGGGACTGAAGGTCCCTTCACCAAGGTCACACGGCCAGTGACAGCTGGCAGGGTAGAGGCAATCGTGACCGTGGTCCTTGATGGCGCCCTTTCAGTCCGGGAGGGGCGGGGTGTCCCAGGTCCCGGAGAGCGCCGCCAGCGCACCAGACGCCTACGAAGAGGGGTCCCTACGGAGGGTTCCGGAGAGAGAGTTCAGGGGCGTCGAGGGAGAGCCCTCGGTCCCAGAAGGTGAGGCTGGAGGAGGGTGGGGTCCCTCTGAGGCCCCCTTGCCTCAGTTTATCTATCCAACCGATGGACAGACGCACGGTTCCCACAGTCCAGGCGACCTCGCCCCGCGCCGCCCGCGTCATGGAACCACGGTCTGACCCCACAGCTCCCGGCTAAGTTTAGAGCAGAAAGAAAAACAGCTTTTCTCGCGGCGCGAAAATCCCCGCCCAGCCCTTAACCCTCCGCACCCATTACTTGGATTCTAATCCAGCACCCTGTTGCCTCTCCTGGCCTCAGTTTCCCTATTGATCCATGGGTTTGCTCTTCCAGAAACTTTGGCGAGAGGCAAGAGAGGGGTAGGGGGTAGCCACTCCCAGGGCTCCCCTTCCGAGGGCAGGTTTGGGTATCCGCTGCCGCGGGCCCTCCTGAGTGTCTCTTTGCTAGCCTCCGAGCCCCGGCCTGGGCAGGATAGGGTTAAGAGGCACCCGCCCCTCAGGGTGACGTCACGAAGCTGGAGCTCGGAAGCCCCAGCGGTCTGGCGATTCTCTTGGAAGCGCCGAATTCGAAAAGGCCGAGAGCGGCCGGACATAGCCGACTATTTCCGAACATACCCGAGTGAGGCCGGACTAGGCCGAAAGTGCCCGACTCGGGCCGAGGGCCTCCCGGGCTTGCTCGTAAACCTCGCGCAGCCGGATTTAGGCGAACATGCCCGTATGCCTCCGAACCTGCCTGAGCCGGGTCGGACGTAGCCGGATCTTACCGATTTCGCGCGACTCATGTCCCGGGGTCCAGACTGGTTCCAGTGGGAAGGGCTCTGGGGTACAGATGTGGAGACGGAGGAATGAGGGGCACAGGATCCCTGGGTAGGGTTGCGACTGTGGGGGCAGGTGGACAAACTGGAGGCTACTTCTGCCCAACCCACCGAGGCCCTATCTGGTCCAGAACCTATCTGGAGCAGGCCCAAACATGTGTGATCAGACCCAGATCGGGTCAAACGTGGCTGTACGTGACGGAGCCGGCCCGAATCCAGCCGAACTGGACAGAATCCTGTCGAATCCCCCACCCCCACTGCGGTCTGAGCCGAATCCCCGGCTCAGAGTCTTCTGGCAGGTGCTGATCCCGCCGGGTGGACTGCGATGGGGTCACTTGGCAGGGGACCAGGTGGACACAGGCCCTTGGCCAGGAGCCCTGTGTCTTGGGAGGTCCCCGGTGTCTTCCTGGCTCCGCCTCTCCTGCCTATCCCCTTCTCCCTTCTCAAAAGCCCATGACCCGCACACAGGCAGCCCCTCTCTCTCCTACTAACTCCACTCCTGAACTTCTGTTTCCCCCGGGCCCCTCCCACTTTTTCTCTGATCTGTAATCCCAAGGGATGGGGGTGTAGTTCCCCCTTACCCAGTCCAGGTGTGGCCTGACCGAGACACAGGGCCGAGAGCTGGGAGGGGGTGTTGGGGATTACCGGAACAAGGGGCACTGGGCAGAGGGTGGTGCTGCGGGCAGAGGTTAGGGTTAGGGGAAAGATAACAGGCAGAGCGTTTGGGCCTAAAATGAAGCAGAGGAGTGGGGAAACTGAGGAAAGGCCAACTGAGCTGGGGGCATGGTCGACAAGGTTGGGGCAGGGCCATATGGAATGAGCGTGGGGCCTGGGAGCTGGGAGTGAGGACAGGTGATCGGGAACATGGCCAGAGCTGGCTGGGGGAGGCTTGGAGCATGTCAGATCCAAGCTGGACCCAGGCTCCCTCTAGAAAGGAAAGCCCAGGAGGTTGTTTGCTGTCCCAGTGAATTTATCATGCGACACAGACCTTAGTTTACTGTTTAGTAGTACAGGTACACAACGGCAGTCCGCTCGTGCTCTGTTGTTACTCCCAAAAAGCGCTGTTGGGGAAGGAGTATACCATGCCTATATTAGAGACCAGGTGGTTGATGTCCAGAGAAAGGCCAAAACCTACCGATGGTCACACAACCACATGGGGACAGATCGGAAACTCACGTCCCGGGGTCCAGATTGGTCCCAGGGGAAAGGGCTCTGGGGTACAGATGTGGAGACAGAAGAATGAGGAGTACAGGTCCCCTGGGCAGGGGTGCGACTGTGGGGCAGGTGCACAAACTGGAGGCTACTTCTGTCCAACCCATCGAAGCCCCAGGGAGGATGTGACACTACAGGTGTGGGCCACAGCCAGGCATCCACATGCCAGGACCCGAGGCTCTGACCAAGCCTAATCTGCCTTCAGCTTTGACCTGGAAAATGGATTCTCGTGCGGGAGAAGCACCCTGGACCCTCAGGCTGGGCCTGGCCTTGGCCGGGTCATCCAGGCCCCTGCTCAGCACAGCCAGAGGCGAGAGTCCTTCCTGTACCGTTCCGACAGTGACTACGAACTCTCCCCCAAGGCCATGTCCCGGAACTCCTCTGTGGCTAGCGATCTGTGAGTCCAAGGCTGGTGGGATGACACCTCCCTGTTCTTCCCTCCTTTCTTAATTCCTCCATTCAGCATACCTCCTTCAAATGGTCATTTGAACTGGGCTTTGAGGTTTAAGTAGGTGTTTTCCAGACAGCTCACCTATGCGGTCGAGCATGCGGAGAATGATATCCGGTAATTGTCTGTGCTTGAGCTGAGGCTGGGGTTGGGTGGCAGTCTGGAGACATTAAGTCCAATTAGCAGCAACAGAACCAACACCTTGATTTGAGATTCCTGGTAGCCAAAAGGAAAAGAGAAATACAGTAATTTCCACCCTGCCTCTATTAAGATCTCTGCCACCCCTGGTTCCCTATTTGTGAGATGGGGAAGAGACAGGTGAGGGGAGCTCGGGAAGCAAAAGAACACCCAAAGGAGGAGTCATGAGGGGAGGACGCGCTCAGGTGAGGACATAGTATGGATAAAAGCTGGAAGATGGGAACCAGCGTGAGGTCTTCTCCTGGCCGCCCTTCCTGATGTCCCATCTCCCCGCAGACATGGAGAAGACATGATTGTGACGCCCTTTGCCCAGGTGGGTGCCCACCCTTTGCCCCTCCTCCCGTGAGCCAAGCAGGCAGAGCCGACCCCTGCTTTCCAGCGCTGATCACGCCCCTTCCGACAGGTCCTAGCCAGTCTGAGGACAGTTCGGAGCAACGTCGCAGCCCTTGCCCACCTGCAAGGTCGCGGGGCAGCCAAGTACGCAGAGGGCGGGGCGGGGGCGGGGCTTGGCGGAGCGAGGTGGGGCCTACAAGCGCAGGCATCGGGGCGGGGCCTGCGGGAGAGACGGGCTGGGCTGGCGGAGGGGGCGGGACCAGGCCTGGAGTGGCGGGGCCTGAAGACAAGGTGGGCCCGGCTAAGGAAGGGCCCGGCCGGAAGGAATGCGGCCCGCAACTCGCCGGAAAGGGGTGGGGTATGCTGGGTGGGAGCGGGGCCTGGGAGACTTGAAGGCAGGGCTGTATGAGTGACGGAGGCCATCCCTACTGCAGGCAGGCATCAGTCGAGAACCCCCTAATTGGCAGTCAGCCCCCTCCATCTACAGGTAACGTGCCTGCTCCTATTCCTTCCTCCCACTGCTGGACAGCTGTGAACTTCCTCTCCATGGTGACCTACTCCGCCCATGAATCCTTAGGCTTTGCTAATTGTAATCCCCAAAACAACCCTTGGGGATGGAGTCTTCCACGCCCATATTACAGATGGGGAGGCCAAGGCCCAGGGAGGGCACAGACCTGCTCATGGTCACACAGCTACTTGGGAACAGATCTATCACTCAGATCCTGGGGTCCTTAATGGCCTTATTGGGAAGGGCTCCAGGGTCCAGATGCAGAGATAGAGGCATGAGGGGCACAGGGTCCCCCAGGGGGGTTGAGGCAGCCCCTGACCAGCTTGGCCCCCAGAGGACACTGGGCAGAAGCTGGCTTTGGAGACACTGGACGAGCTGGACTGGTGTCTGGATCAGCTGGAGACACTGCAGACACGGCACTCAGTGGGGGAAATGGCCTCCAACAAGGTGAGGAGGACCAGATAGCCGAGATCATTTGCCTCTGCCCACAGTGCCCCCATCATCACTGCCCTCACCTTCTCCTGCAGTTCAAGCGGATGCTGAACCGGGAGTTAACTCATCTGTCCGAAACCAGCCGCTCTGGCAACCAGGTGTCCGAGTACATCTCCCAAACATTCCTGGGTGAGCTGTGGTGGGTCACTGCTTGGGCAACATCATAGAGGTAGGAAGAAGGAAGAAAAAGAAAGTCTTGTATTACAGACCTCGATCTGGGGAAGACAGAGCCAGACATGGACACCTCCAACCCCAGGGGTCAGAGATGGACCACAGGGAAGAACAGAGGGAACTTTCAGGAGGAGCAGGACATTAAAGCTAGGGTTCTGAAGCATGTGTAGAAGTTTTCCAAGGGGGTACATGGAGTGAACATGGAGACAGCTAGGTCTCCAGATTGGGAGATGGAAAGGACATTTGGCTGTTTGGGGAAAAATACTGAACCCCAGGTACCCAAGGGCAATGTCAAACAGAAGGGGTCCCTGAGATCAGCCATGAACAGAGGAGAAGGGTAGTAGCTATAGGCCAGATAGGGACTTTACTCCAAGCTTACTTTGATCCAGGTAAAAAGGAAATAGGTTGGTCCTGAGGCTTGGCAAGATCCAGGACCTGAGGCTAGGCAGGATGACCCCAGCAGTTCTGAATCAGTTTCCCTGAGCCCCACCCTGCTCCGTCTACAGACCAGCAGACTGAGATGGAGTTGCCCAGGGTGACCCCCATGGAGACCCCAAGGCCCATGTCCCAGATCAGCAGCCTGCGTGGGGTCCCCCACAGTGCCAGCCTCTCTGCAGCCACCATCCCACGCTTTGGGGTCCAGACTGACCAGGAGGGGCAGCTGGCCAAGGTGGGTCCCCAACTGGAATCCTGAGACTTGAGTTTGAGTCGTGGCTCTGCTTGGATGCCCTATCTTGGGCCTCAGTTTACCCGCTTATATACTGGGTAGTTGGGGCTCAGTGTAGGACCTGGGGCCTGGTGGGGGGTGTCAAGGGTCCAGGGCCCGAGGAAGGTGAGCTGGAGTTAAGCTCCAGTTCTGCACATTCTAGGAACTGGAAGACACCAACAAGTGGGGGCTTGATGTGTTCAAGGTGGCAGAGCTAAGTGGGAACCGGCCCCTCACAACCATCATATTCAGCATCTTTCAGGTACCTACCTGCCCTCGCAGGGCGACTGGAGTTTCTTTCCTTCACATCTTCCCACCCCAAGACCTCCGGGGACACTCATTTTCAAATCCTCCCTGATACCCCTGAATGGCATAACTTAAGCTGCATATTGAAGGATGGATTTTTCATGTTGAAAAATTCATTGTCAACAAGCCTCAGCTCTGAGCCTGGCCCTGAAGAGACCCAGTCTTGGAGGGAACAGCTGGACAAAGATAACCCCAGCCTTGTGAGGTCTGGGATAGACCAGACGGGAAGGACAGGGACCAAGGGAATTCAGAGGGAGAGATGGGAGGGCATCCTGGAAGAGGGGGCATTTGAGGCATGGATAGGAGTTCAGAAGGAGAGAAGGCGTAGTGACTGGAGGCCTGTGATGGACCAGGAACGGGACCTGCTCAAGAGATTTCAGATCCCAGCGGAAACACTTGTTACCTACCTTCTGACGTTGGAGAGTCACTATCATGCTGATGTGGCCTACCACAACAGCCTACACGCCGCTGATGTGGCTCAGTCCACGCATGTGCTGCTGGCCACACCTGCCCTCGAGGTACTACCCTAAGGCTAGAGGCAGCCAGGGTGGGTGCAGGTGGCAGAGAGCCCACCCCTTACCTCTCACGCCTGGCACCTGCTCAGGCCGTTTTCACAGACCTGGAAATCCTGGCTGCCATCTTTGCAAGCGCCATCCATGACGTGGACCATCCTGGGGTCTCCAACCAATTTCTCATTAACACCAGTGAGTTGGGGGCGGGGCCCTGCCGCCACCTGTCAGTCATGTGATCATCTCGGGCCCACCCACTCCTATTCCCAGCCTAGTTTCCCTGTTTGTGAAAGGGTGGAGACCATCCCTCCCTTAGGTGCTCAGAGCGGTTCCAGGTACACAGTAGGTGCTCAATAAATGAGAAAATAACAACTGTGGCAGAACTGCCCTGGGCCACAAAGATTTTAAAGCTCAGAGTCCTTTGACATTTCTGAAGAACTCAGTCAAATAATTATTGGGTGCCTCCTGTATACATCCTTGGAGAGCTGGGGACAAGAGTGGAGCCTTCTTACTCAATGATCTCAGAGTAATAAGATGACAACTCAGTTGTTCAATCAAGCAGCACTCAGTATGCGCTGTCTCCTGCCATGCCAAGGCCTCAAGGAGTCCCCAGTTTCGAGGAGGCAGAGCTGAACACAGATGCCCCTAGTCCTGCAGTCAGGGCAGGGCTAGGGGGAAAGACCGAATTCTAGAAGGCTTCACGGAGTAGAGGGCATTAGAGGCAGGGGCTCCACAGATGAGTAGGAGTTTGCCGAGGGCTTGGGAAACCTGCCTTTGGGTGGAGTGGGCAGGTGCACAGGTCTTGAGGCTCTCTGCCTCCCCTGCAGACTCAGAGCTTGCACTTATGTACAATGATGCCTCTGTGCTGGAGAACCACCACCTGGCCGTGGGCTTCAAGCTGCTGCAGGCAGAGAACTGCGACATCTTCCAGAACCTCAGCTCCAAGCAGAGGCTGAGTCTGCGCAGGATGGTCATCGACATGGTGAGGCCACAGCTAGGAGTGGGATGGGGTGATCTTGGCCTGGCTGAGGGTTCAGTTGGACCTGGCCATGAGCCATCCACTGTGAACCTGAGCTTCCTCTTCTGTAAAATGGGGTAATGACCATCCAAGCCCTGGGCGAGGGTCGCCAGAATTAAGTCCTGGCTGCACTTCACACACTGTTTCTGGGGTTTCAGGTACAATTTTTTCGAAACCTAAGTCTTCCCATTTGATATTTTTCAGATCGGAACACAACATTAAGTTTTGGGGTCTTGTGCCTCAATTCATTAATTTTATTATTATTATTATTATTTTAATTAAGCAGGCCCCACGCGCAAAATGGGGCTTGAACTCATGACCCTGAGATCAAGAGTCACATGCTCTACCAGCTGAGCCTGCCAGGCGGCCCTCATTCATTAATGTAACAAGCATTTATTGGACACCTATTGTGTGCTTTCCCTGTGCCAATGACCAGTAGAGTTCTGGCCTTTATAGGACTCATGGTCTGTGAGGGAGGTGGACCCATAGGCAGAGCCATAATGAGAGACCTGAAGACAGAGCCGGGGTGGGGGAGGATACTCAAGGTTGAGGAGGGCTTCCCCAGGAGGGAACACTGAAGTCAGTGGGGCCTGCAGGGTGTGGAGGGCCATGAGGTGGGGGAGGAGTGTTCCCAGCGGAGGGAACGGCATGTGGGGATAGCTCAGAGGAAACCAAGGCTCTGAGTGAAGAGCAATTAAAAGTTTGGTGAGGTGGAGTTGGGGCCTTGGGCAATAGGTACCCCCAGTGAGTGCATCCCTGAGGCAGATGGGAGGTTTGGGGAGAATTTCTGAGATTTTTATCTGACTCTCAGAGAAGCCCATGGGCTGCATGTAGATCACTCCTGGGCTGGCTCTGCATGGGTCCAGTTAAGTTGATTTTTTTTTTTTTCCATCTGACTTTTAAACAGCTGTGCTCAGAGCTGAACTTCCTTCCAAATGGCTGAAAACAGCCCTTTTGGCCACGTGGTGGCCACAGGGGAGTGGTTGGGGAGCACCAAGGCAGGTCCTTCCTGACTTTAGATCCACCTGCGGCTCCCGTGGCCCTCTGCATAAATCCCCCACTCCTCCCTGAGACCCACTGCGATCCTCACCCTCCTTGCTACTGCACTCACTTGCTGCAGCCTCAACTGCCTCCTCTATGTTCCTCAGCTAATCCAGCCCCAGGGCCTTTGCACAGGCCGTACCCTCTGCTGGGCCTCACCAGGCACAGCTCACCTCAGCCCCCAGTTTACTCTCCCTCCGCCTTGCCCTGTCCCATATGTGGGATGTACCCCATGAACCCAACAACCTTGGAGAAGGGACCATTGACTCAGTTCCCCTTGTGAACTGGGTTTGCAGTGAATCTTGTTACAGCCCCCCATTTCACAGATGAGGAAACTGAGGTTCACGGGACTTAGGGTCAGAGTGGGTGCAGTGTCTGGAAGGTGGGGAGTGAGGGATGGAACAGGTGCAGTCCTCATACTTGTCATCCTCTCTTGTCTGCCCGCCAGGTCCTGGCCACAGACATGTCCAAACACATGAACCTTCTGGCTGACCTCAAGACCATGGTGGAGACCAAGAAGGTGACAAGCCTTGGAGTCCTGCTGTTGGACAACTACTCCGACCGCATCCAGGTGTGTGGCCGGGAGGGCCCTGGGGCCTCCCTGGGGTCCATGGCTCTCATTTTGCTTTATTTCTGAAGCACCGACTGTGCATCAAACTTGAAGAAACAGAGGCACCTAGAATCCCACGCCTATGCCTTAGCCATTCTTTCCCCGGCCTCAGTTTCCTCCCCCTCCCCCGTAAGATGGGTGTGTTCACGGGCGCCAGCCTCTTGGGGATGCTACCAGGCCTGAGGGTGGCCCGGCCAGAGCCCTCCTGAGCCGTGGTCTCCCCAGGTCTTGCAGAACCTGGTGCACTGTGCGGACCTCAGCAACCCCACCAAGCCACTGGGGCTGTACCGCCGGTGGACGGACCGCATCATGGCCGAGTTCTTCCAGCAGGGCGACCGGGAGCGGGAGTCAGGCCTGGAGATCAGCCCCATGTGTGATAAGCACACCGCTTCAGTGGAGAAGTCCCAGGTCTGAGGGCCCCCGGGGCTGAGCCACCAGCAGACACGGGGGATAGGGGAGGGAAATGGCGGGTGAGCCGACCCCAGGAGTCCTGGCTTGGCCACAGCTGACCAGGGAAAGGGAGTGGCCTCAGGGTGAGGTCTGCACTGGGCTGGGTGGAGTCAGGCCTGGGACACATTCTCTCTGGGCTGCAGGGAGAGGGATCTGCCCTGGTGGAGCTGGGAAATGTCAGTTTTGGGTGATATGGGGGTCCCTGAAGGGGCTCCCAGTCTGGGGGACACATCCATCCAGCCGTGAGGGGTCAGGGCTGGGATAGAAGGAAAGATTTAGTGGTTGCAGGGGGGGCGTGTCCAGAAGGGGCCAGGGAGAGTCCTTAGAGGAGGGGTTGTTTGAAGAGTGTTTTGAAGGATGAGTAGGAGTTGGGAAATGGCATTCCAGACAGAGGGAACAAGCTGGGCAAAGGCCTGGAGGCCGGACCGGTTCTAGATTCCATGGTGACTCACACCGCACAGCTCCCCACCCCCCCCATATCAACCCGCAGGTGGGTTTCATTGACTACATTGTGCACCCACTGTGGGAGACGTGGGCTGATCTGGTGCACCCAGACGCACAGGACCTGCTGGACACGCTGGAGGACAACCGTGAGTGGTACCAGAGCAAGATCCCCCGCAGCCCTGTGGGTCTCAGCAGCCCCGAGCAGGTGGGCCCTGACCGATTCCACTTGGAGCTGACTCTGGAGGAGGCGGAAGAAGAGGAGGAGGAGGAAGGAGCTTTGGACACGGAGGTCTCGGAGTCACCTGACACTGAGCTTCTGGCCCCTGACGCCAGCCCTGACCCTGGGGCCCTACTCGCGGACAACCAGAGGACTGGGGGCAAGCCCTGCGTGGACCATGAGGCCAATGTGATGGCTGAGCCCTTTGGTACCTAATGGCTCCTGGCAGATGGGTGGACCTTCCAGGAAGAGGTGGCCCTTGCCTTGCCTCCCCCCTTCCACCCCCCTTCCCCATTGAGGGAGACAACCAGGCTTCTAGTTATAGGCAGACCTTGGGGTCAAATTGGAGGCACTTGGCTGGGGTCCAGCCTGACCGTGGACTTTGCCGAGAGAGCTCTTCGGGGGGCTGGGCTGGGGGCAGCCTCTTCCAGCGCCCTTGGGATCTCCTTCCTGGGCTTCCACCTCCGGTGTGGAAAGAGGATATCCGCCAGGCCCCTTGTCCACCTTCTCCAGTGGTCATTCTGGACGCACAATCCATCACTTTATCTTTCCACTCTTGATCACGTATTTATTGGGCGGCTACTATGTGCCAGGCTTGCGCCTACTGTGTGCTTCTAGGGTAGCCCTGCACCTGGGGGTGGCAAGTCAGTCCCAGGAGAACTACTCCCCTCAGGCGCCTCCCCTTCATCTGCCAGGCAGCTCCATGCAAGAGAATGGAAACTTGATTGGGAGAATTTTTAGCACCAAAACTTTGTCCAGACCCAAATCTGGCTCAGGAGCTCTGGTGGGGAGCAGTAAGGGGCAGGAAAGACAGGGTTCTGTGTCGGGAATTGTCTCTGAAGATTGACTTAGCTTGTGGCTGCCTGTGCACCGGTTCTGGCTTCAAGTCACTGTAGTTTCTGTCTTGGGGTCTCTGGGTTCTGTTCTCCCTAGCCCCAGGACCCCCTGCTGGGTCCTCCCCCCACTTTCTTCCTCTTATAGAACAGCAACAAAGCACAGCGTTCTCCTCCCCGCCCCCCCATGGCAGGTCTCTGTTTCTGAGGCTGCCTCCAGACTCCCGATAGGGGGAAGGATGCCTCTGAAGCTTTCTTCCAAGTCATAGCTCCTTCTGGGCCTCAGTCTCTCCTCTATGGCCTGATCTTAGTACTTGGGTAAATTGTGGTTGGAGGGTGGTGGCTGTGACCTTTCCAAAATATCTTAGAAATGTGGGGGCATTGAACGTGTCTCTGGGGTTAAATAAACCCTATTACCCCAAATTAATGCCATGCCCACCTCAGGGATGGGGAAACGGAGTTGCAAATGGGTCCTGATGCCTGCTCAAGGCTCTGCAGCTGGGAGCAGGATGTTAGCCAGCGGCGTCCCCTGGTGGACGGAGGCACGGAAGGGAGGCGGGGTGAACCCTGGATTCTCCTTGCCTTTCCCGCTGTTTCTCAGGCTCCTGGCCTGGTCGGGCTGGCGCTGAAGGGGCCTGCCTTGCCCGAAGCAAAAGAGGCATCTCTGCTTAAGTATCACGTTCTGTTCCCGCCTCCAGAAGCCTCAGTATCTCCCCCACCCGCCCCTCCTTCTGTGCCTGGAGAATTATAACAAGACCCAAGTCATCGAGCAGCACCCCCCCCCCCGCCCCCCGGCTTCAAGAACAGCTGGCTTCATTCCTGAATAATTCCATTGATAATTCCATTCCACTGATAATTCATCATCATCACAAGTAATGATCAAATTCCACAAAAGGACAATTAAAATTCATCTGGGTCATGAACTTAGTACATTTCCTTCTGGACTTTTAAAAGGCAAAGATTTAGGGGCACCTGGGTGGCTCAGTCGGTTAAGCGTGGGACTCTTGATTTTGGTTCAGGTCATGATCTCAGGGTCCTGGGATGGAGCCCCACGTCGGGCTCACCCTCAGTATGGAGTCGGCTTGACATTCTCTCTCCCTCTGCCTCTGCCCCGCCTCCCATGTGCTCGCGCTCTCTCTCTCTCTCTCTCAAAATAAATAATAAAAGCTTAAAAAAAAAGTAAAAGGCAGAGATTTAGGGGATTTTTATTTGTAATGTTTTTCTCCCTCCCCTTTTAGTTATAAGTAATACGTGTTTACTGTAGAGAATTTGGAAATAATGTAAACAAATACAAAAGAAAATAAAATTCTGCTATAACCTCCCTGGTAGATCATCTGCCTTCAGCGTTTCACCTTACTTCCCTCTGTTTCTTTCTTCACGGATTTATAAGAACATATGTGCCCCTTCAATCTGGGCCACAGGCATCTCTCCGTCTCCCTCTTACCGACTGCACTCCACCCATGCTGGCTTTCCATACCCCACACTGTGGCCCCACTTCAGGGCCTTTGCACATACTGTGCCCACCACCTGGATTGCTCCTCCTCCACCCGTTGGGTCTCAGCTCAGCATCTGCTCCCCTGCAAAGTCCTCCCAGATCCACTCCCCCCCCCCCCAGGCTGGCACTGGTGGAAGTTCTCAGAGATTCTCTGATTCATGTCCACCACCCTCTCCACACCCTGATCCCCATAGGTCTGGGCCAGATCCACCACACCACCTTGGTATCCCCTAGAGATGGATATTGACAACTTCAAGTCTCTTAACTTCTCTAAGCTTTTATTGTTTCATGGGTAAAATGGGCTCTTTGTGAGGATCACATAATTGCCACAGGTAACATTTGAGAAGAGTGTGTCCTGAGCCAGGCACTGAGACGCCTTGCTGTTCCCCCTTTCTGGAGCATTGTTCCCTCACCTCTCCCTCTGGCCAGCTCCTTCTCCGTCAGGCTCCTGCTCAATGTCACTTCTCGAGGGAGGTCTGCCCTAACCTCCCGGGCCAAAGTCACCCTCTCTCCGATCATTCATTCATACATGTCATGCCATCACAGGGCACTTACTGTGTCCACAGGTCTAGGTGCTGGGGACACCAATCCTTGTCTCTCAGAGCTCTCAGATGGCTAATGGATAAATAAGTTAAATAATTATTTCTTTTCTTTCTTTCTTTTTTTTTAAGTAGGCTCCACATCCAACATGGAGCCCAATGAGAGGCTTGAACTCATGACCCTGAGATCAAGACTTGAGCTGAGATCCAGTGGGACGCTTAACTGATTGAGCCACCCAGGCGCTCCTCAAATAATTATTTCTGATAGGGGATGTGTCAGGAAGGAGAAATACGGTGATGTGATAGGGAGATGACATGAAATTGGAACCTCTGAAAGGAGGTGGGTGTCCATCAGAGATCTGAAGGGGATGAGTGAGCCAGGTTTAGAAGGAGGTTGGGGAACAGTGCTCCAGGCAGAGGGAACAGCAGGTGCAAAGCCCCTGAGGCAGGATTGCACCTGAACCAAAGGGAGCATCTAATTGGAGGAGCAAGATGAGATGGGGAGGTAGCTGTTGGGAAGTGGGTGGCTAGGGGGCCTGGGGCTCTGGGGCGGAGTCTGGCCTTTACTTTGAGTGGGGTGGGACTTGGAAGGGTTTAAGGCCTTTCCCTCATCAGCTCTGGTGTCCCGCGCTGTGCAGCAGTTCCTCATTCAACCATCCCTAATTCTGGAGTGGAATGCTGATTCTGAACAATAAAGGCCTTGCATTATTTTTACTTCAAAATACAAATCCCTCAGTGCTGCAGCTGATGCGCATTGTTGTAGGCCTTTCCCCTTGGGGGGGGGGGGAACAAAACAGGTATTTCTTTCTTTCTTTCTTTTTTTTTTAAGATTTTACTTATTTATTTGACAGAGAGAGATACAGTGAGAGCAGGAACACAAGCAGGGGGAGTGGGAGAGGGAGAAGCAGGCTTCCCGCGGAGCAGGGAGCCTGATGCAGGTCTCGATCCCAGGGCAGTCGCTTAACCAACTGAGCCACCCAGGCATCCCCAAAACAGGTATTTCTGAGTGCCACCCACGTACAAAGGGCGAAGCATGCGTTTGGGAAGTAAGGAAGCTGAGCAGCCTTACACGTCCTCACCTCCACCGGGGTGCGCGGGCCGGGTCGTGGGCCAGCCGTGTTTGGGACGCCACCAAATGCCGATCTCCCTGTAGGGGGAGATTAGGGGTGAATTTATTTTTATTTTTATTTTTTATGTTTTTCTCAATTTTCCAATTCTCCGCAGTAGGTTCGTAATACTTCTAGAGTCCTGAGTGGAGGAGAGGGACAAAAATGTTACCCTTAATCAAAATAGATTTCCCAAACGCTGGCGGAAAGCGTGGGACGTCCGCACTTCCAGGGGGCGGTGACGGGGGGCGGCGGAGGGCGGGCTGGAGACGCTAAGTTATTCTGGTCTCTCGGCGCCTCCGCAGCTGGCGAGCTTTTTATAAACAGGACGAACACCACCCCCCCACCCCCGCGCCGCGCCGCGCCTGGGGAGGAAGCAAGGAGATCAAGATTCTCTGGGGACCGGAGTTGAGGGGCAGGGATCCAAAATGGGGGATAGGGTCTCATTGTCCAGCCCCCTTCCGCCCTGCTGATATTTCCCCCTCAAGTTTTGGGGAAGTAAACGACTGAGCATCTCAGCCCCCAAAGTCTCCACTGTCTGAGTCTTGTTTCCCCAGGATGGAGGGAATGGGTCCCCTGTCATTTAAGTCAGGAACCTGGGTCGGATTAAGCATCTCCCAGCCCCATCTTTACTGTTTGGGGCGCCACCGACTGCCGGTCTTCCTTCCAAGTCCCAAGCGAGGTCTTTGAACCTCGCTAAGACTCTCTCTGCTTCGCATTTTTGTTGTTTCCTGCAGGTTTTGGGGGATTTAGGAGGTAAGCCATTTCTCTGCCCCCTTCAGCATTATCTTCGAATTTTTCTCCGGAAAGTGGGGCTCAGGGAGAGGAGGGGTTCTTGTGTCGATTAACCCCTTCCTTCTTTTCGAGAAATTAGTTCTCTTGATCCCTATTTTTCTTCTTCTTTTTCATCTCAGAAACAGGATCGGGCATCTACCAACCCAGTCCTCTTTGGAGATCTTACGCCTCAGAAATTGGAAGGGGCCTCTCTTGGCCCCTATTTTCGCTTTTTTTTCCCATTTGTACTTACTTTTTAAAAATATTATTTATTTATTTATTTATTTGACAAAGAGAGCACAAGCAGGGGTAGCCGGAGAGGGAGAAGCAGGTTCCCCGCTGAGCAGGGAGCCCGACGCGGGGCTCGATCCCAGGCCTCTGGGATCATGACCTGAGCCGAAGGCAGACGCTTAACGACTGAGCCACCCAGGCGCTCCCATTTGTACTTATTTTGAACTCATAATTAGGGGGCATGGAGCGTCTCTCAGATGTTTGTTCCTCTTTTCTGAGATTGGGAATTGAGAATGTTTTTAACAAGAGGTCGCGGCACCCAAGACAGGGCGGGGACCGCGGAAATCTCAGACCAAAGGTGGGAGGGGGCGGGGAAAGAGAACGCCCCCTGAAGACCCAGGCTCAGCGAAGGCCTCAAACCTCTCATCCCTGCAACCACTTGGGAGCCACCATTGGACAGGAGCAGAAGGGTGATGATCTCTGGTTGGCTACTCAGTCCGTCGCTCGGGCGCTTAAGCCAGTGAGAGGGTACCACTCAGTCCCGCCTCCCTGACACAGCCAGGAGGAGGAGCAGGTAGGCACCGCCCCCGCGCTCTACTGGATGAGCACATTGACTGCACCCCATTCGTGCGTCAATCCGCGCGGGAGCCCCGCCCCTCCCGGCTCTGCGTGCGTCAGTGGGCTGCTTCTCCAGGCGCCGCTCCGCCCCAGGATGGCGTCACGACTGTATCTGCATGGGAGGCCCCGCCTCACTCTTTGCAGGACGTCACCGCGGACTGCAGGGGCCTGAGCCGCTGCCGCCGCCGCCTCTGCCCCTGTCGCGCAGCCCCACATCAACGCAGGGGGCCCCGTCACCACCGCCGCCAAAAAGTCGCTGCCGCTAGGGTCGCCACCGCATCGGTGCAGGGCAAGGTGAGTTCCCGGGCGGCCTAGTTCCCCACCTCTCCGAACACCTACATAACCTTCATTTGACTCAGATGGGCTTGGCAGAGTAGGGACGAGGTTGGCTAGGGTTAAATGGGAAGGATGCGGCGGTCACAGCCCTTGTAGGGGTAGGGCCCTGGCTTTCCCTACCTGCCCGCTCCTCACCCCCACCCCCCACCCCTGGCCTCTGCGGCGGAGGGGGAAGGGAGGCGAGTGCCTTGCGGGAAGCTGTGCGCACGGGAGGCTGTGTGCGTGCGCGTGCGTGTAGTGTGAACACGCGTGTGCGCGCCCGCCTGTGCCAGCGGGTCTGTGTGCATACCCTTTTGCTTATGTACCGGGGTATGCTCGTGTGACCCGGTGGGTGTCCTGACCCCGGTGAGTGCGTGCCGCACGCGGGTGGAAGGAGACGCATGGAGTGTGCGTGTGCGTGCACGCCGTGTGCATACGTGCACGGGAATGCGTGTCCGCGTGGGTGACGTGTACACGCCTGCATGGGTGGAGGGCGCTTCGCGCACGGGTGGGTTTGCACATTTGTATATGCGTGTTGGTGTGCGGACAAGTGTCTGTGTCCCTTTCCTGTGCACCGAATGTATTTGACTCTCATGTGCACACGCGTGTACGGGTGTGTTCCCTACTGCGTGCACGTGAGCGTGTGCACGCCCCGCCCCTATCACATGACTAGCTGTCTCAGCCCGATCTCTCCCAGCTTGGGAGTCTGAGGGAAGTGGGTGCTGCGACGCACATCCCCGCGGGAACGTACACGCGTGTGCACTTGCGCCCGCGCGCCTCCGATCTGAGGAACATGAATGACTGATGGGGGGCGGGGCCGGCCGCAGTCACCCCTACCCGCTCAGCCTTAGGGGTTAGGATTACAGCTCAATCTGGGGTGAAGGCATTCTGGAGGGGGCTACAGGGGTGTCCCCATACCCATCTCTCTGAGCTCCTCCCTTGACACTTCCAGCCTTTCAAGGTCACGGCCCGCCCTTTGCCATGGGTCCCACCATTAGTACTGGGGCTCCCGAGGAGTTAAAGGTAATCTCTAAACACTAGCCCCTCTCAGGGGCTCTGGAGTTCTCTGCACCCTGTTCCTGGGGCTTGGGCAGTTGGGGGCGGAAGGGGACTCCTCAGGCTCACCTACACCCTGCACACCCAGATGGCATCCGCCACAGACTCACGCTATGGGCAGAAGGAGTCCTCGGACCAGAATTTCGACTACATGTTCAAGATCCTCATCATTGGCAACAGCAGCGTGGGCAAGACATCTTTCCTATTCCGCTATGCAGACGATTCCTTCACGCCTGCCTTCGTCAGCACTGTGGGCATTGACTTCAAGGTCAAGACCATCTACCGCAACGACAAGAGGATCAAGCTGCAAATCTGGGTGGGTCCAGCTGGGGAGCTCCTGTCTCTATCAGTTTACCTTCCCAGAAAAGCAGCCCCAGCTTAGCCACTTTCCTGTCTGGATTCATTCATTCACACCCTGGGCATTTATCAGGTGCCTTCTGTGTATCAGGGGCTGGAGGCCCAGAAGAGAGTGCCCTGTTCTCCCGTGGGTGCCTCATTACTGCTCTCCAGGAGCGGGGAAGGAGCAAATGCTGGGTCCTCTCTGCCTGCTGTTATCGAGAGCATCACTTGGCTCGGTACCTCAGTTTTCCCCCCATTAAGTGCTTTCATGTGAGTCTGTATGAGGTTTCAGCTGGATCTTGGCCCCCAACCGCATTCTCTGGGACAGGAGCAGACACCTTCCACAGGGTCTGCCACCTCCCTTAACCCCATGGAGACCCGAAGGAACCTGTTAAATCCCAAGCCAGAGCTGTCCCTCCTCTGCTCATTGCGTTTCCATGGCTCCTACCTGACCCATCCCCTGACCTGAGAGACCTTGCCTGGTCTGTCTCCTTCCACCCCCGCCTCCTTACTGTTTCTCAGATGATCCAGGCACAGACCCACTTCAGGGCCTTTGCCCTCGGCCGGGATTGTCTTTCCCCTAATCCCCACATGGTTCCGTCCTCACTTCCTTCAGCTTCTAAAACCATACCCTCGCGCACACTGCCCGGCCTTCTTTGTCCAACTTTTTCCCCTCAGTCTTTTTCACCCTCCAGCATAGGATGCATTTTTCTTCCTTTTTTGTGTGTGTTTATTATCTGTTCCCTGTACTGTGTAGTCGGTTCCACAAGGCAGTGATTCTTGTCCATTTTGTTAACAGCTGTGTCCCCAGGGCGGCACACACAGGTCAACGCCCAGGTATGTTGAATGAATGATGGAATGATTCTGTAGGTACCTGCCTCCGGAGGTTGGTTGAGCACCATGTTCTCCATGTAGGTGGCCAGCCTGCTTTCCCTGAGCCACCGTGCCAGCCCCCTGCTTCTCTCCGGTCCTCAGGGGGGCTGGACTGGACAATCTCGGAGTTGGTTTCCACTCTGAGGAGCTCACGTGTGGGGCCTCTCTGACCCCTGTCTTTTCTTCCCCCTAGGACACAGCAGGGCAAGAGCGGTACCGGACTATTACCACAGCCTACTACCGGGGTGCCATGGGCTTTATCCTCATGTATGACATTACCAATGAAGAGTCCTTCAACGCTGTGCAGGACTGGTGAGCACACCCTCACTGCCTCCCAGACGGTCTTTGGTGTTGGATTCTCAGACCTGCTCTCAGTCTGTAATAACTAAAACGTGGTGGCACTGGCTCAAATTAAGGGGAAAAAAAAGAGTTTCGTTTCAGGTAGAAAAATGAAATTTTAAATGTATAGGTAAAAAAAAAAAAGGGAGGGGGCAGAAAATATAATAGTTTGCATAGGGTGAAAGGATAGAAACATTTACATTTCTGCCCCAAATAACGGTACATTTTAGGGAAATTTCTGAATTGGCAGAGGAGGGAGAAGTTCTTGTGTCTGGGGGACGGGGATCTGGGAAGGGTGGGCAAGCCTGCATGAAAGGGATTTCGAAGGTCAGGGAGCCGTGGGACCGTGTTCATGGCAGGACAGAGGCTGGGAGGAAGGCCCGAGCCTGCCAAGTTCAAGCAGTACTCGGGAGGTGGGGGGCTAGAGGGTGCTGAGGGATGAGGAGACGAGAGGTCGGCGGAGCTAGGATCCTCCCAGACCTAACCCACCCGTCACTGCCTCCCCCAGGTCGACCCAGATCAAGACGTACTCGTGGGACAATGCCCAGGTGCTCCTGGTGGGAAACAAGTGCGACATGGAGGATGAACGGGTGGTGTCGTCGGAGCGTGGCCGGCAGTTGGCTGACCACCTTGGTGAGTGCCTAGCGGGGCTGCCCACCTACAGGCTACGAAAGGGACGCTGAGGCCCTGAAAAGGGAGGGGACACACCCAAGACCTCCCAGCAAAGCCAGGACAGGGCCTGGATTTGAATCCAGACAATTCACACTTTCTGCAAATGGCCTGGAGCCAGGAGCTGGATCTTGATGGATGCATAGGAGTTCATTGTGCAGTAAGTTACTGATTCACTCTGACACCCTCACTGCTAGCCTCGTGTTGGGTTGCTGGGCTCAAGAGGCCTCATTTTGTGGGGCAGAGGGAGAGACCTGGGCTGGGGGAATGCATGGCGGAGCGGGGGGGGGATCTGCCTGGTGTAGGTAAGACCTGGAGGAAGGCGCCGGATCTGGTGCTCGAGCAAAGGGTGGTCTCTCAGGCAGAGGAAGCAACTTTAGACACAGGCCAGAGGCGGGGAAGATCCTGGGAGTTCTGGCAAATCATTTTATATGGCTGGAACTCGAGGGTCACTTGGGGGAAACATGGCTGATCATGCAGGGCCTGAACCATATGCCGAGGATCTGGGACTCCTGCAAAGGACTGGGAGCCAGAGGGTGTGTAAGCAAGGCGGGGGGGGGCACAGGTGGATGGAGTGCCAGATGCTGCCCGGGGCCAGGGCACAGGCTAGGGTGGATGGCGAGAGCAGGGACATAGGTCTTGCCAGGGGCCTGGAAACGAGAAGGGGAGTTTTAGGGTGAAGGAAGGAGTCTGGGAAACATAGGGCTGACCTGCTTCCTTGCAGGACTTGTTGGCACCTCTCACAAGTGATTGGCAGTAGGAATCTCCAGATGTTCCCTGCCCTCAGAGAAGCATCTCTGGGGGGTGGGGGTGGGAGGGGACCAGGGCCCTCACCCCTCCCTTCCCCACCCACAGGCTTTGAGTTCTTTGAGGCAAGCGCCAAGGACAACATCAATGTCAAGCAGACCTTTGAGCGCCTGGTAGATGTCATCTGCGAGAAGATGTCTGAGTCCCTGGACACGGCCGACCCTGCAGTCACTGGCGCCAAGCAGGGCCCGCAGCTCACGGACCAGCAGGCGCCTCCACATCAGGACTGCGCCTGCTGAGAGCTGCCTCCGGCCCCATCCCGGCCCCACCCCTGCCCACCCCCTGGGCCCGATCCAGCTCCCACTGGCCCAGGGTGTGAGAACCCCCCTGCCCCCAACTTAGCCCCTCACCCTTATTTATTATCGTAGTTATTTATTTATTTATTGGAGATGTCCCCCAGGGGCTCAGGCTCCCCACCCACCCCTTGTCCCGTCCTGTACATACAGCCCTGTCCCCACCCTGTTGTGGCGTGGCGTGGCGTGGCCCTGTGAACTCACCACTCACCCTCCTCTCAAGACCCCACCTTTTTTAAAATTCACCCCCAACAACAGTTACCGGTTTTGCAGAGGGGGCCCGATGACCCCTCCCCCAGGGCAGGCTGATTGGGTGATGGGAGATAGTCGGGTCTACCAGCCTCTCGGCTGTGACACGGTGGGCCAAGGCCACTGTGGGGGTCTCAGCATGGACCATGGGGTGGATAAGAGCCAGGTAATGGCCCGCCTGGCTCCTCACCCCCAAAGTTTTACCCTTATTTGGAGGTGAGGGCTGCTGTGGGTACTCGCCACCCTGGGGACCCCCCCCAACACCAGACCTGTTCTGACGTCATGAGTGTCAAATGTTCCCCCCAGATCCCCAGGAGATGTCATGACAACACTACACACACCCAATAAAGTGAATGGATGACACCGTGTCCCCATGAGTGCCAGCCTGCCAGGGTGGCCTTGGTCATCCACAGGATTTTCAATGACCAAAGAATTTAATAGAATTTCCACAGTCTGTGATCTGAGTATGAGACTGGAAGCCACCTGGCCCTGCCCAAGGCTCCAGATTCTGGGGGCTGACTCCAGGCTGGGCCCTGCTCCAAGGGGATGGGCTATGTCCCCACCTTGGGCCCAGGGCCCAGCCCATAATAGTGTTGAGGGGTTGGGGCTTGGGACGGGCTGGTTGGGGCCCAGTGCTGCGGATGGGAACATCTGTCACTGGTTCACAGAGGGCCTGCGGTGAGAGGGGCTCCTTGGTGACCATCTTCATGGTTGTGTTCCAGGTGGGGAAACAGGTCTTATACTAGGCCTGGAAGGGGCAGCCCAGCCAGATGCCTAGCGGTTCGGGAGGGGCCAGGACCAGGCTAGGCCTGCTCAGAGTCAGTCCTGCTCTGTCTGGCATCCAGTCGGGAGGGCTGGGGCAGCTCAATCTGCACAGTGCCCAGGGCCACGCAGCCTAGGGGTGGACGGGCCCAGGATATGTCTGTGCAAGAGGGATCTGGTCACACACCCCGTTCACCCCTCTGGATTCCTCTTCACCAAGCGAGAGTCCTCACCCATCTGTCTTCCGGCTGGGCTCAGTCCTGCGGGGCAGACGCAGCAGGTCCTGCCCGAGGTCACATCAAACAGCAGATAGGGGCTGGGTCTTCACCCTGCTGGGGTTCAGCTCCCCACCCACCTGCTGTAGTTTGTAGATTATCACAGGCTAGGAGGACCTCACCCTAGAACGCAGCTGCACCGCCATTTGGGGTTCAAACGTGTGGCCCCTGAGGAGACCCCTGGGTATCTGGTCCGCCCACCGAGCTCACCCGGTACTTCAGGTAGGAGAGGTACGTGTCCCAGCCCAGCGTCAGGCCATTGATGTAGGTGACTCGGAACTGGGGGGGCACGAAGAGGAAGTTCACCAGCTGGGCAGCTGGCCAAACGCACCAGTCGGCCTGCGGGGAGGGGCGGAGTGTGGTGAGGGGCGGGGCCTTGCAGGGCGGAGGCTGCGAAGGGCGGGGCAGGGAGCGAAGTGGTGGGCGTGGCCCACCTTGTAGAATTCCCAGAACTTGTCCCGCAGCTCCTGGCAGCTCTCATCCAGCGATTGGCCCTCCAGGCAGCCAAGGCCTGGGAAGGAGACCAACAAATTAGAGTGTCAGAGGCTGGGGAGTACTGGTGATGGAGCAGATGGGGCAGGAACCCTGAGGGACAGTGGCGTCCCTGGAAGACTGACCAAGAAGTTTAAAAGCCGTGTGGTGGGAAGGGCCACACACAGCAGAGTGGTTGGTGTAGAGAAAGAAAGCAGAACAAATTGGTTCCAGTGAGGGAGAGGTCATAAATAAACACGCACCCCCTTAGGGGCACCTGGGTGGTTTAGTAGGTTAAGCGACCAACCCCTGGTTTCGGTTCAGGTCATGATCTCGGGGTCCTGGGATTGAGCCCGAGTTCGGCTCCGCACTGGGCGTGGAGCCTGCTTAGGATTCTATCTCTCCCTCTCCCTCTGCCCCTCCCACCTCCCTCTCTAAAAACAGACAGACACAGGCACCGCAAAGGATGAAGTACCCTTCCTGAGGCTGAGGCTGTTTTACTTCCCTTCTTTCAAAAGGGAGGAAATTGAGGCTGGGGGGGGCGGGGCTGGAGCGACACTCTTCCCAGAGCCAAGGGCTGGATGATTGTACCCCATCAACCCCAGCCTCAGCAACTCTTCCTTCAGCCTCAGGGCCTTTGCACAGGCAGTTCTTCATGCCTGCTGGCTCCTTCTTCAAGTCTCAGCTGAGTGTCCTCTCCTCTGGGCGGCCCTCTCAACCACTGCCCAGGGAGCCCCACCTGAGATTGCTTCATCCCTCTCTCACTAAGCACCATTGTCTGATTCTGCCGTTCATACCTGCCCCCAGTGGGTCTGTCCTGGCACCACTGTGACCCAGCACCCAGTCCAGAGCCACACACAGAAGAGGCCCATCAGAAATGCACGTCATCATCCCTCTTAACACAAAGCGGGCTCTACCCCTCCTATCACAGGGAAGGACAAAGCCCAAGCTCACAAGGCTCCTTACCCAAGAAGTACCAGACGCCTAACGTGGGAGAGGCCACCAGCTGGTCGATGAGCACCTTCCTGAGGACGTTTGGGAGGCCAGGGAGGCCAGACGCTGGGAGCAGGTGGTCCAGCCAGAGGTACCAGTAGTGCAGGAAGGGACCCATACTGCAGCCCACTGCAAACATGCTCGCTGAGAACAGTTCAAGAGTCAGGGGGGGACAGCAAGGCCCCCAATCCATTCCGTCCCTGGTTACCCCCCCACCCTGGTAAACCTGAAGCCCTCCCAGAGCCCACCTGCATGTTCTCCCATTACAAGCTCCACTGCCAGGAACCGTTTCAGTGGCTCCTCTCCCGTTTTCTCTCCTCATCCCCTTCACCACCCCGTGAGCGAGTTCTACCATTGCTCAGCTTTCCGGAGGAGGAAACAGGCACAACAGGTTGGGATGTGCGGGGCCAGGGCACAATCCCAGGCTGGCTGGGTCCAGACGCTGAGCCCTTGACTATCCTTGGTGCAGTTTCCAGTGCTCAGTGCTTGGTCTCAGTGACGGAATAAGGAAAGCGGACGGAAACTGCGTCCGGGAGGAGACGGAGACCTGGGCTGGGAAAGAGGCCTGAGACCCCGGCGCGGGGAGAGAGGACGGAGACCCGAGCGTGGGCTGTGAGGGTCCTGGATGCACACCAAGGTCAAGGGTCCCGCGGGGAATTGAGGTCACAGGTCTCCGATTCTGAGGTTGGGGTCAAAGGTCTCCCGGGGTCAAGGGCCAGCAGCGCCGGCCTCCTCACCTGAGCGCCGGGGATCGAACTTCTGGCCAGGCCGGTTGCGGACCTCCCAGGATTGGCGCACGCCGTCCCCGACCGCCATGAGAACACCACAGCCCAACGTGTTGGTGACGAGCAACGCACGGCCTTGGAACAGGGGCTGCCCCACGGCCCGCAGTCCGCGCAGCCAGCGCCAGCCGCCAGAAGCCATAGCCCACCGCGACTCGGGACCCGGCGCCGGGGACGCCGTCCCGGTGCTGGCCAATCGCACGCGGTCCTCGCGGTCTGCACGCCCGCCCCAGTCCTCGCCAGCCGATCGCTGGCGGCTCGGCGTTCCGCTTTGCCGGGCTCCGGATGTAGTAACCAATAAAAGGCCGGCATCCCATCCCCGGGCCAATCGCTGAGCGAAGCCAAAAGCTGCCTTCCGCACTTTACGGACCAATCGCAAATAAGCGTCTCTCCGCAAAGCGCAGAGCAATTGTCGCCCGGCCACCCTCGTTTCCCCGCCCCTTTCTGCGCCGGCCTATGGACAAGCGTCGCCGCACCCTAACAACCCGCCCAATACTGCACTGACCAATCGCAGATAGCCTTAGGCCGGCGACTCGCGGTCCGTTGTCCCGCCTCCCGTGCCGAGGTGGCCAATCTTGCTCCGTCGCCTAGTTGCCTTTCCAGATTCTCCGATTCTCCCGGAATTCCTGAGAAGGGATCCGAGCCCCGACCTCGGCGGCTCCTGCGGCGGAAGTCTAATCCCGCAAACACTCACGGAAGTCGGGGCAGGGTGTAGTTCGGCTGCGCCGGCGGCCGGGTAGAATCCTGGCCCAGCCATCGACCTTGACTTGAGCTGGGTATCTGACCTCAGTTCCAGAATAGTAATAGTTAAAACGTTAGGCACTCTTCTGGGCACTTTACGTGCATTAATTTATTTCACAGGCAGCTCTGCAAACAACTATATCCCTGTACTTTACTTCCTGTGTTCCTGTAGGGAATAATAGGAGTTTCCATGGAAACGTACGTTACTTACAAGGAACCAGGGTGTCGCAAACTGCGGCCTGTGGTCCAAATCCCGTTGCTGTTCTTGTGAGGCTCAAGAGGTAAAAATGTTTCTTATATTTTTTTAAAATGTGTGAAATAGTATAAAATTTCTGGACATGAATCCGTTTTGAAGCCCTATTTTCCTTTCCAACGGATGAACTCTTGAACTGGGCGAGAATCAGCAATAGTTTTACAAGCAGTAGCGCATAAAGTTTCAACAGAGCAATTGGCATTCAGATCATATGGAGAAAGTAAAGTTAATACATACCCGGGACAGTTTCATTTGATAGCACCAGTAAAATTACAGTAATCAGAAGTGACTCAACTGGTCAGTGATGTGGGAAACAAAGGCAAAAGAAAAATTTAATTTCCTTACTACCTACAGCCCACAGACAAGTCCTTGAAACAGGCAGTGACATTCCTCTAGGGACTCAGGGGCTGCCTCGATGGTATTATCATTGCTAAGGGCAAAAGGCGATCTTAGCCCGACCCCCGGGATCTTGTAAGTCTATTTTAACATAAAAATTCCTTCGGAAACTTCCTTTATCTCTAGCCCCCAAGAGACATGTTGGCAAACATCCCCCAAGCATAGGGCCCACCGATATGCATGGGAAGGGTCTCATGACTAAAGTTTTACTAGACGGTAATAAATGGCCTTTCCCCAACAAGAGCTAGCCCCCTCAAGGTCCTGGAAACCTTGCTTTCAAAATTCCTTCGAGACTTACACTCTCCCTAACCCCCTCCCAACTTCAAAGTATACAATGGGCCACCCCTCATGACCCCGGTGCAGCTCTTTGTGCCCACGGGTTCTGTCCCCGGGCTTTAATAAAACCACCTTTTTGCACCAAAGACGTCTCAAGAATTCTTTTCTTGGCCGTCGGCTTTGAACCCTAACATTCTTTCCTACATCAGTCAGCACCAAATTACTAGGGTTTCTTTCTTCTTTATCTAAATCAGGTAATTACCCCTTCCTTCTTTCTCAAAAAAACCCTTTCCCTCCATGAAGGAGACACTTTTCTGGTTACTCTGGAATCTGTGCTCCCGAATTGTAATTCTGAGACCCCGAATGAAACATTTGTTCCTTTTCAGTTTTGCCTCCTTTTCTCAGTTGACAAAAGGTTGGGGGGGGAAGATCAGAATAATATTCTATGACATGAAAATTATTCAAAAATCAAATTTCTGAATCCATAAATCTGTATTGGAACAGAGCCATACCCATTTGTTTCTATAGTGTTTCCTCTCTCACTACAATGAGTAGTTGCAACAAAGACTGAATGGTCTGCAACAGTGAAACTATTTACGGTGCTCCTTTACAGCAAAAAAGTTATTAGGACACTGCCGGTCTCAGTCCGAGGAGCCAGTGACTCTTGATCTTGGGATTTTGAGTTCGAGCCCCACATTGGGTGTGGAGATTACTTAAAATAAATAAATAGATAGATAGATAGATAGATAAAATCCTAAGTGTGTCTGGGTGGCTCAGTCGGTTAAGTGTCTACCACCACTCGGGTCATGATCCCAGGGCCCTGGGATCGAGTCCCGCATGAGCCTGCTTCTTCCCCTGCCTGCTGCTCCCCCTGCTTGTGCGTGCTCATTCTCTCTCTCTCTCTCACACACACACACAAATGGATAAATAAAATCTTTTTAAAAAAAGTGTCCATCAGGAAGAAGAACCTTTGCTGTCTGGACCTGTGATACTTAGGGTTTCTGTTGAAAGAGGTCAGGATATGCCACCCCAAAATATGCCGCTCTGGCAGATTGATTCTTTTGAAAGATAGCAAGATGCAGAAAGGACATACGGAGCTGCTTTTCTCTTCCTCAGAGCAGGAGATAAAATTCCCAAGTGGAAGGTGCCCTCCCTGTACCAGGAGGAAGAAACACCATTATCACCAGAGAGGACGAGTTGAGGCTGAGGGGATCCAGACAAACAGACCTTGTTAAAATAATTTATCTTCCTGTAGTCGCTGCATATCCTTTAGTTGCTTTTCCATCGTCTCCCTCTGTTGAACCTAGTAAGTAAACACTGAGGCCTAATTCTTGGGTCTCCCTTTTTCTTGTAAGGGCCCCCATGGTTTGGTAATGAGGATGGGATCACATTGGCTGGGGCTCTCTTGGCTCTCTGGGATGTGTCGCTGAGAGGTGCCGGGGGCTGATGAAGCCAGCAGGTAAGGTAAGAATTTTTACCTCGTTTGCTTTCTGGATCTCTATCCATTGGGAGAGGATGGTAAAAATTTCTCTTTGTCCGTTCCCTCTGGGTTCTGATTGGCATGAGAAAAGCATTTGTAAGGATTAATTCTTTGGATCCTTTGTGACTCTCGTAAATTTGGTTTTGGGTACCCACTTGTTGATCCCTCCCTCCAGGGACAGCTGTTGCTTTCTGTCTGTCTCCCTTTGTGTGCTGAAAGCTTGGCTTGGCTTTCTGCATGCTGCAAGAGACCAGACATCAGGTTAGGAGCCTGGAGAATATGTCGATGACCAGAGAGAAATGGGAGTTGTACTCCCATTTGTGGCTAGGGTCATTGCCAGCTCTCCAGAGAATTGTCTGTCTGTCTGTCTTTTGGCTGTCTTTGGGAGTAGCTCTGGATCTTGGGAAGAGTGCATCTTTTGTACCCTCTTGGGGGCATCTCTTGTGTCCCTGATTAGATCATAAAAGGCTTTGGTTTGGGTTTGGGTGCTAGATCACTTGGAATAGGTATACTTTTGGTTTAAAAAAAAAAAAAACAAATTCAGTAGTGCCAGAAAATTTTAGTTTGAGCTGAAACCTGATAAGATATTTAAAAGGACTTTTAAAATTCTTTTCTTTCCTTTTTTTTAAAGATTTTATTTATTTTTTTGAGAAGGGAGAGGGAGAGAGCATGAGCAGGGGGGAGGGGCAGAGGGAGAAGCAGATTCCCAGCTGAGCAGGGAGCCCGATGTGGGGCTCGTTCCCAGGACCCTGGGATCATGATCTAAGCTGAAGGCAGACGCTTAACCAACTGAGCACCCAGGTGCCCCAGGACTTTTTTTTTTTATTCTTAAAGGAACTCTATGGACAGAAATTGTCTAATTGAAAGCTAATATTCCCAGGCTGATAGGAACTATTTCCAAAGCTAAAATGGAACTACCTACTCAGAGGGCTATTTGGGAACAAATTAGCATGTGAAATCTCTTAAAAGTCTTCTTTGCAAATATTAGTAAATTGTTCCATCTGCCAGAAATATAGTTTGGATTAAACTATTTTTTTAAATTTTTAAAATTTAGGGCACCTGGGTGGCTCAGTCGTTAAGCGTCTGCCTTCGGCTCAGGTCATGATCCCAGGGTTTTCGGATCGAGTCCCGCATCGGACTCCCTGCTCAGCGTGAACCCTGCTTCTCCCTCTCCCACCCCCACTCCCGCTTGTGTTCCCTCTCTCGCTGTGTCTCTCTCTGTCAAATTAAAAAATAAATAAATAAATAAAATTTATTTAAAACAAATTTTAAGGATTTTTATTTTTTTACTTTTAAGTAATCTTTTTACCCAATGTGGGACTCCAACTTAACCCAGAGAGCGAGAGTCGCGATGCTTTACCAACTGAACCAGCCAGGTGCCCCTAATTTAATTTTTTTAAAAATGTAAGCTCAATGTCCAATGTGGGGCCTGAACTCATGACCCAGAGATCGAGTCCCATGCACCACTGACTGAGCCACCCAGGTGCCCCCTCAACTATTTTTTTTAAAGATTAAAAAACATTTTTTTTTTTAATTTTTAAGTAATCTTTACACCCAACATGGGGCCTGAACTCATAACCCTGGGATCAAGAGTCACGTGGTCTTCCAACTGAGCCAGCCAGGCACCCCTCAACTATATTTTTTTAAACATGTGAGTTTTGTATTCTTGTACCTGTCTCATGGCCTAAAATTTAAAAATAAGAGCTATAAGATCTCTGATTGTATGTGTCTCTATGTTTATGTAATATTTTTTTACCTCCAGAGATATTGCTAAAAAGTAATTGTCAAGAGCTCTATTTAATTGACTTGTTTAAAAAGTGCTTACATAAATTAAGATTAGTCAAACACACTCATTATCTCTGTGTTTAAGATTATAAAACTATAAATTCAACCATAAGAACAAAACCTATAATAAAAGTGAATTGTTTAATGTATATCAAGCATGACACTAAATAAAAAAGGGAGAGAGTTGTATGTTTAATTTTTTAGGTTCTTTACATCTGTGATTTTTGATACTTGCCTGATTTGTCAACAAGAAAAATAATGGGGCGCCTGGGTGGCTCAGTCGTTGAGCGTCTGCCTTCGGCTCAGGTCATGATCCCAGGGTCCTGGGATCGAGCCCCCTCAAAGGGCTCCCTGCTCAGCGGGGAGCCTGCTTCCCCCTCTCCCACTCCCCCTGCTTGTGTTCCCTCTCTTGCTATGTCTCTCTCTGTCAAATAAACAAAATCTTTAGAAAAAAAATAGGATGATAGCTAGCTGTGTCGTGACTCATGAAATGTTCGTAAGTCATCTAAACATAATTGTTTTTTTTTTAAAGATTTATTTATTTGAGAGAGCGAGAATGAGAGAGAGAGAGAGAGTACATGAGAGGGGGGAGGGTTAGAGGGAGAAGCAGACCCCCTGCTGAGCAGGGAGCCTGATGCGGGACTCGATCCCGGGACTCCAGGATCATGACTTGAGCCGAAGGCGGACGCTTAACCAACTGAGCCACCCAGGCGCCCCAAACATAATTCTTAAAAAGGAGTAAGTTAAATACATGTAAATGGGATAAAAATTTACAAGTGAACTTTTCTTTTTCTTTTTTTAAAATTTTACTTATTTTTTTAATTTATTTGACAGAGAAACAGCGAGAGAGGGAACACAAGCAGGGGGAGTGGGGGAGGGAGAAGCAGGCTTCCCACTGAGCGGGGAGCCAGATGCGGGGCTCGATCCCAGGACTCTGGGATCACGACCCGAGCCGAAGGCAGACGCTTAACGACTGAGCCACCCAGGTGCCCCAAGAGAGGCAGGATTCTAAGATGGCCCCAAGATTTCCGCCTCAGGTGTGCATCTGTATGCCCTCCTCCAGCACAGGTAGATCTTGTCGATATGATAGAATACGAGTATGATATTACATTATTTTGCAGGCATAATTATCCTAATCAGCCCATCTAAAGGGAGACTGGTTAATGTCCTCACTGTCTGCGATATATTTCTATTTGTCAGATTCCTAGAGGTGCCTTGGCTGATTTGAGGCAAGAATAATACCCTGTTAGTCATAATTCCAGTTATTCCTTAAAATGTTCATTTGGCCAAGATCCCACTAAGTTAGTTTCCTGTGGTCAGTGACACTTTCTCCATTTTTCCTTTGCTGTTCGTGACCTTGGCACTTTTGAGGAGTACTGATAAGATATCTTATAGAATGTCCCTCAGTCTGGGTTGGGGTGATGTTTTCTCATGGTTAGACTGGAGTTCTGGGTCTTTGAGGAAAGTCCCACAGAGACGGAGTGTCTTTTTTTTTTTTAAGATTTTATTTATTTATTTGAAAGAGAGAGAGAGAGAGAGAGAGAAAGTGCACACAAGCAGGGGGAGTGGCAGTCAGAGGGAGAAGCAAGCTGAGCCTTCCACCGACCGAGCCACCCAGGTACCCCGAGATGGAGTATCTTGATTACATCATATCAGGGCATGTGATATGTACATGGTTTAACATGGGTCATGCTAACCCGGATCACACGGTTAAGGTGATACCAACCAGGTGTCTCTACTGTCAAGTTACTCTTTTTCCCTTTCTCTACTCTTTGGAATCAAGTTACAAAATCCAGTCCACTCTCAAGGTGCTGGAGGTGGCAGAGGAGTTAGAATTAGGTTCCTCCAGAACCTGAAACACCTATATACATGATTTGACCAGCCAATTTCCAGAAACTAAGTTTGGCTTTTGGGAGCCAATGCTTACAAAATCCTTACAGGAAAACTGGCTTGTACCTGGCTGGCAGGGTCAGTCTTATAGGTTGGTCCTGGTCAACTAAGATTTCCTGTGCTATTTTAGGGATGTCCGGAGTAGAGCAATTTTCCAGAAGGAATAGATACTGCAGATGAAACCCGGTGGCGTGGTGGAGTTTTTTGCCTGGAGTTAACGGATGTTAGAGGTTTTCAAAAGTCCAAACTTGAGATTCCTTATTGGAAACTCCCAGCAAAGCAAACTGAATGCCTGCTGCCCTTGTGTAAATAATCAGGGCAAATCCAGTGAGACCTGCCAAGGAAGGTCTTCCTCTGAGATTACTTTGAACAAAAGGGTCAACTCAAATATTATCCAGCCATTAAGAAAAGGGAGGAAATCCGGCTAATTATGACAACACAGAGAAACCTGGAGGGCATTATGCTAAGTGGAATAAGCCAGGCAGAGAAAGACAAATACTGCGTGATCTCACTTCCGTGTGGAATCTAAAAAGACAAACCCATAGAAACAAGAACATTGGCTGCCAGGGGCCGGGCGAATGGGGGAAATGGGTTGGTCAAAGGGTACAGACTTTTATTATAAGATGAGTACTTTCTGAGGCTCAAACGTACAACGTGGTGACTCTAGGTAACGGTACCATATTGTATACTTGAAAGTTGCTAATCCAGGAGCTCTGAAGTGTTCTCATCACACACACAAAAAGGTAACTACGTGAAGTGATAGAGGTGTTAACTCGATGGTGGTAAATGTTTCAGGATATATACACATACCCAATCATCACATTGTAGACCTTGAATATATACAAATTTCTCAATTATACCTCAATAAAGCTGGGAACACCCCCTCTTTCTTTTGTCTTTAGCTAAGGGTGGTATTTAAAGTGATGGCTTAGGGGGCACCTGGCTGGGTTAGTCGGTGGAGCATGCGACTCTTGATCTCCAGGCTGTGAGTTCGAGCCCCACATTGAGTGTGGAGATTACTTAAAAATAAGAATAAAGGGGCGCCTGGGTGGCTCATTCAGTTAAGCAGTCTGCCTTCAGCTCAGGTCATGATTCCAGGGTCCTGGGATGGAGCCCCACATTGGGCTCCCTGCTCAGTGGGGAGACTGCGTCTTCCTCTGCCCCTCCCCCCTGCTTGCACGCATTCTCTTTCACTCTCAAATAAAGTCTAAAATAAAATAGGGGTGCCTGGATGGCTCAGTCGTTGGGCGTCTGCCTTCGGCTCAGGTCATGATCCCAGAGTCTGGGATCGAGCCCCGCATTGGGCTCCCTGCTCAGCGGGAAGCCTGCTTCTCCCTCTCCCACTCCCCCTGCTCGTGTTCCCTCTCTGGCTGTGTCTCTCTCTGTCAAATAAATAAATAAAATCTTTGAAAAAAATTAAATTAAATTAAAAATCTTAAAAAAAAATAAAGTGGTGGCTTGTGCCACTTTGGGGAGTTTTACTCAGTTTCAGTGGGTATTTCCCATGTATTCATGAGGTATGCCTCCCTCTGGCCCATATCTGCCCAACTCCTATCACCCAGTGTGGCGTCTGCAAAAGGGAGTAGTTAAGGGCTGTCTGTTGAATTACTGAATACGTCTTCTGCCTCATGAACTCCTAGTCACCCTTCAAAACCCCAGCCCCAATGCTCCTATTCCCTAAGCAGAGCCTTCACTCCCTCTCTGGGCTCCTCCAGCCCTGGTGCCTCCCCTCTGGCCTGGGTCTGCTCCCCGTGGGGCAAAGAGTGTCTGTCTGGTTCTGCCTCGCCTAGAAAGGGGACTTCTCAGGGGGGTCCCAGCAGCGTGTCGGTCCAGGGGGACTTGTTAACTTATCAAAGGGATCACAAAATCCAGAAGTGTTTATTAAACTCGTTTCAATGTAGCACCATTCTCAGTGGGGCGAGATGCTTGATCTGGGGGCAGGATTCTGAGTCTGGGCTTTCATGGAATGTGTATAAGTTATCTGGATGATGGGAAGCAGCTGCTGAGAGTCAGGGATCAGGAAAGACAGGGACAGGTGCCCTTTTGCTCTTCCTCCAGCAGCTCCTTCCTGGGCACCAGCTGTCACTTGAAGCAGACTTCCCTCTGGGAGCTGGCCATGGGTTGGCAAATGTCTGGCTTCTCACCCTGGAGGAGACGGCCATGAGCTGGGGGTCCCGAAAGGAGCTGCTGCCCACCCCCGCCCCTAGCAGACCCCTCCGGTCCCCTTCCAGCTTGCCTGGTACAGGTGGCAGACGAGGCTTAGGAGCTGACTCGGATCTTTCAGGGGTTTCTGCACGAAGCAAGACAGGAAGTCATCCAGTCCCACTTGCCTGTGTCCAGCCCAGAAGGGGCTGCAAATGGCCCCAAGTCTGGCCCCTGCCTCCCAGACCAGAGGGCATATCTGTCATCCTGGTGCTGGCGCGGTGGCCATACCGAGGGCTAGAAGAGTTCTTACCCCATTGACGACGACCCAGGGCACATACTCGTGGGGCGGCTGCAGGGCATCTGTAAGCTGGGCATTGACGTGCAAGAGCTGCATGCCACGGTCCCCCATTGCGCACTCCATGATGGTGTCCGGGGACACCTCTGGGGCATAGATCTGCAGGCACTGAGGGTGGACAAGGGTTGCTGCTTGAGCGGGAGCATTGCCTCAGCTTCCTCTGGGTTATCTCCCCAACGGTCTCTCCTCCAGCCCCCCGCAGGGCCAAGCTTGTACCTTCCTGGTAACAGGAGACATTTGGGTCCACAGCATAAACAGCGCGTGCTCAACACCTACCTGAGTGGAGGCCCTCAGGGCAGGGGCTCAGGCTGCTTCTGTGTCTCAGAAGACCAGACCTGCAGCCCTGGACCCCTTACGGTATCTCATTTTCCTCAGAGCTTCCGTATGTGCTGTTCCCTCTACCAGGAACACCCTTCCCCTTCCTTCCCCAGAATCTGCCGAGTGCTCCTTCCTCCTCTGTCCTCCTCTGGCCGCACTATGACTCTGCAGGGCTCGGGGTGTCCCAGGGTGAGCCTTTTGGGTGGTCCAGATGTTTGATGAATGAATAAACTATTGGTGTCAATGAGTCACTCCATTGGGAGGTGTTTTTTTCATAATCCTCCAGAGAAGTAGGCGGGTCTGTCCTGTCATCCCCATACCCCAGAGGAGGATCATCATCTGTGTCCCTGGACATTTCTGTTCATCCAAGACCAGCTCAGAGGCACCTCCTCCAGGAAGCCCTCCTTGATCTACCCATGCTCCCCCAAAGAGCTCTGTTCCCCTGCTTCAGAGATTTGAGGCATCCAGAGGGAAGGCCATTTTCCTGGGGCTACACAGAGAGTGGTGGTCAGGCCAGGACCTGAACCTGGGTCTGTCTGGGGACAGGGAAGTCCAGGGTCTCCCAACCCAGGGCCAAGTGAGGGGTGTTGCTCACTGGTTTCAGATTTTTCTCCATGTCATCCATTTCCTCTATGCAGACAATGGTCAGGATGGCCAAGTTCTTCTCTAGCTGGTCCCACAGGCAGGCCTGTGGGATAGGGGGTGGACAGGCAAGGGCATGAAGCGAGCCCAGAGCAGCCCTAGACCGCTCTGCGAGTGATCACGGGTGTTCACTAATGAAGCGGTGAATGAAGATGTGATTCAAGAGGCATGCAGGCAGAGGATGGAGCTGCCTGCCATCCCTTCTGAGCCTGGCTTTTGCCTTCCTTACGATGGGCAATCTCCCCCCTCCACCTCTGTGCTCCCACCACTCAGGTACCCTGGGGGCTGCTCACCTCCACCTTGTTCAGCTTGCATTCCTGCTCACCGTGCTGGCATGTGAACTCCCACCTGCCGCTGACATTTTGTTCCTGCAAGGCAGCTAGGTGAGTGCTGGCACCAGGTGCCCCCTTCCCTGGCCTAGTGCCTCGGTTTCCCAGGGCCAGCATACCTGGGCATTTCCATAGGGCACCAGTGTGACATTGAGGATCTCCAGGACCATCAGCCAGGTCGGGAAGAGTTCTCGGACTAGGAAGACCCGGCAGCCGGGGCACAGCGCCTCGTAGTAGAGGCTCACGTTGACAGGTGGCGCTTGTGACTTCCTGGGGGGCATCTGCAGGCACAGGCCCCCAGCCTGTGCGGGAGGAAGGGGTGTGAGCCTGACTCTCAGGCTTTATTGCATCCCTAAATCTTCCTCAATCTCAGTTTTGTTTTGTTTTTTTAAAGATTTTATTTATTTATTTGACAGAGAGAGACACAGCGAGAGAGGGAACACAAGCAGGGGGAGTGGGAGAGGAAGAAGCAGGCTTCCCCCGCCCTCCCCAGCAGGGCCCTGGGACCATGACGGGAGCCGAAGGCAGACGCTTAACGACTGGGCCACCCAGGCGGCGCCCCTCAGTCTCAGTTTTTCTGCAAAACGGATGTAACAAAGACTTGCAAACAGTAGGCACTTAATTTATGAACAGCTCTTGCTTTCCTTCAGTTGAGGTGAAACCCCTCGCCCAGGGGAAATGTATGCAGTAAGGACTCAACACACATGCACATTTCTGGTCACTGCTCTCCATCCTGCCTTCTCGGAGGTGCATACCACAGGAGACTAATGCATGCTCATTTGTGGCCACTTCATCCCCATAGCCTTGGCCCTGAGCTGAGCAAGGCCCTACACTTGGGCTGACCCCTTATTTATTCTTCCTCTCAAGGGGCCCAGGTGAACCCCCCTCCCAAGCCCTACTGCTGAGGCGGCGCCTAATATGTGCTGACTTCCGGTTTCAGTTGCTGGGCGGCAGGCAGCCAGTGCCGGTGCAGGCAAAAGCAAGTGGCTCAGCCTCCGGGGCATGTAGTTGCCCCGCACCAGAAACACGCGAGCTCTTCCCTGGCCGAAAGGCACCCAGGAAGCAGCACCTGGAGGGTCGGTGCCACGGGCCCACTTCTCTGGGCTTCCCTGCACTTCGAAAGAAAACTCCATTCCCGCCCCAGAAGTACCCTGTAGGAGCTCAACGCACCCTCGGGTGGGGCGGGCGGAGACGGGGTGGGGGACAGCTTAGAGTGTCAGACGCGAGATGGGGAAGTGAAACGACTCGGATTGGGGCCACAGCGCCGGGGGGGGGGTCTTCGGTGCCGACCCGGGGCCCCGAACCCCGCTCTTTCCCGGCAAAATCTGGGGAGAGGGGAGGAGCCGCCCCTCCCGCAGCACCCCGCTGCCCGGGCGCCCGGGCCCGCTGGCGCCCCCTCCCTCCCCGCCGCGTTGCCGTCCCTACCTTGCAGGCGGCCGCCCCCTCGGGGAGTGTTTCCAGCGGGGACGCCCGCGCCGCCGTGGGGTCCTCCGGCGCTAGCAGCAGCAGCAGCAGCAGCAGTAGCAGGAACAGCAGGAACGGCAGGAGTGGCGACGAGGCCATCACAGCGGGGCGAGGGTGCGGAGGAGGGAGCAGCGGCCCGACAAGGAGCCGCCTTTAACCCGGCGGTGGCCCAGCCCCCCAGGCCGGACCCGCCTCCCGGGGGCCCACGCCCCTGGGGGCTGGGGCGGGCGTCTCTCGGGGTCGGCTGGCCTGTCTGGGTCCCCTTCCAACCTGGCCCCCATCCTCACTCCCGCCAGGTGCCGGGCCCGCAGTCACGAGGCCGTGGCGCCGCCCTCCCCCCCGCGCCCCGCGCTCTCCACCCCGACCCCTCCGGGCCGGCAGGGCCGCCCGGTCATGTGAGGCTGGGGCCAGAGCGCCGCGAGCCGAGATTAGGTGGCGGCTTCAGAGACACGGAGACACGGGGACGCAGAGAGAGACGGGAGGGTCTCCCCGCGGCCGCCCCGCGGACCGCTCTGGGGGCGGCCGGGGTGAGCCGGGGCGCCCCCCCATTCCTAGTCTGGGCACCTCGCCTCGCTACCCTGCCGTCTCACGGCGGCTGATCCCCCGCCGGAGAGTGGGCCCCCTCCCGCCACCTGCCCCTGGCGCCCCCTCCTCGCCTCAGGCTCCCCAGCCCCGACGCTGCAGTCCCACCAAGCGTGGTCGCGCGGGGCTGCCTCAGGCGGCGCCACAGCTGAGCCAGAAAGCAGAAGCCAGCGCTGGTCTTGGCGCTTCTTGGTCCTCTCAGCCCTGTCTGGGGCGGGGGTGGGGGGGCATAAAGCAAGCGGGCGTTCCTTCTTTCCAGCATCCAGAGCTGGAGGTGGTGGGGGTGGGGTGGGAGTGGGCAACCAGGCCCGCGGGGAACTCCCACGGGAGGAGAGAAGCCCCGGGTTGGGGCAGTCATTACCTGAAGCCTATACTGTGTACAGGGGGTAGGCTGGGGGGGGGGGTATGGTGACGTGGGACCCAAACCTGCTGGAGTCACCTGGACCCGGGTTTGCCTCCGGATCGTACTGGGCACCCCAGGCGATGGACCCTCAGCTTCCCCTTCTGTCAAATGGGGACAAGAGTGAAGTTTGGGGAATAAAGCCACAGGGAGGGCTCAGAGCCGGGGGCAGGGGTGAGGGGTGGCGTGGGGGGGAGAGTTGCCCCAGGCTGGGGTGGGGGTGGGGGGCACCGCTGGAAAAGTGTTGACCCGGGACAGTAACCAGGCAGAGAATAGCCCGCCTAAAGGCGTGGAGGCTGGGGCAGTGAGGGAATAACCCAGATGTTCAGACTTTGCAGGGCCTCAAATACCAGGCGTGACACAGGACCTGATCCCACGGGAGGAAACACCCACACCTGGCCCAGATTACAGCCAAATCCCCAGCTCCCCAGCTCCTGTGTCTTCTTCCCTCGTGGGGGAAGTCCCCGCCTGCTATCCATAGCAGCAAGGCCCCGGGCTGGGGTTTCCCTGAAGTCCCCACGCTGGATGACCCTGCCGTCCTGTCCCTTTGAACTCTTTGCAAAGCCCATTTCCTTTGTGATGCCTCTCTAAGACTAAGCAGCACAACTCTGCAGCGTTGGCCGAGCTTGCTGGGCAGGACAGAAGCCATAATAAATTGCTACAATTTTTCCAGTGGTTGCTAAGCACCTATTGGATGAATTCACAAAGGTAACCTCACTCGTTTGTCTGGCCCTTGGGGGTGGGGGAAGCAACTATTGACCCTGCTTGGTAAGAGGAATCTGAGGATCAGAGGTGAGGGGTGACTTTCCCAAGGAGACAGGGCTGGTGGTTGAGAGCAGACACCTGAGGCGGCCAGGCTCAGCGGGCTGGGGTCATGGGATCTAGAAAGTGACCTTTATCCTGTGTCCCCCGTTGCAGCAGCGGGTGAAGCCTGTAGGGGAGGCAGCATCTGGCCTGGGGTTACTCATGGGGCACCTCCTGACCTGGGCACACAGCAGGGGCAGCACCTGGAAAGGCCCGCGGGCTCTGAAGCCAGGGGAAGCAGCTCCGGCCCTCTGAGCCCAGTGGAGGAGAAATGGATCAGAGGGCAGCTTTGTTCATTTACCCCTGGCTGCTGTGGGCATGCTGGGCCCTGACAGGTGCTGTATGGGAAGAGGAGAGGGCCAAGGCTTAGTCTTCCTCTTACCAAGTAGGGTCAATTAAGGACATAGGGGCCCTTTCTGGGTGGCAGGGGAGGGGTCGTGCCGTTGACCCCCACCTGCACATCAGAGGGGCGGTGACTTTCCTGAGAGCCTGGCTGGTGGCTGAGTGCTGGGACTCAAGCCCGAGGGGCCGGGGTTGGGGGGGCAGCCTGGGCACTGGTGAGAAGCTGGCGTGGAGTCTGGGGTGCCTTGAGCAGGCCATGCTGTAGGGCTGATCTCCGGGTCTGAGCCTCTCTGCCCTGGCACCTTGGGCAAGTCTCTCACCTTCTCCAGTCACAAGCAGCTAAACTGGGTGGTGGTGGGGTGAGGGGGGAGGGTTGTCGGCCTTCCTTGGCTCCCTGGAATTATAAACCCAGGGGCCAGATCTGTGTGACCCTGGGAATGCCGGCGTCCCCAGCACACCCGTGGCCTTGGAGAAGCCCCGCCATCAACAACAGAAGCATCCACATGTTCCAGGTTTTATATCCATACCAATATCAACGTACCATACAAAAGCTGCCCGCCAGCCTAGCTGGGCAGGCAGGAGGGGGGATCCGCGGGTAGTGTAGAAAACCAGGGCTCTCGTCCCAAAAGAGGAGAGAAAAAAGGGCTTTACAGTCAAGAAAAAATACAATCAGAACCTAACATGATCGGGGAGAAGCCTTGACCCTCCTTCGAGTGGAAGTGCCGAGGGCAGTGGGGTGTGACTGGCACTGCGGGCAGCCCCCCTTTCTGGGAGCACTGCCGCCGGGTGGGGCCGGCTCGCCCGTTTTATTTTTCTTTTCTTTTTGGAGGGCTATTTCTTGGCAGCGGCCCCTTTGTGGGGACAACCAAGTGGTGGTTTCACTTCAGGGTTTGGAGGGGAAGTTGGGGTCTGTGGGGCGGGTCCCGCCCGGCCCAGAATGTCCCGGCCGAGGTGGTTCTTAGAAGTGGCCAAGTAAAGTTCCTTCCTGCCGTGACCCCAGGTCTATGGCTTAAAAATCGGGGCACCCAGGCTGGGGCCGCACAGCCCAGGGGCTTCTGTAAACATGGCAGGTGCAGCCAAGTGGGTCTTCGGGGACCCTGGGGGGGGGCGGCGGCTCTGGTGGGCAGGACACAGCGTTCGGGGTGGCCCGAGGGCGGTGCCCACGGGGGAGGGGCGTATGGGGCCGGGGAGGCAGGATCCCCAACCCGGAGACATGGAAGGACAGAGAGGACAGACGGACGGGGAGGGAAGGAGACAGAGTGGTAGGGAGAGACGGAGAGAATCTCAGAGAGAAATGGAGAGAGAGACAGACAGACAAACAGAAAACCCCAAAGACCGAGCCCTCCAGGCCGCGCAGGGGCGCCTCGGCTGGGCGCGGGGGCGGGCGCGCGGCCGTCAGCGGGCAGCGGGTGGGGGCCCGGGCCCGGGGGCGCGCACCGGGTGGGCGAGCGTGACGGCGAGCGCATCGTTGTGCTGCACCAGCGAGGCGTGCTGGTAGTGCAGCACCAGCTCCTTCAGCGACCCGTACAGGTTGTAGGGCTCCGCGAAGCCGAAGCCCGTGGCCGTGCGGTAGATGACGCAGTGCTTGGTGTCGCCGTCCACCCTGCAGGCGCAGGCAGAGGAGCCGACGGTCGGGGGGGGGGGCGGCTCCCGCGTGGGTTCTCCATGCTCCTGCTCTTAACCCCCCTCAGGTGACCTCCGCTCGGGATACGCATCGCCCCACTTCCCGGACCCCAAGCTGGTCCAGATGCCGGCACCTCCTGCCTGAACGCTGCCCTAGCTTCCTCCCTTGCCCCCCAACAAGCCCTCCTGCCGGTGGCAGCCATGGGGGGTGGGGGGTGGGGGGCTCCTTCCCGGCCGTTCTTCCCAGAGTCTAGCACACGGTAGGTGCTCCATGAGAGCAGTCAGGAGTGTGCAGATCCCCCAGCCCTACGCTCGCTCTCGGCGCCCCCACCAGGCACTCACACCACGGAGCAGGCATAGCAGCCCCGCTGGCTGCTCTCACGGATGAGGAAGGTACCATCCCGCTTGCCGCTCAGCATTTCCTCAGCCTGGGTCCGGTTGATCTTGCCCACGTACCACGTGCGCTCCTCATGGTGGGGGAGGTCATCCTCATCCTCCATCAGCGCATACTGGCTGTGCGGGAAGCAGGGAGGGCACCCAGTCATTCACCCTCAAGCCTCTGAGGCTCCCCTGCGGCCTGGACGACTCTCCCTCGCTGGTGAACTCCTACTCATTCTGCAAAACCCACTGAAAACGGTCCCTCCTCTGGGATGCCGTCCCTGGCCCCCATCAGGTAGGTGTTCACTTACTCCTCAGTCTCATTTTTGATCCCCAACCACTCGTTGATTTTCTTCTGCCGGGCGCCCTTCTGGGTAAGCCACCTGGAGGAAGAGGAAAGGTAGGCTCGTTCCACTGCTGGTAGGGGAACAGAGGCTGTAGCATGGCCGGGAAGCCCAGGGTGGGCCAGTGCGGCCGGGCCGGAACCAAGCGGCGGGGGGGGGGGGCGGAGAGACACACGTCCGAGGGCCGGTTCTCGGTGCAATGCCGCCAGTTGCCACAAGGGGTCAGCCTTGGCTTGGTCAAGGAAAGCTTGAACCTGAGGGCCTTCCAGGGAACCCCCTACTTATTATTATGTGTCTGTTAACTCTTATTGAACCCCCAGAATGCGCCATTCCAGCAAGGTCTTTATCACTACCAGAGGTTTAGGACTGAGGGCTGCACGGCAGTGTGCCTTCACACAGGGCAGCTCTTTGTCCTGTACCTCAGTTTCCCTCAGCGGTTAAGGGGCAACTTTACAAAGAACTTTGAGAAGACAGAGTGAGCTCATGTGCACAGGGCACCCAGCACCGTGCCTGGTGCACGGCAGGGCCATGTAAGCGTCTAAGGCAGTGGCTCAGCGGGCAGAGGCGGCATTTGAGCCCAGGCTGGGGCTGCTGCGGCCCTAGCATGCGTGGGGTCATACAGCTGGCATTCACGGAGTGGATCCTGGTGGAGGCTCCCGATGACCCAGCCCCGTGGGAGCAGTGCTCCCATTTCACGGACAACTAGGAGGCAGGGGCCAACCCATAGGGAGCCCTGCCGAGGGGGCCAGAAGGGGCCTGTATGAGAGGGAGGGGGCTCGGGGACAGGTGAGGGGCCTCAGGGGCAAGGGGCCACTTGGAGAAAACACGAGTGTGACACCGGCAGAGATCACCTCACCAGATGGCCCTGAACCGAGGAGCCCGCAGGTGAGCCCGGGGCCAGGCACTCACACGAGGTACTGGTCTCGGATCTTGCGCAGCTGCATGAGGTCTGGCTTGAGGCTATTCATGCGCTTGTCGATCTCTCGGTTGTCTGAGGCCTGTGCCCGCAGCTCGTGCTCCAGCTTTGTGCGGCTCTCGTGGATCTCGGCGATGCGAGACTTGAGCCGCTCGGAGTTCAGCAGGATCCTGTGGGAGGAGCGGCTCTGAGGCCTCAGAGGGCTCCCAGCCTCTAAGCCTTTGCACATGGTGATTTCTCTGATTTCTTTTTAGGGAACTCTTATTCATCCATCAAAGCCCATTTCAAATGACCCCCTCCCCCCCGCCTCCCCGAACTCAGGATGCCCCATGTTTCCTTTCTTTCCCCGCTTGCACTGCATCAGATCAGGGTGGGGCAGGGTGGGGCAGGGCAGGGCAGAGGAGCTGACTCACCTCTGCATCTCTTTCTCATTGCCCTCGCGTCGGAAGCGCTCCAGATATTCCTTGCTACACTTCTCTTGCGTCTGGCCCTGCTCTTCAAAGATCTTAATGGTCTCATTGAAGGCCTCAATTGCTGTGCGCTTCATCTGCAGTTCCTGCGGGAAGGGGGGTGAATCTTAGTTTCTGCCAAGACTCCTTACAAGTCCCTCATGAGGGGTGAAGGCAGATCCCAACTCTGATATGGAGACTTTGCTCAAGCTGTTCCCTCTATCAGGTGCATCATTTCTCTAGCTCCTACTGTACTGAACAAACTCCTATTCAGCCTTCAGAACCCCATTCCCCAAACCCAGTCTTCCTTTAGATCCTCTTTTGGGTACCTTACCAACACTTGGATCTGTTAGCACTGCTGGGAATTAAAGACAAATCTAGTTCCGACATACAGTTCGTGGGGCTCCCTCTCAGGGTAGATGCTTCGCGGAGTACTTTCTATACATCATCTTGTAGAACCTGCCAATAGCCTCCTACAAAGTCAGAACTATTAATGGGGAAACCGAGACTCGGGGACCCTACATCACTTCCAAGATTCTGATGTTCATAACCAATCCCAGACAGGCATCTTGTCCACTCAGAGCCTCCGTTGATCCATCAGGTAAAATGGAGACAAGAAAGAAATTTCTTGGGGATAACAGGGGGAATGGAGATATTCTCTGCCCGAGATGGGATGTTTGGTCTGAATAAGCTACATCCCGACTTACGAAAGTAATTTATTAACAGAGTCCTCGTGTGATAAAGCCGTCCTCCCCCTTCCCTGTTTTAAAAGACGCTGCCCTTTCCCGTGATGTCGTCTTTGTCTCTATCAGCTCTCGTCAGGGTATTAGCTAGCACTTCAAGTAACATCCAGGTTCAAGGGCAGGGGGAAATAGACCATGGCCCCAGTTTACAGTTCCACATGGGGAAAGTGAGGCCCAGGGAGCCGCCGAGGCTCAAGGAGACACCTCCTAGGTCCCGACTCAGCTGCTCCCAGGGGGCTGGCTGGTGCTTTCTCATCAGTTCTTTCTTTTTTTAAAAAAAAAAAACACTGATTTCTGTTTTTAGGGCAGCCCAGGCGCTATGTGGCTGCTCTGTGACCTGGAAGCAGACGTCTGTCCCCAAGGCCTCGCCACTGCCCGCCCCCCCCCCCCTGCCCCCGTGCCTGTGGTACCTGGGAGGTGCGGGTGTACTCCTCATAGAGCTGGTCATATTCGCGGCTCTTATCCTGGTACTGCTGGTGGTAGACTTTGAGCTGGGCACCCACCGCCTCCACACTGTCCTCCTTGACGATCTGGTCCTGGGGACACCCGGTGTGATCAGAGAAGCTGCCCGGGACACTTAGGCCCAAGGCTGGTGCCGCCCTCCCTGGCTGCCGCCCCCCGGGCCACAGACCTGCTGGTACTTGGACACGGGGTAGAGGAGCCGGGTGTCCAGCTTGGCATTGTACTGCGCCAGCGACTCATGGCGGTAGTGGGTGATGAGGTCCACAACGGAGCAGAAGGTGAGTGGCTCTGAGAAGCCATAGTGCCCGTCGCGGTGGAAGACCTTAATCAGCTTGTTGTTCCCGCCTTTCCTGGGGGGCGGGTGGGGGGCGTCAGCAGCCAGGGGGACCCCCAGCTGTCCTGGCTGACAATGCACATGTCCCACTCCCCATGCCACCCCCGGTCCTTCTGACCTAGTGTGGCCTCCCTCCCAGTTTTCACACCCAGTCACGCCCTGAAGGGACAGGCCCCCACCTGAGGGTCAGTGTGTACTCCCCCTGGATCTTGCTAGACGCATCTCGGACCAGAAAGGTGCCATCAGGCGTGTCCCGGAGCTTCTCATTCACCTCCTCTCTGTGGAGACACTCAGGATTGGGGTGCCCACCCCGAGACCCTACCCTTCCGGCCCTGCCCGCCACGTGGCCCCATCCCACAACCCTACCTGGAGATGTCACCCCAGTACCACTCAGCGTCCTGCAGGGAGGGCGGGCTCCCCCCATTAGCCAGGCCTGCAGAGGCAGGCTTTGCCTTGGGGGGTTTAGGCGGCAGCGCTGGGAGACAGGAAAACAAATGCATATTGAGTACCGACTGCATACTGTGGCTGGCTCCTACTGCAACAGAGCCTGTGGATACCGGCAGGGCCCCAAGTCGGCATTCAAGGCTCCCGACGATAAGAGAGAATATGGGGAGGGGGGTCACCTGGGGGTGCGACCTCCTGCTCCTCCAGATGTTCCAGAAGCAACTTCTCCACCAGCAGCACCGGGAAGTCAGGGCTGGACTCAGTCCTGGGGGGAAGGGGAGTGCAGTGGGTAGGGCCTGACGCGCGCCCGGTCCTGCACTGTTTGCACACCTGGGGCAGGTGTACGGGAGAGCACGTGTAGGGAAGAAGGACAGATGACAGGCAGGTGTAGGAGGCCTACTCCTGTTTATGTACACGCAGCACGCACTCAGTAAATGTTCAGACAGCGAACGCAGAGTCCAGCACCTGGGGGGGTGTGTGTGGAGGGGGAGGAAGGAAGTGAAGGTACGCGTACCACCCACGGGCCTTCCCTCTGGTCTAGGTCTCATCCCTCCGTCTCAGGCCTGCTGGGGTCTTCCTGGAGGCCAGGTCCCAGCCTTGCTAGCCTTTCAGTCCTGCTATCACAACAGCTCTGGCCTCTCACCCCCAGGGCCCCGTTCATACTCCTTTAAGCGGGTCTGGACTCCCGCCCGGCGCCAAGGCCCTTCCTCCATTTAAAGCCCCACCCCTTTCAGCTCCGGCTCAGCCCCGCCCCCTCCCACCGCTCACCCGTCAGGCGCGCCCCCTGGCGGCGGCGAGGGAGGCGGCGCGCGCAGCAGCAGCGGCCCGAAGGTGGCGCCCAGGGCTCGCACGGCGGGGCCCGGGGCGGGGGCGCGCCGGGCCACCCGGCCCAGGTGCTGGAGCAGGAAGCGCAGCGTGAGCGCGCGGTGCAGCGGCAGCGTCGGGGGCTCCAGCGCCGGCCCCACCGGCCCCGCGGCCTCTGCGGACAGACGGCCAGGGCAGGGTGAGCCGGGGCCGGCGCCCGTCCGCCCCGGCCCCCTCCCCACGCGGGCTTCCCGCGAGGCTTACCCCGCAGGGCCCGGCGCGCCTCGGCTGCGGCCTCGGGAGTCACGAGGGGCGCGGGCAGTGCCAGCAGGAAGCCCTTGACGCCGTCTGTCAGGGCTGCGATGTCCCACTGCTCCACGTCGCTCAGGGACCAGTCTGCGGTGCAGGGGGACATGTCGGTCGTGATGTCCAGGCCAGCTGTCCCCCCCCACCCCTGCCCATCGAAGCTTCCCCTCACCTGTACGCAGGGCGGGCAGCTCAGGCCTGTAGAGGGATTCGCTGTCTAGCCCTGGGGAGAAAGGCGAAGGGGTGGTTCAGCTCTAACCCAGGTGGTAAGCCCTGCCCTCAAATGCTTCCTGGAGCCCTCGTGGGGCCTGGGATGGCTACTCAACCTCCCAGAGATAATTGGGGCAGGGAGGGGTAAAGGAGAGAGATGGTGCCAGAGGGCACAGTACATGCAATGGCGGGTCTGGTGACCATATTCCCATCCACATCCTGGCAGTCGCTACTGCCCCAACTCAACACGGAGGCCCAGGGCATCCAAGCTCGGCTTCTTTCCATGCAGAGTGAGTCTGGCAGCCCCATGAGGGGATGAGTTGCCCATCACCAGAGGTAATGGGGTTGTAGGCAGGCTGAGGCTCACCTGTCCGCTCAATGGCCTCCACCAGCTTCACCAGGATGGGGGGAGCCACATCAGGTGGGGAGAACTGCTCTGGCAGGTCGGGGAGTGTGAGGCCTGGCAGAAGGGTAGAGCATGTTGGTGGGGTTCCCTGGAAGGACCCCAGCCCCTTTCTTTGCCTGTTGGACCTCAGCTTGGGCGGCTCCAGGTAGGGTCCGGTCTAGGCAAGTGCCTGGCATCTGTACCACCATCCTAGGGAAGCCAAAACCTGGCTGGAGGGGCTGGGAGGGCCGAGTTGGTGGTAAACAATTTTCTGGGTCAAAATATCCATTTCCACAACTTCGGAGACCAGGTATAGTGGGCTGATTAATGTCCCTCAAAATATGTCCACATCTTAATCCCTGATATCTGTGACTGTGACCTTACTATGCAGATAGAATTAAAGTAAGAAGTCTGAGACAGGATCTGAGATTTAGGGCTCTCAATCCAATGACTGGTGTCTTTTTAAGAAGAGAAGGTCATGTGAGGACAGAGGCAGAGATTGGGGTGATGCGGCCGCAAGCCGAGGAACATCTGGAGGTACTAGAAGCTGGAAGAAGCAAAAGAACCATCCATCCAAGAACCTCCAGAGGGAGCCCAGCCCTGCCGACACCTTGATTTTGGACTTCGGGCCTCCAGAGCAGCGGGCAAGTACACGGCTGCTTGAAGCCACCGAGCTTGTGGGAGTTCAGGAGAGCAGGTTTAGGGTGCTGCCATTGCTTGCTGTGCAACCTGGGGCACAGGACCCACCCTCTCTGTGCCTCAGTCTCCTCAAGTAAGAAACTGGCTCACGGTGTCCTCTCCCTCCTTAGTGCGAACAACAAAGTGGTTGAAAAGAATAAAAAGACAAAATCCCTCTGCGGGTTAGAACACCTCATTCCAAGGACCTTCCTCCATTCTCTAAGTCATCTTGTTTTAAAAAAAGTATTACCCCCCGTTTTAAAAATGCCGAAACCCCTCCCAGCGGGTGCCAGGGGCCTTCCTGGCCCTGCGTTTCTCGCTCCACCGGGCCCTTTGTGTGCAGGCTCCGGCCGTCGGCAGGGACGCCCTGGCATACAGCAGGGGCAAGCCCAGGCCTGCGGGGCCTCCCTGAGTGATAGGCCAGGTGGTGCCTCAAGCTGGAGAAAGGCCCAGTTAAGTCAAAAACGCTGAAGGAAAAAAAAGAGAGAACAAGGGGAGAGGAGGTGGGTGATGGGGGGGGGGGCAGTTCTGAAATCTGCCTGTGACGAGTTTGCAAAACGAGGAGGGAAAACTCATCAGAACATGTGTCACCCCCATTTTATGGATCGGGAACTGAGGCTGAGAGAGGGAGCAACCTCCCTCTGGGGGCCCAGGTGACACGGACGTTCTGCTCTCGGCTCCCGATGTGGGGTTGAATGGAGGAAACACAGGCGGCCACAGCATGTTGCTGGGTGGTCCTAGGACCCCAGAGGGGCAGGGCCTGAATGTGCAAAGGACCAAGCCTTCTAGTTGCCAGATGAGGAAACTGAGGCCGGGGCAGGGCTGGCCCCAGCCGCTGTCACACAGCCCTGGAGGATTTGGAGGGCGGGGCTGGGCAGCCACCCAGAGTGGGCATGTGTGTAGAGGCTGGATCGGGGCCAGGCAGAGGAGGGAGGCGGCTGTTACCAGGGGGAGAGGCAGATTTTGGCTGGGAGCCCGGATGGGGCCGCCTCCTGCTCCTCCAGGCTGAGGCGGGACGTAGGCCCTGGAGGCACCAGATGCTGCAAACCCTCGCCTCAGTGCTTCCCATCTGGCCCCATGCTGTGGGGCTCTGGCGTGACCCTCTTGGGGCACCAGTGTCCCTGTAGCGCAAAACCAGGTAGGCCAAAGGTCAGGGCCATGGCGCTTCCCAGGCCCTTGGCCTTCACTGGGTGATGGACCCCGAGTGAGTGGTTTGACCCCTTTGCACCTCGGTCTCCCTATCTGTACACGGGGCCCCCCTGGGTTGCTGTGAAGGTTGGAGCAGACTACCAGGCACTCGGCACTTAGCTTCCTTCCCACAAGCTGAGCCTCAGTTTCCCTGGCTGGAACCCATGCGCTCTGCCCAACATACAGCAATTTCCACATATCCTCAGTGCCCTCAATTCTCCACTCCTAGCACATCCCTTGGAAGTGTGGATGGCCAAGGGTCTTTGGGGAGGGATGTGGGGTCCTCATACCCCAGTGTGCTGCATGGCCTCGAGGGATCATCCCATCCTCTTTGGGCTTTGAGGCTCCCTTCATTTTGGTTACCTGGTTAGGTAACAAAGGGGGTTTCTCAAGGGACCCTATCTGCAAACTGAGGGATGAAGCTAAATTGAACCTCTGAATCCTACTGCACACTCTGAATCCTACTGCACACTCCCCACTGTCCTCAAAATCAGTCCCACAGAATCTCTGAGGCACAGCCCCCATTGCCCTTCCCTTCCCACTCCACTCCACTAGCTGTTCCCCAAACCTGCCATTACAGTCCTACCTCGCAGCCTCCGCCTTTGCTGCGCTTGCTGCCTGGAGCCCTTCACCCCCAGCTCTCCCCTCCATGTGAGGCTCCTTCCTCACAGCATTTTTCATTACCTAATCACATTCTTGTCACTTTTTGAACCAGGAGCCCCACAAGGGCAGGGGCCAGGCCTATGTCCGCCACTGTGTTCCCAGTGCCATGATTTGAGCCCAGCCCTTGACAGCAGCACGGTCAACACTTATCGACTGACCAAATGTGCTTATTCCTCCTCCCCTGGAAGACGTGCCATTGCCTCACTAGAAAAAAGAGGAAACTGAGGATCTGAGGGGACCCCGTCCCTGCCAGGGTCCCTGCCTGCCGCTCACCTGGCTCAGGGGGCCCATCCCGGGGCCTGGCGGGCAGTGGGCGGGGGCCACGTGGACGAGGGCCAGGCCGGGCCAGGGCTACAGGACCCAGGAACTCGACGTAGGTGCCGGGGAAGTCACCTCGTTGCCGCGTGCGCTCATTGAGGCCAGGCATCCAGCCCACGCTCTGTGGGCAGCGCTCGTTGCCCTCGGCCACGCCCAGCACCTGCAGGGCTGCCCGGCTCACCACCAACACGTCGCCTGGCAGCAGCTCCAGGTCTTCTGGCCGCTCCCGGCGGAATGGGTACAGCGCGCGGTACTGGAAGCCCTCAGCACCAGCCATGGCTGGGCAGGGTGGGGTCTGGACGGTCAAGCTGCTGCTCGGGGCCCCAGTGGCCCCATCAGCTGGGGTGAGGGCCGGGAGGGTCGCTGAGTCGGCTTGGGGCACCGAGACCACTATTTCTACTGAGAAGTTACAGGTGACCACGGGGTTCACTCATGCCTTGCTTCCCACCATTATTCCATGACCCTGACATGGGTCACTCATTGCTCGGTCCACCATTCGTCAACTGGTGGGAGGGGGTCGGCAGCGTGGTCTCAGCTCACTCAGCTGCTGCGTCCCCCCTCACTCCGTAGGGCAGGGCCAGGCTGCTCACTCCCTCACATGGGGGGCCATCGGCGCCCGAGGCTGGCGGCTCTTCCGGCTGCGCCAGACGAGGGGGCCGAGGGCACAGGCTGTCACCATGCTTGGCCAGGACGCCGACCTAGGGGGAGATGGGCAGGGTGGCATCAGCCAGGTTGGGCTCCTCCCACCCCCACCCCAGAGACGGGCCCAAATATGGGGTCAGAATCCCCTGACTCACTAGGTAACCTTGGGCCAGTCCTAGCCCCTCTCTAGGCTTGTTTCCCCAGCTGTAAAGTGGGTGTAACAACAGCCCTCCCTTGGGGTCACTGGGAGCAGAGCTTCCAAGAACCTGCCCCAGGCATAACGCATGCTCACTAAATAAGCTCTTCATTGCCCCTCCATTTGAGATGGAGAAACTGAGGCTCAGAGCAGGGAGGTCTTTGTTGGACCACTCAGTGGGCCAGGAAGCCAGGACTCATAAACCGAGATCCACCCAACCTCAAGGCCCAGAATGGATTGCAGGAGGTTGCAGCCACATGGGTAGATAGTTATACCCAGAGTGGGTGGAGTGTGATGGGGAATGCTCAGGGTACTGTGGGAGCCCGGAGGAGGGGCCGGGCCAGCTGAGCACAAAAGGAGGCAGTAAGGAAGCAAAGAGGTAGGAAAGCAGGTCCAGGCAGAGGCCCAGCACAGGCAAAGGACTAAGAAGTGAGTCCAAGGTCTCTGCAGGGGAGAAATGAAGTGGGGGGACAGTGTTCCGGCTTGGCTAAATGAGGGGCCTAGAACAGGATCTCAAAACACGAGGGGGGGTCATGGGAGACCAAGGGGACCTTGGCCCCCCAATGCAAGGCAGACATGGAGCCAGGACAGCGTGAATGCGAGATGGGCATCACAGCTGCCAAGCGGGGAGGCTGCTGGATGCAGGGCAATGCTCAAGTCATGGGAGCCCCAAGTCTTGGGGAAACAGCCCACCACAGACAGCCTTCCCAGTGTCAGCCCTGCAGGTTCAGTTCTCCTGAGACTGGGTGGTGGGGGAGGGCGTGCTTTTCTAGAGGGCGGGTCTTCACAGAGAACAGGAGACAGCACTGGCTAAGGGGATAGAGCGTGCAAAGGCTTGACAGCGGGAAGTTGCTTGCCAAGAGTTCAGGGTGGATCTATGAAAGCCACCAAGCCACCACGCCGGTCCTCGAGTACCAGTTAGAGGGTGGGCTTTATCCCCCCCCCCACCACGAGAGCCCCAGAAGGTGTCGGAGCAGGGAGCAGAGGCTCCACATTCCGGGGCACCCAAACTTACCCGCTTCCTGGCCTCCCGTACTCCCATTCTACAGGTGGGGAAACTGAGGCCCAGTTAGGGGACATCCAGGAAACCACCCGGATCCGCTTGCCTGCCCGCCTCCGCGCTCCAGCATGCACAGGTTTGCACACGCCCCGGTGTGTGCGCCCGGGGAACCGGCGCTCCCCGAATCCAAAAGGCGGGGTGGAGGGGCCAGGCCTGGCCAGGGGCTCGCCGGCTGCACGCAGGGCTCGCGCCCGCTCACGCGTGCTCAGACGCGCACTCGGGCCTGCGTGGACCCGGCAGCCTAGCCCGGGGAACGGAAGTGGAGTCGACCCCCGACCCTCCTGCATCCCACTACGTCCCACACAATGCCTGGGTGCCCCTCATTACTGCTCGACGCCCCATTCCAGGCAGGGCCTCCTTCCATTCGGGGCCGCAGCCCCAGCCCCTTATCTCGGCCTGGGGGCACCCTGTTCCTGTCCCACGGTCCCGGGCAGGCAGCACTGCTGCTAGGTCCAGCCCGAGGCCTCCCTCCCGTTCCCTGAGGCCCCCAGTTCCCGCGGGGCGCGATGCAGCTCGGCGCTCGCGCTCTGACTTCCACCTCGGCCCCACACTCCACTTAGGAGCCCCGCATTTGAGCGCACCCCAGCCCGGCCTGCCACGCCGGCCGGCCTGGACTTACCTGGTCGCGGCCGTCACCGCCGCCGAGGCCGCCGTCGCACCGAGCCGAGCCCGACCCGTGGCTCCACCGCGGCCGCCGTCGCCGCAGCCGCGGGATCCCCGCCTCCGCCACCGCGGTTCCGAACAGCTGGGCCCGCCCCCGGCGGAAATGGCCGAGCGCCTTCGGGCCGGGCGGGTGAAGCTAGGTGGAGGCGGAGCCTCGAGACGTCCGAGTATTTCCGGAAAGAACCGAACATACTCCCGCGGGACTGGCGGGTAGAAGATGCCCCGAGATCGCCGATCATTGCCGGAGACAGCCGAGTGCAATCGGGTCAGCTAAGCCTTTCCCTAAGCTCGGCTGGGCTTTGAGATGCCCGAGCGATTCCGGAAATCGCCGAGTGCCTTCCAGCTGGACTGATGGAACAGAGGCTGAGCCTCCGGACTGCGGAGAGTTTTGGAAAGAACCGAGTATGCTTGGACCCAGAGGCTGACCACTAACTTCCCGAAATTGCCAAGAATGGATGACTCCAAAGGGCGAGTGAGGCGGCCCTGAGCTCAGGGGAAGAGGAGAGACGTTGGGGTGGGAAAGGAGCTCGCCACGGAAAGCTGAGCTTTTCGGGAAAGCGGAATAGGTTGCGGTTGAAAGCGTTTCCATGGCAGCCTAGAGCGTCCGGAAACAGCTGTACAGACTGCATGCAGCCCTGCGAGCGCTAGAGCACGCCCAAGGGCCCAGACGCGGACGATTGTTTCCGGAAATAGCCGAAGATACTCGGAAACGGGGGGCGTGGTCAAAGGTTTCTGGTGCTACCAAGAACTCAAGAAGTAACCCAAAGCACCCAAGCTGGGCTGGGTTGGGGGATTGGGGCGGGGGTGGGGTGGTATGGGGCACAGTCCAAACAAAAACCTGTATAGAAAGGACACAAAGATGGTTTATTTATTTTATTAACACAGCTCAGGGCCCCAGATCGGTGTCTGGATGAAGATTTTAAGGGCAGAGCCTATGATGGGTACTCAGGGAGAGAGAGGGCAGCAGCAGGCCAGGGGCCTGAGAAGGCATCAGGGAGATAATCTCATTGGTGAACTCCTATGCAGCCTTCAAAACCCCTTCAAATGAAGCCAGTTTTCACCCTGTCCCCACCGCACTCTTCCCTTACCCCTTTCTTTGCCCCTCACAAATCCAGACATTGGACCTCCTCTTTGTAAATGTGGGCTTTTATTCACGGTCAGCTCCAGGATGGAAAGAGGGAGCAAGTCATGCACAGCCTTGGTCTAGCTCCAACACCAGCCAGTGCTGGGTGGGGGTCTCTGGGAGGGATGCAGAGTGGGCTGCAGTGCCTGGAAAGTGCCCTCACCATGTGGGGCACAGTGATCTTGCCAGGCACCTCCAAATAGGAAATGGAGGTTCTGTCTGACATGCCTAGTGGGTCACATAGCATCCTAGGGAAGAGAGCTGGAGATGGAGTCAGCTGTTAATCTGGCACCAGACTCTCCTCCATTCAAGCTCCCTTGTTGACAAGGCCCACCAAAGGGCCTGGCTGCATGATTTTTACCAGGTGATTGTGGGACAAGTCTCCACCCCTCACCAGGCCTCAGTTACTTGTCTGTAAAATGGGGATGATGACACCACCTGCAGCCTTCTCAAGGCTGGCTGAGGGAGAAGCCACAAGTAAAAGCGTTTGGCATAGAGTAGATGCTTAATAAATAGTCATTGGGATTAGTTTTTGTAAACACAAGGAAACTGAGGCACAGAGCGGGAAAGCCATTTTCCCAGAGCCACACAGGGAAGCCAAGAATTCAAACTTGCGCCCCATTGCCCCCCAGTTGGGTTTTCTCACTTGAACTTCATTCTAGGAAGGCCGTGACACATTGAGGGACACCCCATGGGGTGTTTCAGACACATCATGGTCAAGGGCTCACCCTGGTGGGCGTTAAGCACATGAAATCTTGTGCAGGGCAGACATTCTTTTCCTGCCCCGGCAGTACCCTTGGAGTCCTGAGTCTCCCTCCCAGGGCATCAGTGTCACCCTGTGGGATGGGTGACCCCTCTGCCTAGATCTGGTGAACTCCTACTCATCCATCAAAGTCCCAGTTCCCACACCCCCTCCTCCAGGCTGAAGCCTTCAGGACTAGAAGTAAACTCTAGCAAGACTGGCCTAGGGATGGAGGCTATGATAGTGAGAAGTAGCTTTCAGAATCCAGTCCATCATCGAGATTGCTTGTTTTCTGGGAGAGGGGAATCATTTGTAGATTCTCCAAGTCATACCCAAACTGGGCCCGGACAGGTAAGCTTGCCTGTATCCCCTCAAATCAGTGGGTATTGGGCCAGGATGGGATCAAGTAACACAAAACAACTAAAAAATACAGAAAACCTAGAAAACACGAACATACATGACTTGTCCAAGTGCTTCCTTCTCAGCCCAGGGGGCAGCGTCTGCAAATGGGGTCCCAGGTGCAATGGGCAGGACCCGGGCAGCCACCTTCACAGTGGCGGCTCAGTCTACCTATCGCTTATAAAAAGTAATAAATTAGTCGCAGGGATTTGCTGCTATTTACAATGCCACCCTTGTCCCCCATTCCTGCCCCTATGGCCCCTGATCTGTACCAGAACAGAGGGAGGTGCCGTCTCCGCCTTCCAGTAAGGACCGAGATGGCTTCTCGCCTTCCAGGTATCATAGTCTGGTGGCTCAGTCTCCATCCAGAAGTCACTTTATGGAAAAAACATTGCACAAAAAAAGCCCAACTTCTAGGCCAGGGAGAGGCCAGGTGGGAGGGATCAGTCCTTCCCGGCAGGTCCAAGGGCTCCCAGCACAGCCTCTGCGCCCTCCACGGCAATCTGTGGTACGGAGGTGAGCGGCCCAGTGGCCTCCTCGGGCGGCTCATCAAAGCTCACCTCTTGCACAGCCTCCTGTTTCTTGAAGGAGTCTCGGCGCTCGGACAGGTGTAGCCGCCGCATGACCACCAGCTCCGAGTCTGGCCCACGGCCGCGGCGTCCCAGCTCCCCATCCAGCCGTTCACCTGAACCCAGCTTGTCAGCTGACTGGCCCCGGCGCAACCGTGGAGACCGGGCAGGTGCAGGCGGGTGTCCGGGGAGGGGAGAGGGTGAGCGGGGTGGGGGCACAGGCACGGGTGGGCAGGCCAGTGGGGAGGGCGGGATACTGCTGGTAGACTTGCGGCGACCGGTCTTGGGGCGGGGTGGCCCGAGCTTGGCGGCCAGGCCATGCAGGGAGCTAGGGCGGGTGTGGCCAGCGGCGGCGGGAGAGGCAGGGCTGCTGGAGCTCGGGGAGGCACTGGGAGGGGATGCCGTGTCTGTGGAGGACAGATGAGGGTCAGGGTCACCAGCCTCAATGTCTCCAGCCTCAAGGTGGGGCCCTGGGGCTGAGCACACCTGCCAAAGCCCACGCCCTTCCCTGTGGCCACCCAGTATGCCCACTTTTCTTGCCTCCTGTTCCGTGTGCAAGTTGTTCCCTTGGCTTAGATCTGGTGAACTCCTACTCAGCCATCAAAGCCCTAGTTCCTCTCCACCCGCTTCGCATCTAATGACCTACCACCACTCAATGGGACAAAGATACGCTCCACCCCATGAAGTCAGGGTGAGCCAGAGGGGTAGCAACTGGGGTGCCCAGGCCTCCTGGAGGCCCTCCCTGCTTCCCCTTTGGGTTGCCCCAGCCTATTCCTCCCTTCAGCCGGATGCTAACCCAGTGGGGCTGGGGGTGTCTGTGTCTGGCTGTCTCGCAGACTGGGGGCGCTCAGCATTGGGCCAAATCACCATCCTTTCCTGCCCCAGAATGATCTTTCTAAAACTCAGACCCCTCTAAAACATGCCTTCTCCAGCTTACACACCCTCCATGGCTCCCAACTGCCTACCAACGTAAGCCCAGCTCCTTGGCTTGACTCATCTCCCAACTTCCTCTCTCCCCTGCTTTCTTAATCCTCCTGTCCAGCCCCCTCTGTTCATGATGCTCTCTCTCCTGGGTACACTCTTCCCTGCTCTCACTCCTGTCTCCTACCACCTCCAGGCTGCCTGGAAAGGCCCTTCTGGTCACCTCATTTCCCACATCATGTCATTCCCTCCTTAAAGGAGGTTTAAAACCCTGCTGGCTCCCTCAATGGGGCCAGGCACCACAGACCTGAGTTGCCCCGGGGTGGCACACGTACCTGCTGGGGCATCGGGAGCTGGGCTGCGGCAAGGCGTGGTCGGGCTGGGGGAGAGGCTGTGGGTGGGTGACCCTGGGAGGCTTTCACTGGACGACAGGGAGTGGTGGAGGCCGGAAGAGAAGCTGCGGCTGGTGTGTAGCACAGAGGACTGTTTTGAGATCTTCTTGAAGAGCGACTTCCGCCTGAGGGTGGGAAGCCCTGATGCTTCAGAACCCACACCCCCAGCAGCCCGGGGAGCTGGCCCCCGGGGTCCTCCACCAACACTCCGTGGAGGGCCCACCCGCCGCTCACCGGTCCTGGGTCTCCCGCCGGCGGCTCCGCTTGCTCCGGCGTGCCATGCGGCCCTTGGCCACATTCTTCCGGGCGGGGCCCACCTTGATGGAGGTGTTCTCCAGGGCGGTGGTCCGGAGGGCGATCTTGTTGCCGCTCTGTAGGAGGGATGGCGAGGGGTCACCTGGATGCCTCCCATCTAGGGAGCCACCCACCCACCCGTCTACCTCCTCATCCATTGGAGCCCCCGAGCCTATCTGCCCACTTCTCACCTAATGACCCACCGCCCAGTGGGCCAAAGGTACATGTCCACCATCTTTCTGTCCATGCAACGAGCTACCCACCCACCCACCCACCCACCCGCCGGTCCTAGGAGCTATCCAAGCAAGGCCCTGCCTCCTGGCTTGTGTCCACCTCCCTACCACCAGGCCTCAGCAGGGTGAGCCAGAGGGAGGGCCAAAAGTAGGGGCACCTGGGGGACTAAGAAGGAGGTACATCCTGGGCAGAGTGGAGGGGACATGCAAGGCCTGGAATTGGGACCAGGTGTGGAAAGGTGTGGTTCCAGGGGGAGAACCTCAGCATCAGGGGCTGTCAGGGGGTCAGGGGAGCAAACCAGAGGGTAGACAGCGGGGGCAGATCTGAGGGCCCTGAGGATGGACAGGGGGTAGGGGTTCTGGGAGCCCCAAGGGTGGGCGGTGGTGGGGGCTGTACCTTCAGCAGCAGCTCAACGACATCCATGTGCACCAGCCCCAGGACTGACTCCCCGTTGATGTGGGTGATGAGGTCCCCGGCTCGCAGGCCCGCCTCCTGGGCGGGGCTTCCCTCCTCCACATTCTGGGGGTGAGGGTGGATGGTAGCATCAGCAGTCTGGGGCCCCACAGCTGGAGACCCCGTGCCAGCTGGGTCAGCCATGGGACCCCAGCAAGCTGCTGCCTCCCATGCTGTTTCCTTGACCTTGGGGGCTGTTCAGAGAGTGACTGGTGGGGAGGGAACAGGCCCTGGGCTGGGAGGAGGCAGGACGACACTCCCACTGTGCATCTGTGGGCAGGGGCCAGGAGCTTCATGCCCAACTGAGGTCTCTAACCCTCTGTCCATCCCTGTCCGTCTTGCCCAAGCCCCTCCCCATAAGGAAGAGGGACTGCAAAGATCCAGGTGGCACCAGCTCCCGGCCCTGGGCTCCAAAACCTTGCAGGCAATGAGACTAGAAAGTGCGGCTCCAAAAGTGAAGCATCTTGCCAGGGGGAAGCTAGACTCAAACCAGGTCCCGCTCTTCCTGCTCAGCCCAAGGCCAACTTACCCAGACAACGTGGTGCACGGTGTAGACATCGCTGTCGCCCATGTAGACGCGGATGGCCCGCAGGCTGAAGCCGTACTTCTTGCCTGAGCTGTGGATGACAATGGGGGGCCGCAGGCTGCCACACACGGGGGACGGGTCTCGGCTTGGAGAGGAGTCTCGGGACGATGGGTTCGAGGACAGCGAGCGTGGGGACAGAGGGCTCATGAGGGGGCCGCCACTGCCATCATCTGCAGGACCAGGGTTGGGAGGGGGTCACTCCCTTGCAGGGACCAGGGCCGGGAGGGCAGCCCCCCCACCAAGCTGATCACTCTGGCTGCTTTCCTGTTGTTCCAATGCCCCCAGCATAGCCCCCCCACCTGGCCTTTGCACATGCAGTGCCCTCTGCCGGAAATGCCAGTCCCCCAGCTCTCCCTGGGGCTAGCTGCTTCCCCCGTCCCGTGGCAGGGCCCCAACCCGGGGGTCAAAACAGACGTGGACAGACAAGCAAAGACAAGGCTGGGCCATGCGCGGTACCGGCTGTGATGATGAGGGACAGGGCGGACACTGAGGCAGACTTGGGCACGCGGCCCCCGCTGGGGGAGACCCGAGACTTCTCGGGAGCCGGGTCTCTTGAGCCCCCAAGGCGGCGGCCCCGACCAGCATCCAGGGCCCGCGGTGTCGAGTGTCGCGCACCAGTGCTGTTGCTTCGGAGGCGTGCGTGGCTGAGGGCAGCTGTGTCGGCTAGGGGTCAACAGGGTTGGCGGTCAGCCCAGCCGCTCTCGCCACTCCGCCCCCTGCCCTCAGGAGGCAAAGCCCCTTCCTCCCCGGTCGGCGTGTACACCGTCCAGCCTCCTCCTGGCCTTTCTTCAGGCAGTTCCCCCTTCCTACACTTCCTTCCTGCCCTGCTCTCCCTGGAAAGCTCCACTCTTCAAGTCCCCTCCTCTAAGAAGCCTTCCCCCACCCCTCAGACCCCGACACCCCTCTCAGAGCTCCCCAGCCTCATCCCCTTCTCCAGTCCCACCCTGACCCCATGAAGCTGGGGGTATCACCCCTAGATTGGGAGTAACACTGAGGCCTCAGGCCTCTCTGGAGCCCTGGCCTCTCCTATCTTAAAGCCTTTGTTAGACGAGCGAATGGTCTCTCTGGAGAGCTCCTACTCAGCCTTCAAAACCTGTCTCAAATAGTCCCTCCTCTGGGAAACTTTCTACAATACGATCCCTCCCATCCGGGACCTCACCTACCAGAAAGGCTTGAGGGCTTGGGCATCACTGGGGTGGCTGCTGGGGGTGGATCAGGCTCCCCCAGAATGAAGATGGGCCTCTTAGGGCCTGCAGAGGCTGGGCTGGCTCCCTCATCCTCTGACGAGAAGGCAAACTTGGGCATTGTGTCCAGGATGATAGTATTCAAGAGAGATGGGCTGGGGCCCCGCTCAGGCTGGGAAGAAGAAGACTGGCAGGAAGAACCAGAGGATGTCCAGGACCTCAGTCTGCAGCAGAGGAGAGCCAAAGTCACACTTGCCAGGTACCCTCACCCCAGGACACCCAGTCACCCCTAGTGGCCATATTTTAACTCTCAGCTTAGAAACAGAGGTAATTTGTAAATGCAGGGTGAATTCCCTCAGCATGCTCGGTCCTCTGTCTGCCCAGAGAATTTCTTTTCTTTTCTTTTTTTTAAGATTTTATTTATTTATTTGACAGAGAGACACAAGCAGGGGGAGTGGGAGAGGGAGAAGCAGGCTTCCCGCTGAGCAGGGAGCCTGACATGGGGCTCAATCCCAGGACCTCGGGATCATGACCTGAGCCGAAGGCAGACGCTTAACTGACTGAGCCACCCAGGCGCCCCTCTGTCTGTCTTCTAAAACCCAGCTTCCAACACCCCTCCGTTAGCGGACATTGATTATTTTTCTGCTGAGTCTGGTCTTTGAAGAATGAACAGGAGTTCGTTAGCAAAGGGTTATTCCGGAATAGGGCAAGCAAAAGCCTAACAGTATGACCGCGTAGTTGCTCTATGCTCAGTGTGGTCCGGGGTGCAAAGCCAGGGGGCCACGTCGGTGGGGCTCTGACACGCCAGCCCACGTGTTTGACCCTTTTCGACTGGGCCACTGGGAAGCTTTCTCCAGCGTTAGACCTTGTGGTCCCCACCTCCCAGCAGGCTTGGTGGCTGCATCTGCGCACACGCCCCAGCCCACCTACCTGATCTCCACGCTCAAGCGGCGGCCGGACTCGCCCTCACCGCTGCGCTCCCACCCTTCCTCCCGGTCCTCACTGAAGCTCCGCTCGGCGAAGGTTGGGGTGGGCTGGGCGGCCAGGAACTCGGAGCTGCTATAGACCTGGCAGCAACAGAATATAACAGTAAGGACACGGACACAGGCAGCCACACCCTGGGGAAGAGCCGGCTTAGTTGAATGCTTCCTATAAGTCCGACGCTTCCTTGTGAGTCATTTCCTTCTATCCATACTCGCCACATCCCTAAGAACAGAAGAGTCTTTAGCCCACTGTACAGATGGAGAAGCTGAGGCTCAGAGGGCCCTGGCTACCAACGGGGCCACAGCCGGGGTTCCTGCTGCTGATCGGGACGCTCTGCGTGGGTCTCAGGCCCGCAAGCAGCACAGAAGGTTTTTTTCATCCGATTATAAACGAAGGAAGGCGCTTAAGCTGGTGAGGCTCTAAAGTGAGCAGTGAGCGAGGAGCACTGTTCACAAGCACCTCAATGCAGGCACACCCCTAATGTCCATCAACGGAGGGGTAAATACAGTGTGGCCCATCCACGCAATGGAATATCACTCAGCCATAAAGAGGAACCAAGCTCTGACACGGGCTACACCGTGGATGAGCCTCGAAGACGTTGTGCTGAGCGGAAGAGGTCAGACATGAAAGGCCACGTGTTGTGTGATTCCACTTAGGTGAAAGATCCAGAAGAAGCAAATCCAGAGACAGAAAGCAGATTGGTGGTTGCCAGGCGCCGGGGGAGGGGGGCAGGAGAGTGACTGCTCGTAGGGGCGGGGGTGATGGGAAGGTTCTAGAGCTAGACAGAGGTGATGGGTGTCCAACATTCTGAATGTACTAAATGGCGCTGAACTGTACAGTTTAAAATGGCTAATGTGGGGCGCCTGGGTGGCTCAGTTGGTTAAGCGACTGCCTTTGGCTCAGGTCATGATCCTGGAGTCCCGGGATCGAGTCCCGCATCGGGCTCCCTGCTCGGCAGGGAGTCTGCTTCTCCCTCTGACCCTCCTCCCTCTCATGCTCTCTATCTCTCATTGTCTCTGTCTCAAATAAATAAATAAAATCTTTAAAAAAAAATAAAAAAATAAAATGGCTAATGTGGTACATTTTATATGTATTCTTACCACAATAAAAAAAAGAAAAAAGGTAGAACACCGCTGCCCCGGCCCCCCCGCCCGCCCAGTGAACATCTTGCCGTGTTTCCTGAGTGCTAGCTGTGTCTGGCCCCAGGCCCACCTTGCTGAACCGGTGGGAACAAGACGAGAACTGAGGGATCTCTGTGGATGACTCCTCGTCATTGGTCTCCTCATCCTCCGAGCCCAGGTGGCGGTAACGTTCCGAACGTGCTGGGGAGGGAAAGGCACGTGCAGCCCACCTGATGTCCGCAGGTGGCCGCAAGCGCTGTGGGGTGATGTGGGGAGGGCGTCCCAGGCGGGGAGACACTGTCAGGGCAAAGGGATCGAGGTGGGACAATGTCTGGTGTATTGAGGGACCGCAGGAGGCTTGAGTGGCAGAGTGAGTACCTGGCAATAAACAACTCAGCTGCATTCCTACGATCTGCGGGATCGTGGGTGGGAATACTTGTCTGACCCTCAGTCTCCTCACCCCTGAGATGGGTCACCCAGAAGTTGGTAATACTGGGCATCTTAAAAGGATGCTCCCTATTTTACAGAAGAGGAAACATGCTCAGAGAGGACCTCTGACATGCCCAAAAGCACAGCAAGGTCTGGAGGAGGTGCTGGAAACCGAGCGCATTTCATCTGCCTGGCTGGAGCCCCAAGTGGGCAGAGGAAGAGTTGTCTGAGCCCACCCACAGTGTTGGAGGGGTTCCCCCCACAAAGCCCAGCAAAGCGCCCCGCCCTTCTATGTGACAAACAGGGCTCCGTGCCTGGTCAAGGCTGGACACTAAGGAGGCTGAACTTGCTAGGGATGCCAGGCAAGGGTCTGCCACACTCAGCGCCTCGGTTTCCCCTCCTGCAATCCGGAAGGATGCTGTGGCCTCCTGACCCCAGATGCGCAAGGAAACCAGCCAGGGGGGTGGGGTGGGGTGGGCAGCTACCAGCAGACATGCTCTAATTTCTCAGAAAGCTCAGGAAGTCAGAAGCTCCAGGCTCAGGGCGAGGCGCTTGGGTGGAGACCCTGGCAGACACCCCACCCCATCTCAGGCGAATGTGGGACAGCAGAGTCCGCCCCCTTAACCCCTACTTACTGTCAAAGTAGCTGGTGTCGTCCTCGGCTTCAAGCTGTGGCACAAACTCAGCTTTGTGTCGCAGAAGCCCAGCCCAGTCCAGTGTCCAGAAGAAGGGGTGCTGCTTTACCTCGTGGGTGCCACCTACAGACATGCCCAGCTCAGCCCTGCAGCTCCCTGTCCCCGCTGCCCTCTGGGTCAACTATGAGCCCAAACTTGGCCAACACAGAACCATAAAGATGGCGAGGGGAGCAGCTGCTGTTTCAGAGTCTGAAGAGGGACAGAGCCGGGGCTAGAACCCAGGCCCTGCTCTTGCCTCTGCTGGATTCTGAGATGCCACCACCCGGAGAAACCCCAGAGCCCTAGGAGGGCTTCCTTCCCAGGCCTTTTCCATGTATTTCTACTCCATGGAGTAGACTGACTGTGTGAAGGTATCCTGTTCCCCAGCCTCAGCCCCTATGGTCCTCTCCAGTGGCTAGGCTTCATCATGAACGTGACCTGGAGTGGCTGTGTAATGGGTTGCTGCAAGAGTCTCAGTCCCTTAACCATTAATTAGGTGGCTAAGGAAATCTGAACAGTGGGATCCACTGGGCTGGGCCTTTGAGGACCTTAGGACACAGCCCATGATGACCCTGCAGGCTCCCATACTCACCCTCAGTGCCTCTTGTCTGCATCAGACCCAGCTCCCTGTTAGCTCCTGGTGAACTCCTATGTATCCTTCAAAACCCCAGCCCCAATCCCCCCTCCTCTATGTAGCCTCTCGAGTTACTGCTTCCCCAGCCCCCTGCCACCCTGCCCCAATCACATACCAGTGCCCAGACGGTCCAGTGGGCTCTGTCGGAGCAGCCTGGTGATGAGGTCTTGGGCATCAGCTGGGAGGGCCTCATCCCCTTCTGGCCACATGATCTCATCTAAAATGAGGAAAGGGGAAAAAAAAATTAAATTAAATTAATAAAATGAAATAAAATAAAATAGCAGAGGGAGTGAGAGGGTGAGGCTAGCCCTTCGTAGCACCTCCGACCACCTCCCCTCACTCACTGCACACCGAGCCGTCGGCCTCCTCTGTTCCTTCAACACACCAGGCTCAGTCCCACCCACAGCCTTTGCTCTGGCTGTACCCCCCTACCAGGGCTGTACCCCTCTTCTACTTCTGTGGCTCCCTCTCGCTCCTTCAGGCTGTGCTCACACTGTCACCTCAGTGAGGCCTCCGTGACCCCCTATTTAAGGCAGCCCCCACCACAATCTGGTACCCCATCCTCTCCCATCTTCCTGCTTTTTTTTCTTGGCATTTTTTTGTACCTGATGTTCGGTAATTTGCTTATTGATCTCCCTCACTGTCTGTCTTGCCCTTGGCCATGTCCCCAGTGTCTGGTTGGGGCTAGGCACCCTGTAGGGGGGCTGCTGCCCAGAGCCCCAGTGGGGCCAAGACTCGAACCGCGGCCATGGTGGGGGAAACGCACCACTGACCACCTGGCCAAAGAGTTCCTCGGGGGTATCTCCGAAGAAAGGCACACAGCCCACCAGGAATTCATAGAGGACAACACCCATGGCCCACCAGTCCACTGGCTTCCCGTAGCCCTGGCGGAAGATCACCTCGGGCGCGATGTACTCAGGCGTCCCGCACACCTGGGTCAGGCAGAATGGGGAAAAGGAGGGTGGCCTCCAACTCCAGAGAGGCCACAGGAGAGATGGAGAGGTCAAGGCCAGGCTGGGCACAGGGGTGGAGAGAATTATGGGGGAGGGGGGGCAATTTATCTTCTCCTTTGTGCTGCAAAATCTCCCCATGTCCTGAGGGTCAGGATCCAGACAGAGGGAGGCGGTCCCGCACCCACAGCCCCCTGCCCACCCGCACACCTGCTTGTCCACGAACTCCCGGGTGTCCTTCTCGATGTGGCCCTCGTAGAGGTTGGTGGCCATGCTCATGAGCCCAATCTTGGACAGGCCAAAGTCGGTCAGCTTGATGTGGCCAAGTGAGGTGATGAGTAGGCTGTGGGCGGGTGGGTGGTGCACTCAGGGCCAGGGGGCCCAAGGTGCCTGGCCGCTCATGCCAGCCCAGAACTTGGTGCCACCCCAGGTGGGCTGAGGTCCAGCCAGGGCAGCTTCACTCCCCGGAGGGGGTCTGAAAGAGCTTCCTGAACACAGGCACATTATCACAAGAACCAGTAGGTCTTGGGCGGTATTTCAAATCTGGCAAACATCTTGGTGCACCTACTGGATGCGTCTGCTGTTGCTGCTGAGCACCAACTGTATACTCCACTGTTCAAATACAAATTTCCTGAGAATCACTCTGTCTCCCCACTGTGCATTAAAACGTCTGAACACCTACTGGGTGGATCTAAAATATATGTTTGTACATGTGTCCATTCTTTTTAACAAACTAAACGCTTTGCAAACACTTATTGTTTACATTCCCTGTTGAACAATGAACATACTTTGAGCATGTGCTCAAGTATGTATACAGAAATCTTTCTGTGCATCTCCTGCAGAGACCCACTTTTAAAAACTTGGACACCTACCATGTACCCTGCTATTCAAGTTTTCCCATCAGCTTAAGTACATACACGTTTTGCGAGGTGATAGAACCACATGGAACATCTTTAATAAAGTCACATTTTTATGTACCTCCCGGTACACAGGCTGCTTCATTTCTAGAGAACTCACTGTGTATATCCAAGCTGTTTGATAAACCCTTTATTTGGCACATCCTGTATATATAACTTGACTCTATAAAAAAAATAATTCTGTGCACCTACTATGTGTAGCCACTATTTTTAAAGAGACGTTTCCTGAGCAACTACTGTGTACATCAGCTGAGGAAAACCATTTTGGTGTAGCCCCCAGGTGCAGTTAAAACCAAGGGCTTGGGGCGCCTGTGTGGCTCAGTCGGTTAAGCAGTCTGCCTTCGGCTCAGGTCATGATCCCAGGATCCTGGGATCGAGCCCCGCGTCGGGCTCCCTGCTCAGCGGGAAGCCTGTTTCTCCCTCTGCCACTCCCCCTGCTTGTGTTCCCTCTCTCGCTGTGTTTCTAGCAAATAAATAAATAAAATTTTTAAAAAAATAAAATAAAGGGCGCCTGGGTGGCTCAGGTCATTGGTTAAGCGACTGCCTTCGGCTCAGGTCATGATCCTGGAGTCCCGGGATCGAGTCCCGCATCGGGCTCCCTGCTCGGCGGGGAGTCTGCTTCTCCCTCTGACCCTCTTCCCTCTCGTGCTCTCTGTCTCTCATTCTCTCTCTCAAATAAATAAATAAAATCTTAAAAAAAAAAGATAGCTCCCAGAAAACATTAAAAAAATAAAATAAATAAAAATAAATAAAAATAAAATAAAATATCAAAAACCAAGGGCTTAGGCAGGCCTGGGGCCAGCCACTGGTAAGACAACCAATACTTCTGGAGTTCCTATGGGGGCACATGCCTGTCTAAAAAACATTCACCTCTTGAACACCGACTGTATGAGCTATTTAAGAAAAATGTTTTCCTTCTTAGAAACGAAATGCTATGATGCTGGGGATATGCTTCAAATTACCCAGCCTGGGGGGAGGGGGGAGCTGGAAGTGGGAGGAAGCAGCAGGATCCGCATGGACGTGGGGAGTGGATGGTGGGGGCACTGGACCCTTCTGTTCTGAGCTGGGCTGTGTATCTCCAAATTCCCATGTGGAAGCCCTCACCCCCGGGAACTACAAATATGACCTAATTTGGAGGGAGGATGGTCGTGTGACTAGTTAAATGAGGACGCCCTAGAATACAGTGGTCCCTCATTCAATAGGACTGGTGTCCTTATGAAAACGGGACATGTGGACACAGACATGCAGAGGGAGGACACCACGTGAAGGCCAGAGCGATGCTGTCATGAGCCACGAAATCACCAGAAGCTGGGGGAGAGACCTGGAAAAGATCCTTCCCTGGCACCTTCAGAGGGAGCCCTGCTGATACCTTGATCTTGGACTCCTGGCCTCCAGGACCGTGAGAACACACTTCTGTGGCTTCGGCTGCCTAGTCCGTGCTACTTTGCTCTGATGGCCCTAGCAAATGAATGCACCTTCTCTTGACTTCGGGATGTATTTGAAATCTTCCAAAGTGAAAAAAAATTTTTTTTCTCGAGCACCTGTTATGTGTGCCCACCTCCCTGAGCCCTCTGGGGCTGGACATTTGCCTGAGCCTTTTTGCAGATGAGGGTCCTGAACCTGGGAGGGGCGGGTCCTGCTTTGGGGTTTAACCTGACACACTCAGGAGACCCCACCCCACTCTAGGATGATCCACAGAGTTCTGCTGGGCACAGGGCATCCTTAGAGTGTCGAACACAGAGGTCCAGGTATACAACAGGTGCCAAATACACACTTTATCTTCTGAGCTGCTGGCAAACTACGAGATGCCCTGGAAACAGGCAGGGCTCTTAATGCTTCTGTTCACACCTCCACAGAGCAAGTATCTTCATCTGAGAAAGGGACAGTAGGTGCTCAATGCTGCTCTCAAAACAAAAACTGTAATACAAAGGCAGCTGAAGTGTTCTGGGCCTGGCACACAGCCATTGCCTAATAACTGTTGCTCTAATCACCTTACACAAAGCTGGTGCCCCATGAATTTACGCACCAGATTAAAAAAAAAAAAAAATGTGCTTTATAAATCCGAAGGGGTCATCATTGTGAGAGGAGTTAGTCATACTGCCATCTGGGTTCCTGAAAACAAGCACATGTCTAGGTATACAGCAGCTGCCAAATACCCATCTGCTTTGTTTTCTGAGCCACTCACAAACTGCAAGATGCCTGAAAACATGCAGGCTCTCGACATTTCTGTTCACACCTCCACAAGGCCAGAACCCGAGAAACTCGAGGTTCTTGCCTGGTATCCACAGGGCACTTGATATAAGAACAGCCCCTGGCTCCATAAATAGCAGGTGCCAATTAATGCAGGCAAGAATGCCTTGCAAATTACGTAGGGGTTACAAAGCATGAAGGATCATTCACACATGTATCTTACAGTCACCCATAGAGGACCCGGCATGCAGTAGGTGCTTCTTAGGTGCTAGAGTAAAATAAACCTCCCGAGGCTCTCGATAAACATGTTCTCTTCCTTTCTTGCCTGCACGAACATACAACAGGTGCTCAAGACATGCACAGTCCCTTCCTTCACATGTAAGGTCTTGCAAAGGGCATATCCCTGCTCCCAGTATATAGATGGTGCCTCCTAAGTGCACGTTCTCTCCCCTTGGAGCAGCAGCTCTTTGAGCGCACAGTCCCTTCCCCTGTATATTTTGTGCAACCTAAAGGGCACATTCTCTTTGCCTGGCAGCCCCTCCATAAATGTACTATCCTTCCCTTGCATACAACAGGTGCCTATTAAGTACCTGATCTCCTCTGTACATACCGGATGCCCAACATTGCCACTATTCTGTGTTTTCCTGTCACCAGGGGCCCCAGGGGCCAGCAGAATCCAGACAGGCAGGGCTCTGAGCAGCCCCCAGGCCCCAATCAGAGGCCCTGCTCCGCCCACCCCCACCCCCACCCCGGCCCCAAGGCCCCAGGCTGCTCACTTGTCAGGCTTGAGGTCACGGTGCACGATGCCATAGTTGTGCAAGTATTCGAGGGCAAGCACCGTCTCGGCAAAGTACATGCGGGCCATGTCCACAGGCAGTGGGCCCATGTTCTTCAGGAGCGTGGCACAGTCGCCGCCTGTGGGGAGCACAGACGCATTCACAGAGGCCCTGGGCTCTATAGCCTCGCCCCGGGCTTCTAAGACCACTCCAACCTCCTGCAAAACGTCCCCGGTCTGTACCGAACCAAGGTGGGGACCAAGCAGGGCAGGAGGGAGGGCAGATCTCGACTCCTGATTCTCCCCCTGGAAGGACAGCAGCTCCGTAAGGGCGCAGTCCCTTACCCTGTACACAGTTGATGCCTCTTAAGTGCTCGTTCCCTCTCCTTGCACAGAAGCACCTCAATCAACACACACCGCCGCGCTCACCTGAAGGGCCTGCTCATTCTTAAAACGGCAAACTTGCTCCCACAACTCCTCTCCCTGGCCTCCAACCATCCCGGCCTTTCCACCCCCCACCTCCCTCCCTTCCCTGCTCTTCCTTCTGGCCTTCAGGCCTCTGCTCACTAGTACCCCCTGCCAAAGGTGTCCATCCTTACCCTATCCCCCAGGATCCTACTCTCACATTCCTCTTCGGCTCCCTCGGCCCCAACCCCCCAGGATGGGCCCCTGCACCACAGACTGAAGGCCCCCCGAGGCAGGCTGGGACCCCTTGGAGGACAGAGCAGACCCTAGCTTGGTCAAAGGATGGACTATCTTTTGGGTAGAGGGTGAGCTCCCCGTCACCGTAGGCATACAAGCCCTCGTGACCGCACCTTCCACATACTCCATGACCATACACAAGTGGCGCCGGGTCTCAAAGGAGCAGAACATGCTGACCACAAATGGGTTCTCGGCAAAGGTGAGTATGTCACGCTCCACAAAGACCTGTTGGATCTGGTTGCGAAGAATCAGGTTCTGCTTGTTGATCTTCTTGATGGCAAAGCGCTGCCGTGTGTCTCGGTGCCGCACCAGGTAGACAGCCCTGGGGGAGCCGGGGTCACTGAGGCCGGACACTGAGGCCCCCGCAGGCAGTGGGGCCGGGCGTGGGCCCAGAACCCAACCGGCCAGGCCTTTGCCTGTGCTGTGCCCTACATCCGGGACACCCTTTCTCCTTCCCCGGCCCCTCTCCGAAAGCAGCCCCCCTATGGGTCTAAACTGCCCCTCCCTGGTGTCACATCGAGAAGGCAAAGATGGCCCCTAGGTTACTTCTTCACAGTAGATGGAGACCCTTTAGCTCAAAAGCCCCCCGGCACCAGGCTCAAATCGCTCTATGTAGAGCTGAAATGAGCAGATTTTGAACCATTTAGAGCTTGCCAAGTTTGTGTATCTAGTAAAACTGCCTCGGACTAGCCATCCGTAAGATAAACCCTGCGGGCTACGAAGACCCCAAGGCACTATTGCCTTTTGGAGCAGTCTGACCCAGACTCCCGGCCACGCTGCTGAGTGACATCACCTAGACTCCTAAGCCCCCTCTCTAGTCCCCCCACTGGATAGTCTTATGCTGTGCAGGACTCCCCCTCCCACACCACCTCCACGCAAATCCATCAAAGTGGCACTAAGATAATGCTCACTGCACGCCCCTGCCGCCGCACAGCCATCTTTTTCCTTGCGTGGTCCCGAAAAGCCTACAATTCTCTGTACCTGGGGCAGGTAACGGCCTAGACCATGGATGAGCCTGTCTGAGGCTCTGGCCTGGCTGTACTGCATCTCTACTTCCCTCGCCAGGCCTCAGTTTCCTATCTCCACACTCAGGGGCCACCTGGACCTCAGTCATCCCCATGGGCATCTGAGAAATGGGTCTATGGGGGACCTGAGGACTTACCCGTAGGCCCCGTTGCTAATGAGTTTGATGGTCTCGAAGTCGTTCTCACATGGCTTCCTCCGTGATGGGCCGACAAGGGCACGGCTCTAGGGGGCAAGGAGGGGTCAGGGGTCCTGCCCCACCTCAGAGTAGGCCAGGCTCTCCCTTCCCTCAAGTCCCAACCACTGGGTCTTGCGTCTGATGCTACTTCCTCCCTCCAAACTTCTCCAGCTCAGCTTCTGAGTTTCTGAGCTTTGGCTCAAGTCATGTTTTCCTTCCAGAAAACTCCTATACATCCTCCAAAACTCCCCTTTCCGGTGCCCCCTACAGTCTGGCCCTGCCCAAACACCATGGCAGGGTAGTCTCACTTGCCTTTACCTTCTCCCTAAAGTCTGGCATTTATTAAGCACCTATTACATGCAAAACCTCAACAAACCCAGGCCCTCCCATGGCTTCCTGGTCTACCTTGAAAAGAACAAGACAGGTGGGAGCATCAGAGTTCTGTGACTTACCTCCGGGGACTCAGGTGCTGGAGGCTGTCCTCCCTCTTCCAGGTGACTCAGAGGCACCATCTCTGTAAGACAAGGGAGGAGCCTCAAATGGGGCCTCCATGCCCTGCCCCTCGATCCCCCAGAGATTTCACACAGCTTCCAAGGCTCATCCTGGGCTGGGGACGTGGTGCCTCCCTGACCAGCTCCCATGATACCATCATTGAGCCCCTACGACGTCCAGGTCTTGGCCAAACCCAGGAGGCCAGACTAAGCAATGGCTGAGGAACCTTCCAGAAGCACCAGTGGGAAGCCCAGCCTCTGAACGGCGCAGCTGTCATCCTGGCTCCAAGCCTTGGACCTGTTAACACAGGCTGTGACATGGGCCCTTTGGGTTTTGGCTCCTAATATCCTCCTCAGTTTAGGGTGTGGCCCAGAGGGAGCCCCCCCCCCATTTTCTGGCCCTAGGGCTTGGCAGAGGGGTGGTCCCGAATGAGTGGTTGATGAACATGAGCCATGATGATGGCAATAAAGACAATGTCTCACAGTCACGGGACAGAGCTGGGGTGGGACAGTGGAGTCTCACGGGTGAGGGAGGCCTGGGTTTGAATGCAGCCCCTTTTACTCAGTGGGGTCCCCTGGGGGGGGCACTGAATAGATGATCTGCCCCATAGTCTCAGCTGCCAACTGCCTGGCCACTTTCTGCCTCCTCTGACCCTGGGGCCACCCACAGCGCCACCTGCATTATATCCACTGGACAGCCAAATACAGCCATGGCCACACAGCAAATCTTTAAGGGGTCTGGCCTTGGGCCCACCGAGGTCTGAACCCCTCCCTGCTCAACCTCATCTACCCAGAGCCTCAGTCATTCCAGCTTCAAATGGGGACAATGGCAGCTCGGTCCCAGGGTTAACACAGCAATGATGCTGGGTAGACCCTGGCCCCAGTGCAAAGCCCTGCCAACCCCATCGCCTCCTCCCAGCTTCCCCCTTCCTTGGCTCTAGCCACACCCCTCCTCCCCGCTGTTCTGCCCACGCACCAGGCACGGTTCCACCTCAGGGCCTTTGCGTTCACCCTTCCCCCTGCCTGGTTCACTGCCTCTCTTCCCCAGATCTGTACCTGGTCACCTCTCCATCTACCAGCACGCAGCTTACACATCCACCTTTCACCAGAGCCACCTGTGACCACACCTGGACCAGGCCAGGTCCAAGCTCGATGTTCCCCTAGTACCACGTCTCAGTTCTCCTGCCTCAGCTGTCTGGGGGAGTTCTTGACCAGCCTGGTCCAGCCCACAGGTCACCCCGTCTGACTCCGAGTCTACCTCCTGGGCTGCAGCCAGATGACATCGGGAAAGTATTTCATGAGATAATAGCAATGCTATTGCTCATGGTAGCTCCCTGGTCCATCTTAACTCGGCATCGGAGGCCCCGGCAAGTCGGGGGGTCTGGCGTGTGGCTGTCTGCTGCAGGAACCCCAGCGCACCTTCCCACAGTGCGCCCCGCAAGTGGCCGAGGGCAGGGCCCCAGACAGACGAAGGACAGTATGGCAGCTGTGAAGTCGACAGGCGTGGGATCGAATCACAGCTCTGCCCCAGCCTCTCCTTGGGTTTTCTTTCCACTCCTCTGTCAGCTCACCCTCGAGGGGGTCCTTAGCCAGGCCCAGCTGCCCGATGATGTACTGCGGCAGGTCCGTCTTGATGCCCTGGCCCTCTCGGGCCTGGCCCTCGGCAGCCTCCAGCAGGTGATAAAACTCCTCGGGGTCAAACTCCTGCGGGTGCAGAGAGGCTGGTCAGCCGGGGCTCAGTCTCACCTCCAGGCCTTGGCACATGCTGTTCCCTCCGTCCGGAGCAGCCCGAGGGGCGGCTCCAGCTCTCCCCTCCAAGTCTCAGTGCCTGACCCTTCCCTGGGGAAAGAAGCCCAGCCCAGCCTGGAGGTGCCCTGTGTGCCTCTCAAACCTCTACCCCAGGGGCACTGTCTCCTGTACCTGAGCGGGACCATCACCCAGCCGTGTGCGGAGACTCACCAGGCACTCAAGGAGCCTCGCTGGCCTCGAGATGATGATGAGCAGCTTCCGGACAAGCTGGACGATGAAGCCGACCTCCTCGCTGTCTGAGCGCTCGTGGGCCTGGGGGCAGGTGGGTGCTGGCGTCACCTGCAGGTCCTGGGCCCTGGCCTGCCCGGGGATCCCTAAACCTCCCCCCCTCCCCCCACGCACATCTTGCAGCAGCCTCTCCAACTTCTCCTGCATCTCCAGGAAGTAACGGGAGGTGACGAGTGCCTCTCCAGACTTGGCCAGGCAGTCGCGGGCCAGCTCGATGATCTGGTGGTGGATGAAGCCCAGGACGCCATCGGCCAGTGCCAGCCGGGCACCGGGCGCAAAGGCAGCCAGGAACTCCTGCAGACGGCCTTCCATCTGTGCCGTAGCCTGCGCAGGGTAGATGGGGCAACCTGGTCATTGGAGGGGGCTGGGGAGCAACACACAGGTGGGGGCAAGAGACACAGCTACGGGGAGAGACGTGACGATGGCGTCAGAGAACTGGGGGGAGGGGAGAAGCAATATGCCTAGGTTGGGGGAGGGGTGGTTTGAGACAGAGAGACAGGGACAGACAGAAATGGGACAGAGCGGGGCATAGAGCCAAGAAGACAGAATGCCACGGAGGGACAACAACATGGAGGGGAGTTAGGGCCGGTCCAGCCATCGGCACTGCCCACCTTGGGGAACCTCTCCCGGTACACATGATTCATCATGACGATTTCATTGTCGAAGGTCCCTGTTGTGCGTCCTGGGCTGGGGGTGGGGGGTGGACGACACACAGTCAGCTTGTGACATGGGACCAGAGACCCAGTCCAGGGGAGGGTCAAGGATCAAAGGCCAGGCTTGGACAGGGTCAGGGGCAGAGATAGAGGAGGAGCCACAATGTGGGCCCCAAAGCCAGCCCAGGGAGGGGCTGGGGTCAGAGGTCAAGACCCACCTGAGGCTGCGGGAACGGGGGCGAAGGTGGGGTGAGCGGTGGCCGCCCTCCTCGTCAGCCACGCTCTCTGAGCTGCGGAAATGCTTGGACAGGAAGCATAGTTCATCCGGCGTCGGTTGGAAAGGAAGCTGGTGGAGGCGCTCCCGGGAGGATGAGCTTGACTGGCAGGAGGGGGTATCAGGGCCACGAGTTCACAGTCAGCGCCAAAGCCAGAACCCCAGCATTACCCGTCAAGGCCTAGGCTGTCTGCTGGTCTCTGGATGGCAGTATGTTCCTGCCTGGCTCCTATGCATCCCTCAAAACCCTAGCTCTGATGCCCCCTCCTCCAGCAAGCCTCCCTGCCCACACCCTAGGTAACCCCAAGACTCCCTCTGGCCAGGCACTAACCCCACGGGATGAGGATGTCTGTGTCCTCCAGACTGGGGGCTCCTTGGGACTGAGGCTGGGTCTTTTCAGTGACCCATACATTGCCCAGAATGGGGCACAAAGGGGGCAGCCAGGATGTTGGCTGACTGGACAACTATCCAACACCTTGATAAAAACCAAAGACGTGTCCCGCCCCACCTCGCACCCGCCTGTCTGCTGGCCAAGGTGGGACTGTGGGTACCGAGACGGTGGAGCTGGGCGTGTTGGTTCCATAGCCAGAAGATGGGAGGGATGCAAGGGACCATCTTCTGCCGTCAGCCCTAGAGAGGAGAACCAGAATAGTTGGAAGGAAGGCATGGCCCCCATGGTTTGTGGGGACTAAAGACAGATACCATGGCTGGCAGATCCTGGCCCTGTTGGAGGAAGAATCTTCTGAAAAGGCTGAGAACAGAGATTCAAGGTGAACAAGTCCGCTATGTGTTTTCTCTTCATCCTTCAGACACCTCCTCCAGGAAGTCCTCCCTGACCCAGCTGCCAATGCATACCCCATCAAAGCTCCGACTTCTCTGAGTTGCAGCTGCTGGGATACATGCTGGTCACCCCCACCAGACTGAGGACTCCCCAAAGGCCAGAGTCCAGCTTCCCCTTCCTAGACCTCCAGCATAGGGTATGGCACATGGCAAGTACTGAATAAATGTTACGGAGTGAATGAGTGACATTTAAGCGCCCAGTACACAACAGGTCCTTCACCAGCTGTTATTAAATGAATTCATGACTTTTAGTGAGTTAATGGTTTTTAGACTGGAAGGCGTGCCCTCCTCCTCCCCAAGGGCTCCCTGAAATTACCTGTCCACGCGCGAGATGTGGCTGCAGAAGGCCGTGCATGTTTGCCAGGGGCAGAAGCCAGAGGGAGAGACCACCAGGGGGCAGGGGATAGGGGAGGGGAAAAAGTGAATGAGGAGGCAGGCCCAGCCACCAAGCACATGCCCCTGCCTGTCCCCTCACCAGCTGTGCTGACACCATCCCTCAAAGCCAGTGACCACTCACCTTCGGGCAAAGGGGAAGTTCACAGCAGATGCGGCTGAGAAGTTCCGAGGACTATCCAGGGGGCTGTTGCCTGCTGGGGAGGAGGTGGGGGACACTGAGTCAGAGGGGGTAAAGACAGGACACCGCCCCTGCATGCTTGTTCCCGCACTCACCTGTAGGGACGGAGAGCGGAGACAGGGGCCGGGAAAGGGTCGGTGAGGGCGTTCCTACCACGAGGCTTTTGCGGTTCCCACTACGGCAGCTGTTGGGAGAGGCGGGATGGAGTCAGGCGCTGGCCCAGGCCTCCAGGCTCAGAGGACCGCGTGCCCAGGCCAGAGCACACATATGACCATACGTATGGCTTTGCGGCAGGACGAGAAGCTAGGTGTGACCACTGCCACTCTGGCCCCAGCTGGATGCCCACAGGGCCCCAAGCTCAGCCTTTGGGGCCTGGGATAGCCACTTTTGACAAATATTACCTATTATTAAGATTATGGTGGTTATTATCGATGGCGGCATCAAGCACTTCCGGCCTCCTGATGGACCCTGCCCACGGCCAGGAGCCCCTGGCTCGCCTTCTCACGCTTCTGTGTTCATGATGCCACCCCTACACCTTTGCCTATGCCATGCCCACTGCCAGGAGGACTGACAAATAAGGCAAAGGGTGGAGAGGACCCTGGAGCCCACTGGGAATTGAGGCAGGTCCCCACTCCATCCCATGCACCCCTTCCCAGGCCCACGGCCCCAAATGTCTCGGCAACCTTCCTCCCCCGGATCCCCCCAAAATGCCAATATGACCCTTAAAAACCCTCAAGTCAGCATCTTGCAGCTAAGTCCCATCCTACTTAACTTTTGCCCACGCGTTTCCCTCCCTCCATCCCAGGCCCCTTCTTCCAGGCCACCCCCACCCTGGCCCAGCCTCTCCCACCTGTGCCCCAGCCCCAGCCCCCCGCCCTGGCAGAGGGAAATTGAGAGCAACTCCGTCTTCCCTCCCTCCCTGGTGCGGTCGCCCAGCAACAGCTCTGGCTGCTCTCGACAAGAGCATCAGCCCACATACTCTGAGCCGCCAACGCAGCTCAGTGGCTCAGAGAGGAAGAGCTGAAACCTCAGGGCCTCACGGGGCCAGGAATGGTGTCCCAGGCAGAAGGCACAGTGCAGGCTAAGGCACGGGACAGCATGGTCAGCAACCGACCGAGGCAACAAGAGAGGCAGGGAGGGATCCAGCCTGTCCACGGCTCCAGGTGCAGCTGCCCTCTGAGCCTCAGTTTCCCCATCTGTATACCTTGCAAGGCACCGGGAAGATTTGATGAACTACATACAGTGTTCAACTTTGGGCCCAGCACTGGGTAGACTGCGGTGGGCACGTAAAGTGTCGTCTCTCTCCCCACAACTCCTGCAGGGCCTGGGGCGCACAGCGGGGGGGGGGGGGGGGCAGGCAACGCCTCCCCAGTGAAGTCAGTCACTGTTTGCCTATCCCAACAGCCCCAGAGGTGGGAGAGATCACCTGCACCCATTTCCCAGCCTAGGAAACTGAGGCCACAGATGTCAACAGCCGCAGGGAACTGTCCTGTAGTCTGATGTGCAGAAGCAAAAGTGAAACCCACAGGTTCCTGCAAAACTTCCTGCCAACACCCCCCCTCACCCATATAGCCGCCAGTCCCACATCCTCTCCCAGCCTCATCTGGGTCCTCAGCCCCACACTGCACCATTTGTCACAGCAGCAGCCTTGGGGAAACACTTGGCCCACCTCCCTCTTGCGCTCAGGTGGGGCCTTCTTGAAAACAAAGCCATATCTGAGGTCTCAAAGGGGAACCTGGGCGTCATTTGTTCACTTGCTGAGCATCGGTCAAGTGTCCACTATTTGCTCAGCCCTCCCTAGAGAAGGCCCATGACCCTGAGAAGCTGCCTGGCCATTCAATAAACACCCATGTGGGACAACACAGAGTGAGAATATGGCAGAAAACACTGGCCTGAGGCCAGCTGCCCCCACCTGATCCCTGAGGTGCCCCTAAGCCCTCTGTTACTCCACAGGACGCAGAAGAGTCTAAGCCCTGAACCTAGTATTTGGGGTCCTTTAGCAGCTGCTGTCCCTGCCCCGCCTTTGCCTGTGCTCCCCTCTAGGAATGCCCCAACAAGAACAGAGAGGTTAAGGAACTGCCAGGCAGTGGCTGAGCTGGAATTTGGACCCAAGTCCTGTAAAGTCCACAGCCCTTACTGGGCCTTTGCTTTTCAGAAAGGGAAACAGAGACTCCAAGACAGGCCAGGCTTTGCTGTGGTTAAACCCAGTATTTTTCCCGATTTACCCACTTCTGCCACAGCACCTGCACGCGCCAGCCTCGTGCAGCAAATATCTGCTTCTGAAACAATATTTCCGCTGACGGGGCCCCGGGGACAGACTAGCTTTAGTTTTTCCAAGAAGATCCTCCCCAGGTCTGCCCAGGCCTAGGGACCCGGGTTCGAATTCTGACTCGGTCCCAACTCCTTGCTTCCTGTGTCACCACCCTAGCTGCGACCCCGGCAGGCAGACATCCAACTCCGGGTAACAGGGCGAAAGGAGGGTGTCTGGGCCCCTAGCGAGTACCTTGATCCCAAAGCGTCCACCCCCTTCCCCCTACCGCCACACACAGCGGCCCTCGCCACGCCGCCGGGATGTACTTCTGGCAACTCGTGTTTGCTTGGTCGGCCGCCGCGCCTTTGCCCGCACGGTGCCCCCTACCTTTTGGAGCGCTGCAGCAGCGCGCCCTTGGCAAGGCGGCTCCGGTGGCCTGGCGCAGCCACCGCCGTCCAGTAGCTGGGGTCGGACATGCTGCTTCTCTTTGTGCCGCCGCCGCCGCCCGAGACCCGGGAGGCGCGGGGGCGCAGCCGGCGGCGGCGGGGCGCGAACCTCCGCGGCCGGATTGGCCCCGGGAGCCCCGCGGAGCGGGGCAGAGGGTGCGCGCCGCGGGGCTGGGGGTAGGGGACGAGAAGGAAGCGCGCGCCCCAGAGCGCGGCCGGGAACCCCGCCCCGGAGAGCGCGGGGGCGGGGCCTTTCGGAGGCGGGGCCTTTCGGGGCGGGGCGAGCGACGCGGAAGCGAGGCTGGTGGACCCGCGTGCTGGCTAGTGGGCTGGGCGTTGCCAGGGCCGCGGGCGGAGGGGCGGGGCGTTGCCAGGGATGCGAGCAGCGGGGGCGGGGCGTTGGCGCCCGGTAGGTTAGGCCGTGGAACTTGGCCCCTTTCCCTTGAAATGTAAATCTGTTCACGTCCCCTTTTCCCTCTTTCCCCCCCGTGCTAACCCATTCTGAGTGTGGCACTTGAGAACTATCCAACGGCCTGGCCTGGCTCATGCTACCGCGCCCACGCTGGCTCCACTTCTCGGAACGTCCTTCCTGCCTGGCAAAATCCAGGGTCCCCTCTCCCAGGGAGCCTTTTCTTGTGTCTGGCTCTGTCTTCCCAAGGGTCCCAGCATCTCCCAGCCCTGGACTGCCAGAAAGAGCATGTTTAACAAACTGAGTCAGAGCATCTGACATGCTCTGCCTGTCTATGTGATGGAAAGGCCATCAGCCTGGCTACAGTCAGGACTCCGCGGACACCTAATTTAACTTCTCACGACTGTCTTCTCAATTGTAAGATGGGAGGGGAACCGGGTTGACAGGATGATTACATGAATTAGATGCAAGGTGGCACCCACAGTGCCTGATACATGTTTGAAAAATTTTAGTGTCAGGCTAACTTCCAGGCCTCTGCTTCTCCATCTAGAGATGTCCCTTCATGAAAATGGAATCAAATCAGAGGGACAGAAGGTGCTGGGAGTACAGTACATGCTCACCACAGAAATAGGACTGCCTCGGGGCGGCTGGGTGGCTCAGTCGTTAAGCGTCTGCCTTCGGCTCAGGTCATGGTCCCAGGGTCCTGGGATTGAGCCCCGCATCGGGCTCCCTGCTCAGCAGGAAGCCTGCTTCTCCCTCTCCCACTCCCCCTGCTTGTGTTCCCTCTCTTGCTGTGTCTCTCTCTGTCAAATAAATAATAAAATCTTAAAAACAAAAAAGAAAAAAGAGATAGGACTGCCTCACACAGTAGGCAGTGAACTAATGCTTCTTCCTCTCATGATAGTCCCAGAAGGCAGGGATAGTGTCACCCTAACGGTGGCCCCTTCACAGGCCACATGACACTTTGGGAACCAACCCAAGAGGCCTGATGCTGAAGCCCAGATCCCACATCTGAGAAGAGAAGGCATAGAGAGGTGCCCTTGCCTGGTGTGTAATCCTAACTCTCCCCAACCCTCTTGCCACAATTTTGCTTCTCGGGTCTCTCAAGAGACTCCCCACCCCATCTTCATGGCCAGTGTCACTCTCAGGTATCTCCTGGGTGTGTCCCCCAGAATGCTCTCCATCTCCAGGTCCCCCAGGCCTGGGTCTCAAACACCCATATCTGGTCATTCACTCACTCAACATTTATTGAGTACCTACTGTGTGCCTGACCTTGTGCTAAACCCTGAGGACCCCGTCCTCAGAGGCCCCAAGTCTGGTTGAAGAGGCAGAGAGTAACCTGGAAACAACGAAATGATCGAGGTAATTTCGAACACTGAAGTCAAGGAGGGAAAGGAAAGAGGTAACAACGGCAAAGGATGACCTTAGCCCGGAGGCCTCTCTGAGGAGGTGACACTATGGCCAGCCGAGACATTGAGAAGGAAGAGGAGCCAGCCATGGGAAACAGTGTTCCAGGCAGAGGGCACAGCTTCGGCAAAGGCCCTGAGACAGGACTGAGGGGAAGATGCCAGCAGGGCTTACCATGTAAGCCTTGTGCATTGCAAGAGAAGTGCAGTTGTACAGTGGAAGCAATGGGGAGCCATGGAGGATGTGAGAGCAGGGGAGGAGCGTGATCTGAATTGTCACCCCCCCCCCCCCCGGTGACTGCCATGGGGAACAGGAGCTATCGGGCAGGAATACAGATGGCAGGAGGCTAGTGAGGCGCTGTGACAGGGTCTGGGAGGGGGGACACTGAGACCTGGACCAGGGTGAAGCTGTGGAGAAAAGTGGGTAGATTCTGGACTTGTTTTGAGGCCAATGGATGGGTCCTGCCGAGGGGCCAGATGTGGAAGGGAGGAGGGAAGCGGTCACTTCTGACCCTTAGGTATTCCATCTGAGCCACAGGCCAGGGACAGGGCCTCCTGCATGCAGGGAATGCAAGATCCCACAGGTCTGGGGACCCAAGGAGGGACAGAGTCATGGTCTCATGTCACCCTATGCTGACATGCTGTGCCCACGAACCCTCCCCGCCATGTGTGCCAGGAACACACTGCTGCACAGTCAGGAAAGGAACTACCCCGCTCAATCCCAGCTGTGGCCGCACCCCGCACCGCCTACATGCCCCCCATTAAGCCCACGGCTCTGGCATCCCCAGCAGCCACTTCTCCCACACCCATCTGGCCCCGGTTTCCTCCTCTGCAGAACAGGGCTGCAGCTGACAATCCAGAGTGCCTGTGGCCGCGGCAAAGGCCTCCCATGAAAGGCTGAGCCACTGATCTCTGGCACCAGCCCACTGCCCACCAGATCCTGTCTCTCCCCGGCTCACACACCCTCCATGGCTCCTCACTGCTTTTACAGCAAAACCACACTTCTGGGTGAATCCCTCTCCGAGGGCTCAGATCTTAACCCTGTCTGTGACTCAGGATCTGCCCCCTTCTACTTGTGCTAACGACTGTGTAAATGGCAAAGCCGCCGTGAGCGTACAGAACCCTACCCCCCTACCCCCAACCCTTTCTTGGTCTGACCACCCCAGCCCTTCCCACCTGCCCATGTACTGTCTGCACCCCTCCCAGCCCCGTCCGCTGTGTGGTTTTTAGTACCCTGGAAAGAAAAATGCAAATTCTTCCCATCTTTGGCATTCAAGGCCTCAGAGGGAACACTCTTCTGACAATGCCTTCTGTTGCGATCTTGTCAGAGAGGGCCAAACTCGTGGCCTTCTTCAGTTACCTCCCGCCCTTCTTCAGTTACCACCACCACCACCACCACCAGGCAGAGCCCTCCTACCTACTTCCCATTTGTCCATGCCACAAGCATTAACTGAGCATCTACTGTATACCAAGCCCTGCCCTAGGACAGAGGACAGATCCAGGTCTGGTCCTCAAGGGGCTCCCAAGCCTCTGGGTGAGAAAAACAACCCAATAATCACACAAGAAAACATGGAAATCACACCCATGATGCAGTGTCCATGAGGGAAATGGGACAGGCATAATGGATGTAATTGGGGCTTGGGAGACCCTGAATGGGGGGCTGTGGTTTGGAAAAGCTTCCTATCTGGGGGCTTGATAGAGACTTGACAAATGAAGAAAGGAGGAAAAGGAGGAAATGGAGCTCTGGGCTGAGGGGCAGCACATGCAAAAGCCCTGAGATTGGACCAGCTTGTGTTCTGGCAGCCCAGGAAGTCTCATGGCTAGAGGAGCGTGAGCCAGATGGGGAGATAGACAGGGAGGAGGTGGGGGGTCGCAGGGGCCAGACTCACGGGGCCTCAGCGGCTGAGGGAACAAATGTGGGCTTATTCCTAGGGTGCTTGGGACAGGGGAGGCAGGGACCCATTTCCTTGCCTGGCCCAAAGTGATGTGGTTCTGCTGCCCTCTGGTGGTGGGTGAGGAGGCTTTTCTGCTCAGAGCCCCAAACACTCTGCCTCCATTTGCTCCTGGTTAAAACTGGCTGAGCTGTTCACAACAGGTCCCTCCCCTCATCCGGAGTCGGGAGGGCAGAGGCCAAGGAGTCAGTGTCAGATTTGGCCTGATACTCTCTCCCAGGGTGCCGCTGGACAACACACTCTTAAGAGCTGAGTTTCCTCCTCTCCTAAATAGGGGGTAGAGCAATCCCTGCCTCCCACTGGACACCCCGACCTGGTCCAGCCCCCATCATCTCCTACCCGGATATTGTCCTAGCCACCTCCCTGACTCTGCCACCTCCATTACTGTCACCTGCCCCCAGCAGACCTTTCTTTCCCCAAAGCAGCCACAGAGGCTTTAAAAATCTTGGTCCTGGGGCACCTGGGTGGGTGGCTCACTTGGTTAATGTCTGCCTTTGGCTCGGGACGGGTCGTGATCCCGGGGTCCTGGGGTCGAGCCCCGCAACGGGCTCCCTGCTCGGCGGGGAGTCTGCTTCTCCCTTTCCTCCCTACTCATGCTCTCTCTCACTATTTCTGTCTCTCTCAAATAAATAAATAAAATCTTAAAAAAAAAAATCTTGGGGGCGGCTGGGTGGCTCAGTCATTAAGCGTCTGCCTTTGGCTCAGGTCATGATCCTAGAGTCCTAAGATCGAGCCCCGCATCAGGCTCCCTGCTCAGTGGAGAGCCTGCTTCTCCCTCCCCAGCTCCCCCTGCTTGTGCTCTCTCTGTCAAATAAATAAATAAAATCTTAAAATAAAATACAATAAAGGGGCGCCTGGGTGGCTCAGTTGGTTAAGCGACTGCCTTCGGCTCAGGTCATGATCCTGGAGTCCCAGGATCGAGTCCCACATCGGGCTCCCTGCTCAGCAGGGAGTCTGCTTCTCCCTCTGACCCTCCCCCCTCTCATGCTCTCTCTCTCTCTATCTCATTCTCTCTCAAATAAATAAATAAAATCTTTAAAAAAAATAAAATAAAATAAAATAAAATACAATAAAACAAAACACCACCTCCCCCAAGAGGTCACCATCTGAATGTATCCTGTTTGTCCACTCACTTGTTTATTGCCCACCTCCTGAGAGCTGACTGAGAGCCCCCTGAAGGAGGGGCTATGTCAGTCTTGGTCACAGCTACGCCCTTAGCACCTGGCTTGCAGTAGGTGCCCACTTAATGAAGGTAACTGTTACCCAGCACCCAGTGTGGGCTCCAAATTGTTCTCTCTTCTCCCCATTAAAGGTCTGTGGAAAGAATCTAGGCAGCTCACTCATACTAAGGTATAAATGATTAATGGGTCCTCAAATTCTAGACATCACTGACTCACACCTCTGTCGTCTCCCTGAACTTTTCCCAAGCTGTGCAAAGAGCCCATGATAATCCTGATATTCCCTCCTGTGGTGGTGGGGGGGGGGTGAGACCCTGAGATGCGCCAGGCACGGAGGGTGGCTCAAACCCTCAGTAGACGCTGGCAGCCATGCTGGCCCTGATACTTAGTCCCCAGACGTACTGAACCAGGAGAACTGGTGTCTCTTCTCTGAGTCTCGGTTTCCCCAGCTGAGAAATGGGGTCAGGAAGGGCACCTCCCTCACGGGGTTGTGGAGGAAACAGAAGGTATTTGGTACAGAGCTGGCACCCAGTCAAGCTGGCTCTTCCTCCCTACACCACTTTGCCCAGTTCAGTGCATCGGGCTGTCATGGTGAACTGTCAGCCTTGGGGTGTGTGTGTGTGTGTGTGTGTGTGTGTGTGTGTGTGTGTGTGTGTGTGTGTGCGTGTGTGTGCGTGTGTGTGTGTGTAGCTTTCCAACCAGCTGAGCTGGGTGTGGGGAAGGCCCCTGAGGTCCTAGCCTGGAAGGCCAGGCTGATTCAGTAGGGAGGGCCCAGAGCAGCCTGGAAATCCAGCACCTGTCTCAGGGATGTCCTTGGGCAACATCCCAAGTTCTGGCCTCACCTTGGCCACCTGTCGGATGGAGGACCTGTTGGCTAGGGCTGAAAATGGAATTTCCCTTTCAAGGTCCTAGTGTGCACAGCAGTTTCATTTTATGGAGGGGTAAACTGAGGCCAGGGAGGTGATGTCACCAGCTCACAGTACCTTGGTGAGGAGGCTGGGTCTAGGTGGCTTCCAAGGCTCTGGGGTGCCAGGACAATGTCCGAGCCCTGCCCCCATGTGCTGTCACTTACCTCCAGGGGTGCAGGCCCAGCGAGGGGCTGCAGGGGCTGCAGGGGCTGCTGGGGCTCAGCAAAGATGGGCTCTGGCTGCTCGGAGACAGACTGCAAAGAAAGAGGCCAGGGACGGTGAACCTGGTGGTGGCCCCTGCGTGTGGCCAAATCCGGAGAGGGACCAGGACTTAGGTTCCCTTAGGGAGAAGGGGCCCCAAGGCCCGGAATTCTGGGTCTCTCCCAGACCGAGAGGGCGGGGCCTGACTGATGACCCCGGAGGGCACCCCGGAGGGCTCCCCGGAGGCGGCGGTGCGACTCTGGGCGACGTAAACAGAGACGCGGGGTAAGGGTGGTTGTCTGTCTGCTTCTCTCCCCCCCCCCCACCCTATTTCCCCCCTTCTCCGACAAGGACTCACTCGAGGGTCAGCGCCGGGATGTGCAGCTTGTCCCTGCGAGACTTCATGCCGAGGCCGGGGCTGCGTCTACGCGGCCGGGTGCCAAAACCCCCCTTGTGGCCCCCGAGCCCCGATCGTGGCGCGATCGGACAGACCCACAGACGCGGACGTGGGGACAGCACGCCTGGCGGGCGCGACCGACGCGGCGCTGAGGCTGGGCCGCTGGGGGCGCGGGGGGCGGGCTCTCTCCTCCTCGGGGCGGGGCTCGGAGCCCCGCACCTGCGCGCAGGCCCAGCCCAGCAGGAAAAGTCGGGTTGCGGGAGGCTGGAGTCGCGGGTGCCACCCCCTCCCGGAAAGCGACGCCAAGGCTGCCGGGTCTCGAGCCCCCGGGCTGAGCGGCCGGAGAGGAAGGGCGGTCACTGTCTCCCAGATTGGCAATATTGCTCCATCGTCTGGCCCCGCCCCTTCCCGGCGGTGGCCGGGTCTCTGCCCTCGCCCCGCCCCCGGGGGGGGTCTCTCGCACCCGAGATCTGAGCGCGTCCTGCCCCTGTTCCCCCACCCCCAGCAGCTCAGCGCAGCGTTCGGGGCCCCTCGCGGCGGTCTCAGCATCCCGGTGCACACCAGAGGCCGGGTCCACGCCTCCAGGTCTTTGCTTCACCGGGTTCCCTCTGTCAGGAGCGTCCTCCCCCTCACCCACATCCGAGTTCAGTCCCACGGGCCCCTCTTTCGCGGAGCCATCCCTAAACAACGACCCATGGCTCCCCGAGTCCCACCCTCCCTTTTGCCCAGTGCAGATCCCAAGAGTCCGGGGTTGTTTGTGTCTGGCTATGGCCCCCTCGACACCCCACTTCACTTGGACCCAGTCAGGAACACGGCAGGTAGCAAAGAGTAGACAACCCTCAGGGAGCCTCTGCCCTCGTCCTGCCCCGGTAGCCCAGGACTTTGCCCTCCATGGTTCCGACTTTTTCATGTCCACCACCCCGCCCTCATCCTGGGCAAAGGCCAGGGACAGTGCCTACCTTCTGGTCAATGTCGGAGCCCTGCCCCTCCTGTGCCCCTCAGGCTCCTCCCCACCAGCTGCACTATCCCCAGTCCAACAAGAACAGATGGTCTGGGCTTGGGGGCCAGTCTGACCCCATCCCCACCATCAGATTTCAAACTCTCATCCAACCCCCAAGGAACTCCCCCTTCTCCTCTCCCTCTCCCTCCCCTGTGCTCTCTTCATTCCAGCTACCCCTGTCTCCATGGTGTTCTTCCAATGCCAAGCTGGTTTGCACCCCAGGACCTTTGCCCATACTCTTCCCTCTAGCTGGAAGGCTGTTCCCCTCGGATTTTCCCCCTTGCCTCTGCCTCCTTTTCCAGATCTAGGTTCAAATGTCACCTCCTCCAAGAGGCCCCACACCTTCAGGGCTAAAGCTGCCCCCTAGCCCCTCTGTCTGTCTCTGTTTAATTTCTCCCCTGTATAATATCACTTCACCATCACTCTCCCCAAGACAGTGTGAGCTCATGGACAGGGTCCAGCATAGGACCCTGTCTCTGGGTCCCCCGTGCCTGGAACAGGGCCCGGCACACAGTAGGCACTCAAAAAAAGTTTGTTAAGTGGGTGATTTCACTGCGGGGCAAGAGAATTCCCACCCCTCAGGCGAACACAGCCCCCAAAGAGGGGGTGTCTGCACTCAAACACCTCCAGACCACCAGCACAAGGCAAACCCCTCCCTGTCCTGGGCTTTGATTTCCCATCAGTAAACCAGCAAAGGCACTGACCAAAATATTCCGTGAGCTTTTGGGATCCAAAAATGCCAACCTACAGACAAACGCTAATGAGACCCTGAAGGATACACTTCTCTACCTGTGTTCCCCAAGAGTGAGGGCCCCATCATGGGAGGCATGCAAGCTGGTTCCAGGATACTTGGCTGGAATTCTATACTTTGGACTCTAGATGCGAGACAGTTTTCTCTTTTCCGGGCTGGATGCCCTTGTGTCAGTGGTACAACCCTACTACACTTCTGTTTCCTCAATTGCAAACTGGCATGGGCTTCCCAGCTTGTGAGAGCCAAGTGAAGCACTTCTGAAGCATTTTGGAACACTGGGAAAGGATCAAGGTTAGAAGCTTTGTTATAATTATTAAATAAATTCAGTTTGGAGGCTGCTGCTGAAAAATCTGTGCCCAGGACCACACAGCCCACTGGCCTTAGATGAACTCACCCACGTCCCCGGCGTGGCAGGCTCAGCTCCTTCTGAAATGAGAGGAAACAGGGGTCACTCCCGAGGAGACAAACCCTTCACATCCCTGGCCCTCCACTCACCTCACCGCCGCCCCCCCCCCCGCCACCCCGTTGGCCCCTTGATCACCCAGCTCCAGACAATGCCTCCTTTCTGCTGCCCTACACACTGGGCTCTGCCTGCCTCAGAGCCTTTGCACCAGCTGTGTCTTCTGCCGGGACTGCCTTCCCTCCCCTCTGGTGCTAGTTAATTGCACATCATCCCTCAGCTCAGGCATCCCTTCCTCCTGAAGCCCTCCCAGACTCCCAGTCACCTCCCTGCCCAGCTCATACCCTACTTGCACTAAAAACAGCTTCATTATTTTAAATAACAAATTAGTTATATTTATAAGGAAGTATCTCAAGAGTGGCTAAATACTAACAATCTGTTGAGGAAGGGAAGATTCTTGACTCATCCTCACCCTGCCCCCTCCCAGATCTGAAAGCCATTTCCCCCTCACCTATGCAGATTTGTGTCCTGGGAGCCGGTGGAGGGTGGGGGCCCTGATCCGTGACTCCCTATTGAAGACCCTTTTAGAGCTCAGCAAGCTGACTTGCATCAACCCTGGGTGTCCTCACCAGGGCAAAAAGCCCTGCACTTGGGGTCCATGGTGACCCCAGAGTCCATCCTCAAATGTGGCTCACCCAAGAAGGTTTTTAAATTCTCAAAAGGCCATGTAGCACCAGTTTAGAATCTGGGGATACTCAGACCTGGGTCCAGATCTACTTATTATCTGTTCCTTCCCGGCTGTGGGACCTTAAGCAAGTAACTTGTACCATCCGTGCTTTGATTTTCCCATCTATAATGTGGAGGTAACATCAGGAGGGGTCCAGGGTAATAATGATCAGTTAGTATTACTGTTGCTGTTGTGTGTTGCTGTGTTATTGTTGAGCTCAGCCAGGGCCTAGGCGGACTATCATAATACCTGATATATTTCACATTTACTGAGTCGCCTACTACAGACCAGGAGCAGGGGCCATTTTACAGGCTGGGAAACTGAGGCGTAGAGGGAAGCCAGCTGCCCATGTCTCCTGGCAGAGAGAAGGCGGGGAATCCAGGTCTCTGGACATCCCTCCCTCCCCCCCCCTCCCCGCCCCAACACACACACGCCAGGGCGGTCGCGTCGGGGACACATGACTATTTTTACCTAGGTGGGCTCTGGGCTGCCCACATCCAGAGCGGGGCGTTCACCATGGCAACCACTGACGTCATCGGCCTCCGCAGCCAATTCGAGAGGGCCGGAAGCTGCCCCGCGCCAGGACGGGGCTGGGAGAGGTTGGCTGGGTCCCCCAGCTGGGGAAGGGGAGGAGGGTCCACAGGATTGGGGTGTCACTCCGAGGCCTGACCCCAGCTACCTTGAGCCCACAAAACAAAGCCGAGCTGTTCAAGATGGGAAGAGGCGGACCTGCCATCCTGAGATGTTTCTGTCTGCTTGAATGAATACCTCTGGGGACCGAGAGCTCACTAGCATTCAGGGCAACTGATCATTGTCCCAGGAACCACCGCCACCATTAAGGCCTCCTTCAGTCCCGCCCCCCCCCCCCAGTTGTTTTGGGATCTTATGCCTGCTTACCCCTCTCCTCTAACCTGTGAAAGAGTGAGGAGTTGGAATCTGAGCCCAGGGCTACTTGCTGCACCCCTCCCCCATCCCAACCATTTCCTTCCAAAGCCCGGCAGTCCTGGGTTCCCAGGCAAGCGCCCCCTCATCTGAGCTGTGTGACCCCCGCCAAGCAACCTCACACCTCTGTGCCTCAGTTTCTTCATTTGGAAAGCCTCCTGGTGACACAAGGTCTTGGAAGGAATCCAGTAGCAAGCCAAGGGCCTGGCACTGGGGGAGGCTTCAATAAATCAGAGCCAAGACAGTGAATTTTGTGAGGTTAATAATTACCACCAATTGAACAACAAATTTTAATTTGCTTCCAAAATACAAAAAGATGTGAAGTGGCAGAGAGAATCGAGGGAAGGTCGGCAGCCCCCTGCAAAGGCTCTATGGAAAGCTAGGGCCACATGGAACTCTCTCGGCACCGCCCCCGGACCCTCTGCTCCCAGAGCCATCTGCTTCCGCCTTCAGCCCCCTCTTTGCAGGCTGTTCCCCAAGGAGTGGCTCCCGCGTAGACTGGGGTAGGTGGGGGCCCAATCCCTTGGAACTGCCCTTTAAAGATAATATTTACGGCATCCTCTTCTGTTCTTGGCTGGGCTGGGCAATGCTGCCTTCCAGCCAGAAGCCTCAGCTCCATCCCGAGGAACCCCCAATCTGGAGAAGACAGAGCAGGGAATGGACACCCCCATACTGGAGGCATTAGCAGGGACCCGGGGGGAGAGAAGGGGCTGGAGGGGGGGAGCCAAGAGGCTTCCTGGAGGGGGGTGTCAGGCTAATGGGAATCTGTAGGGTGGAGGTGGGACTCAGCCCGGTTGGCACCAAGCCCCATGGGAAGTTGGCAGCTGCAGTGAAGGGAGAGAGAAGTCAGCAGGGACCCCATAGCACCAGCCTGAGGGCTTTTGGGAGGAATAGAATAAGTGGAAGTGGGCCACGAGGAGGCAAGATGGACCTTCGAGGGAACCCCTCCAGCAGCAGCAGAGACAAAGTTCAGATACAAGCTCTGGCCATCTTCACTGCCCCTGGATTTGGGCACCTGGGGTTTTAAAATTCTGTCCTTTGTGAAGCAAAGGTCCAAGCGGGAGATGGTAAAAAATAACGATAAAGTAATACGAATAGAAGCTGTAGCAATAAGTTTGCATGAACTAGCACCTAGAAACACTGCACAGAAGACAGAGCTTAAGCCAACCCAGGAAGGCCCAGGTGCTGGCTCTAGCCTCGACCCAAGGCAAACTGGTGGTCAGAGGGCCAGACCAGGGCCTGTTCACCACCTCCCAGCGCACAGCCAATTGCACGTCCTACATTGGCACAGCCAGACTGGCCAGCATGCCCAGAGCTATTGCCTGGACTGCTCAGTCAGCAACTGACCCAAGTCCCCTCCACTTCCTCAGGCTTTTATGAATTGACTCTTTGACCTTTGGCAAGGGTCAGCCTCCAGAGTATCTGATTGGCTCTGACCAGTAGGCTGCCACCTGCTTGGCGGGGAGGGGGGTGGTTCTCCTGGGCCCATTAACAGAGCTCCAGTTAAGGGACTATAGAGCGAGTGGCCCCAGACCGAGGCCCTGAGCATTTTTGTACCCACAGCTGCCAGACTGGCTAGAATTCCAAATCTCTTACTCTCCCTCTCAGATCCTCAGTTTCCCCCTCTGAAAAAGGAGGCTAATAATAGCACTGATTTCTTGCGCTGTTAGGAGAATTAAATGCATGTTCAGTGCTTAGCGTTTGTAGGTGCCCATTAACGTGAGCCGTTATTTATACTAATACTATTATTTTTTAAAAATTATTTTCATCATCTGGGGCGCCTGGGTGGCTCCATCGGTTGAGTGTTTCTGACTCTTGATTTCAGCTCAGGTCACCACCTCCGGGTGGTGGGATCGAGCCCCGCATCCGGCTCCAGTGCAAAGTCGGCTTGTCTCTCACCCTCTGTTCTTCCGCCCACTCATGCTCTCTCTCTAAATTAAATAAGATATTTAGATTTTATTTATTTATTTGAGAGAGAGAGAGAGCGCGCACAGGCAGGGGGAGCGGCAGGCAGAGGGAGAGGGAAAGGCAGGCTCCCCGCTGGGCAGAGAGCCTGCCATTTTATTTTATTTTATTTTATTTATTTAAATAAATAAAATCTAAAAATATATATCTATTTTCATTGTCTCCTACTTGGTCGTTCACTCCGGGCCCCTCCCTAGCTTCTGGCCCCCTCTCTGCCCTCCACTGGCTCCAGAGAAGTCTTTCAAAGGCCTGAGATCTGGTTGTGTCCTCCCCTGCTCCAGCACTTTCCATAGCTCCCAGTCACCCTAAGGGGAAAGTCTAACCTCGTCAAAATCAGCGCTGGAAGCTCCTGAAGTAGATGGTCCCCTCTCACAGCCCCAGCTCTAGCGCTAAGAAATGGCTTCTAGTTTTCCCATACAACACATAGAGTTACATGCTTCTGGGCCTTTGCACAGGCAGTGCGCTCTCTGCCCAGAATTCCCTCGCCCACATGGGCCGTCCCTACTTGTCCCTCTGCCTCCAGGCTGCACTAGCAGCCTGCTAGTGCAGGGATGGTCTGGAGGGGGAGCCATACCTGCCTGGGTTCAAATCCTGACTCTTGTCACCTATATGCTGTGACACCTGAACGGTGGCTACGCTTCTCTGAGCCTCAGTTTCCCCTTTTGTAGCATAGGACTCGTCATCAGGGTACGGATGCCTCCCCCCCATGGAACAGGCCCCCACTTCCTGACGTCAGCAGCACCCCCATTCGCCTACCCGATGGCAGTTTCTCTATTTTAAGAGGCCGCGGGCGGGGCTTGAGTCTAACTGGGACTCTGGGCGGGGCCTGCCCCCCCACAACACCCCACTCCTCACCGCCCCCTCCTCTACGCCCAGGCCCCTCGCGGCTGCCTCTGGCCTCGGACTTTCCCCTTTCGGCCCCCTCCCCCCGCCACGACGGGCAGGGGTGGTGGGGTGGTGGGGGTGTTTCTGCCCCGCAGCTCTGGCCGTGCCCTCCCTGACCCACCTCCCACCCCGTCCTTTCTAGGTTTTAGCTTCCCTCAGATTAGCTTCCCTTAGACGCTTCTATTTCCCCATACACCCACCCCCACCTGCCCCGCCACCCGCGTCTGCAAGGCCACCCAGCAACGCTTGGTTCAGGCGCCTTCTCCAAGTGTGCCTGAGCGTCCCACACTGCAGCTGACCACTCCCTGGGGTCCCCGCTGCTCAGGCGTCTGTTTGCCCCAACAGGCTGGGAAATCCAGGGGAGCGGTTTCAGAGGATCAACACCCGCTGCCTCGCCCCTGCCGGGCACACAGCAGGCACTCAATACGCGTTTGTTGGGTAAATGATGCATCTCTGGTTCCCGACCTGCAACCTGGGAGCTTCTTAAAGGTGTGCTCTAAGCCCCAGAGGGAACTGGCTAGATCACCTTAATTCCCAGAAAGGTCAAAGAAGTTGCCCACCGGGGTGACATGGCCCCCTGCGTGGGTTCGAATTCTGGCACCCCTGTTCTTATCTCCTGGTAACTCAGCCTCCCAAACACAAATCCAGGGCCAGAGGTCTGAAAAGGAGGGCTCTTACGGCAAATGGGGAAACTGAGGCCCGGAGAAGCAAAAGTGGCTCCCGCCCTACCCGCCCCACCCCCGCCGCTGCCGCAGCCATTGACAGTGCTCTGTGCAACAGAGAGCTAGTTAAGGCCGCCGGACTGAATCCCTGTTGGGCCACCTCGAGGTTGTGACTTTTCCAGACTCGAGCCTCAGTTTCCTTGTCTGACAGATGGGCGCCTGGACAGCCCCAACCTCCCCGGCTCACCTTAGGGGTGATCTGAGGCTGGGGCGCGGTGGCTCAGCAAAGGCACGAGGCGGGTAATAATACATATTAATTAATATTAATATATCACTAGTAAAAAGATTAAGACAAGGATGAACATATGGTGAGCGCGCAGACTGCTGTTGCTCATATTATTATTAGAGCAGCTGGTGGGAAGGGGCGCAGCCCTCAGCCCCTTTCTCCCACGCTAGCGCTTGGAGCCTCAGTTTCCCCATATGCCAAACGGGGTATATCCCCTTCCCGCCGGGCAAAAAGCACTTTGAGAAGCGGGTGGGCAGAAGGAGCGACCGAAGCGCGCGCCCCGCCTTCCGCCTCAGTTTCTCCGGACGCCGAAGCCCCGCCCCTGGCACCCAGGCCAGGTCTACTCTGCTGTGCCCCCCGGCCCGCCCACGCAGGGGCCTCACCTGGAGCCCGCGGCGCCGCAGGAGGCTCGGCTCGTCCATGGCCCGCTAGTCCGCACCGCCCGGCCCGCCCCCGGCCCCGCCCCAACCTGCCAAGCCCCGCCGCCCCGCGCCATTGGTCAAGCCGGTCAGCTGATGTGGCCTGGCCCCGCCCCTCCCTCGGAACCCTCCTGGAAGGGCCCCGCCTCCATTGGATCGCCGGACCGCCCTTCCAGGCCCCACCCTACCCCCCAGCCAAGATGAAAACATTTTTTTTTTTCAATGACTCCTCCTAGAAGTAAGAGAACATTATCATCCCCATTTTGCAGATGAAGAAACTGAGGCTCCTAGAAGTTAATTAATGTGCCCAGGGCACGCAACAGGTTGTAGGGTGAGGTGAATTCCATTCAAAATTTAAGGGAGCCCACAAATATCAGTAATTAAGAGACACAAGATTTTTTTTTAAAGATTTTATGTATTTATTTGAGAGAGAGAATGAGATAGAGAGAGCCTGAGAGGGAGGAGGGTCAGAGGGAGAAGCAGACTCCCCGCCGAGCAGGGTCGGGACTCGATCCCGGGACTCCAGGATCATGACCTGAGCGGAAGGCAGTCGTTTAACCAACTGAGCCACCCAGGCGCCCAAGAGACACAAGATTTTAATACGATAGTTTAAAGAATCTCAACTAATGCAAAAGATGTGTGATGAACTAAACATCACAATTTCAAATAAAGACAGTATCAGACTCTGCCCTTACATGAGCCTGCCTTTCTTGTTTCAGGTTCCCTTGGCTACTCCACTGTTGGACGTAGGCCTTACAGTATCTTCTCAGGCTGTAGGAAACCCTAGAGAGGGCCCAGTTGCCTTTGAGGTTCTTATAGGCTCCTACCAAATTACAATGGCCAGATTGAGCACATAAAAATACAGGACACCCTGACAACACTTGTTTTTCTCATACACATTTTAAAATTGACATATAATTCACACGCCATAAAATACACCTTTTTATTTTTTTAGAAAAGATTTTATTTATTTGACAGAGAGAGACACCGTGAGAGAGGGAACACAAGCAGGGGGAGCGGGAGAGGGAGAAGCAGGCTTCCCGCGGAGCAGGGAGCCCGATGTGGGGCTCGATCCCAGGACCCTGGAATCATGACCTGAGCCGAAGGCAGACACTTAACGACCGAGCCACCCAGGCGCCCCTTATTTATTTATTTTAAATATACCTTTTTATTCTATTGTGTATAGTATACAATGGAATATTATGCAGCCATCAAAAAAATGAAATCTTGCCATTTGCAACGACGTGGATAGAACTAGAGGGTATTATGCTAAGCGAAATAAGTCAGTCAGAGAGAGACAATTGTCATATGATCTCACTGATAGGTGGAATTTGAGAAACAAGACAGAGGATCATAGGGGAAGGGAGGGAAAAATGAAACAAGATGAAACCAGAGAGGGAGACACACCATAAGAGACTCTTAATCTCGGGAAACAAACTGAGGGTTGCTGGAGCGGAGGAGGGATGGGGTGGCTGGATGATGGACACTGGGGAGGGTATGTGCTATGGTGAACACTGTGAATTGTGTAAGACTGATGAATCACACGGGCGCCTGGGTGGCTCAGTCGTTAGGCATCTGCCTTCAGCTCAGGTCATGATCCCAGGGTCCTGGGTTCCAGCCCCGCATCGGGCTCCAGCCCCGCATCGGGCTCCCTGCCCCGCGGGAAGCCTGCTTCTCCCTCTCTTACTCCCCCTGCTTGTGTTTCCCTCTCTCGCTGTGTCTCTCTCTGTCAAATAAATAAATAAATAAAATCTTTAAAAAAAGAAAAAAGACTGATGAATCACAGACCTGTACCCCTGAAACAAATAATACATTATATGTTAATAAAAAGTAAAAATAAATAAAAATAAAATGTACCTTTTTAAAGAATACCATTCAGTGGTTTTTAACGTATTCTCAGAGTTGTGTAATCATCACCACTATCTAATCCCAGAACATTTCATCAACCCTAAAAGAAAACCTTTACCCATGAGCAGTCACTATCCTCCGTCTCCAGCCTCTGGTAACCACCAATCTGCTTTCTGTCTGTGCGGATTTGTCTGTTCTGGACGTTTCATATACATGGGATCCTACAACACGTGGCCTTTTGTGTCTGGCTTCCTTCGCTCAGTACGTTTTCAAGGTTCATCCGTGTCATAGCTTGAATCAGTGCTTCATTCCTTTTTTCTGGCTGAATAACATTCCATTGTGTGGATGGACCACATTTTGTTTCTTCATTCATCTGTTAATGGACAGTTGAGTTTTCCCACTTTTTAGCTATTGTGAATAGTGCTGCTATGAACATTCACACACAAGTTGTTGTGTGGACATATGCTTTCAGTGCTCTTGGGTTTACACTTAGGAGTAGAATTCCTGGCTCATATGGTAACTCTTTATTTCAGACTTTTTCAAAAACTGCCAGACTGTTATGGGCTGTCCAAAGCAGCCGCTGTTATGGGCTGAGTAGCATTCTTCCAAAAACTTGTATGTTGAAATCCTCATCATCCGTACTTCGGAATGTGGCTATATTTGGAGATAGGGCCTTTATGGGTTTTTTTTATATTTTATTTATTTATTTGAGAGAGAGCACAAGGGGGTGGGGCAGAGGGAGAGGGAGAAGCATCTATGTATTTATTTGGGAGAGAGAGCACGAGCGGGGGGTGGGGGGGAGTAGGAGAAGCAGACTTCCCGCAGAGCAGGGAGCCCGATGCGGGGCTCAATCCCAGGACCCTGAGATCGTGACCTGAGCCGAAGGCAGACGCTTAACCGACTGAGCCACCCAGGTGCCCCAGAGATAGGGTCTCCAAAGAGGTAAGTAAGGCAAAATGAGGTTATTTCGGTGGATCCTAATCCATTATGTGGTGTCTTTATAAGAAGAGATGAGATAGGGCGCCTGGGTGTCTCAGTCAGTGGAGCGACTGCCTTCGGCTCAGGTCATGATCCCAGGGTCCTGGGATGGAGCCCCGCATCTGGCTCCCTGCTCAGCAGGAAGCCTCCTTCTCCCTCTCCCACCCCCCACCCCCGCTTGTGTTCCCTCTCTCGCTGAGTCTTTCTCTGTCAAATAAATAAATAAACCTTAAAAAAAAAATAAACCATCCTCAAATGATCCTCTGGAGGCATCAGAAAGTTCTGGCTGAATGAATGAAAAATGTTCTTATTGGTGAATGATGCCTACAAATGTGTTTGATAAACAAACTAACAGATTTTTGCCTTGCAAACTCCTACTTACCCTTCAACATTCTCCTTAGATGCCCTCCGGGGGCATTAGGGTCTTGTGGCCACTTGGAAAGAAGCTCAGCCCTCCTCCGACTACAGGTCAATCGCCCTGGAGGAAAAACGGAAACCGAGGGGGTGGGGAAATTCTGTGGTCCCTCCTGTCACGATTTCCGGGGCCCCTTTTAACCCAGTCCTTCCTGCCTCCCCCTCCCTGCAGCTAGTGAGGCATCTGAAAGTGGGGCAGCCCTAGGGGCATATCCCGGCTGGGTTTCTGGGGCAGCAGGAAGGGGCCCATAAAGGCACCCTGAGGGCTTCCTGGAGTAGGGGGCAGGCAGGCCAATCTGGGTGTGCAGATTTGGCATGGGGAACCTCGGGGCAAGCTTCAGATCCCGACTTTGATAAGGGTAGAAACACCACCTCACCTGCTCATACACCTGCTTTGGTTCCCCAGTGCCCTTGGGAGAAAGCCCAGCCCTTCAACCCGGCTCTGGAGGTCCCCGGCTGCCTTAGCACCTTCGTCTCTCCTGTGGAGCCCCAGACCTGCCATGTTCATCCTGATGTTCCCCAAAGCATCCCTTGAACTTTGCCTCTGCTGTGCCCTCAGCCAGGAATGCTCTTTCCATAAACGAGTTCAAGAGCCCCCTTCTCTGGGCCTCCCTCCGAACTCCCCCTTGGGACATCCCCAGCCTCTGCCCCTCCCTGCACCCAGCCCTGACGCCAAGGAGCTGGGGGCGTCTGTGTCCAGCTCTGCCCCCTCCTCCACTTTTCTCCCTCCCTCAGTGTCTTTCCAGTAGCTGCTCTGACTTTGGGGGGGCTGGGAAACAGCGGCAAAGGCCACTGGGGGTCCCCCAAAATGATTAATTATATCATCTGCCCTGTGGGCATTACCTGCCAGGAGCCCAGCCCTCCTTTATCCTCACGATCGCCTATTTTGCAGATGGGGTAGCTGAGGCCTGGAGGGGCCAACCTTGGTGGTGGCGCAGCGCTGGGGCATGAGGCTTACTCCCGAGATGCAAAGCTCAGCCTCGCGGCGGGGGCAGGGCAGGGGGAGCCCTCTGTCTGAACCCATCTCTTCATGTGCTGCTGGGGACTCGAGGGGTCTGGGCACTTCAGGGCTCAGTTTCTCCATCTGTGAAATGGGACACATAAATGGTGTCTCCTGGAGTAGGGGTCTCAGGATCCTCGAGAGGAGGCCAAGGGTTTGGCCCTATTTCTAACCATCGCTTCCATTTTTCTTTATGTTTCTCTCAATCTGTCTCTGTCTTTGTCTCTGCCCTTCCTCCAGGCCACACACATCAGTCCTGCAGCCCACTCCACCCTCTGGCCTGGCCTACTGCCAGTCAAGGCTGCTCTGTGCAGGGTCATGGGGTCCCCGTCCCCGTTGTGCCAGGCCTGGGACACTGCCTCTTTGTTCCCATGGCTCTGACCTCATGGCCTCCTGGGCGCCTGACCCTGACTGGCCCAGCTGACATCGGAGAACACTGGCTACTCATGGGGCTGGCACCTTCTGTCCAGCTAGGGCTTGGGCCAGCAGAATAGACCCCCAGATCCGTGGCCCTGGATCAGACTTGCCCCACGGGTGGGTTTGTGGCCGGGATAAGGCCACCGCCACCGAGCTGACTTCCTGGGTTTCTCTTTCAGTTTGACTTGCACCAGGAGGGGCCATGACACCTAACTTTTTTTTTTTTTTTTTTTTAATCTTTTAAGTCTTCTTTCTTACTCAGCTTCAACATGTTCAGGGGCGAGGACGGGGTGGCTGGCGGAAGTTCATCTGGGCCTGCAGGCCTCTGTGTGGGCTCAATGGGGCAGGCGTGGGCCAGGCTGGTCCCCCTCCTTCTGCTCCTGCTCCCAGGGCGAGGCGGTGAGTGCCCCACCCTGACACCATGGCTCTTCTTGCTGGGCGGCAAGTGTGTGGAGGGTTGTGGACCTGGGATCTGGGGTAGGTTCTGTGTCTCTGTGCCTCAGTCTGTCCCTCTTGTCAAATGGGAGATTGGCTTCTAGGGTCAGACTTGGGCATCTGCGCTCTGGTCTCGACTTTGTCTTCTGTGGAATGGGCGGAATCTCTGAATCTTTCTCTCTTCCCGGAGTTCTGTGAGAAATGCTAAGAAAAGGATAAGGAGGGGCGCCTGGGTGGCTCAGAGGGTTGGGCGTCTGCCTTCGGCTCACGTCATGATCCCAGGGTCCTGGGATCAAGTCCCACGTCTGGCTCCCTGCTCCGCGGGGAGCCTGCTTCTCCCTTTCCCTCTGCCTGCCACTCGGCCTGCTTGTGCTCTCTCTCTCTGTCAAATGAATAAATAAAATTTTAAGGGTGCCTGGGTGGCTCAGTCGTTAGGCGTCTGCCTTCGGCTCAGGTCATGATCCCAGGGTCCTGGGATCGAGTCCCGCATCGGGCTCCCTGCTCGGCAGGGAGCCCGCTTCTCTTTCTACCCCTGCCTGCCACTCCCCCTGCTTGTGCTCTCTCTCAAATAAATAAATAAAATCTTTAAAAATAAATAAATAAATAATAAAATCTTAAAAAAAAAAGAAAAAGGATAAGGAAAAGTATGTAGATAATTGATATACATGATCACTGATTATGTTTATAGTGTATCTCATATTATTATATTAAACATATGCACATACTGTCTCTCCATCTCGTGGAATCGAATGGGAAGGAGTCCAGACCCCTGCAGATGACTGGGTTTGAACTCTAATTCCAGCTCTGCTGTTGCTGCCGTGTGACCTCGGGCCACTACTTTGCCTCTCTGTGCCTCAGTTTCCCTCTCTGTAAACTGAGGATCAGCAAGGTTTCAGGGCCTTCAGGGGTCAGGCAGGGCTGGAGACCAGAGACTGGGAGGAGGACAGGGGATTCTAAGTTGCTTTGGAAGAGCAGCCTATGAGGTTGATGAGTGGATGAATGAGCGGGTGGGTGGGTGGGTAGATGGGTAGATGGATGGAAAGGTGGATGGGTAGTAGGGCAGATGAATGCATGCATGCATGGTGGGTGGATGGGTGGAAGGTTGGATGTGTGGATGGATGGGAGGCTGGGTGGGTGAATCCATAGATGGGAGAGTGGATGGGTGGATGGATGGTCGCTTGGCAAGCCCCCAGCCTGAGCCCCTTCCCCATGCAGTGAAAGACTGGGAATGTCATTATCTCTTCGTTGTGTTTGCAGCTGAAGCCTGCAGTACCAGTGGGTGCTGTTTTCAGGACCCGCCGTATCCGGATGCAGACTCAGGTCTGAGACAATTCCCCATTGTGGGGAGAGGTCATGCTGGGTTCTGACTGATCCTTCCCTAGCAGGTCCTCTCTCAGCTCCCTCCTGCCCAGCCAAAGATTCAGGCCCACCTGAGGTCTAGCCTACTGTCAGCCTACTTTCAGACAGCCTACTGTCCTGTCCTCACCAAGCTCGGGTGTCCTGGGGGACCCCACCACGGGTCTGCTACCGAGCAGGCACTTTGTCCATTCTTTTGTGCAAGAACTATTTACTGAGCACCTACTGTGTGCAGACACAGTCCTAGGTGTGAAAGAATCAGCTACAAGCCCAACTGACTTCCTGGGGTCACAGCCGAGTGTGGGAGGTGGATAAAAGGCAAACAAACACACAGCATACCAGAACGTGCTATGAGAAACCAGACAGAGGAAGGTGGGGGACAGAGGAGGGGGCTGCTTCAGGCTGGCTGGTGGTCAAGGAGGTGACACTGAAGGAGAAACTGGAATGTTAAGATCTGGGGGAAAAGCATTCCAGGCAGCTGGCACAGCATGTGCAAAGGCCCGGAGGTGGGAGTGAGCCCGGTGTGTTTGAGGACTGGTGAGGAGGCTGGTGTGGGTGGAGCAGGGGGAGCAGGGGAGAAGGCAGGAGACAGGAGGAAAAGGTACAGGGAGGGTGCTGGGAGTGGGCTGAGGCTGAGGTTGACACCCGGTTACTTAAATGTCACAAAGATTCATCCCGAGTGCGCACCAGCAAGGAGGGCCCTCCTCCCCACTCTTGGTCCATTCTCAAACCTCTGGGATCTCCTCCAGGCTCGGCTTCAGGCCCCAGGGACCTGAACTGCTACCGGATAGTCAGCGCTGGTTATGAATGTTCCTGGAAGTATGAGGGCCCCGCGGCTGGGGTCAGCCACTTCCTGAGGTGCTGGTGAGGACCCCGCCCCAGTCCCCAAACCCCCACACGTCATCCCGCACTTGCTCCTGCCCCCATGCCCCTGCTCTCAGAGGTGTGGCCTTAGCAGGGTCCTTGCCCTTCCTGGAGGCTGAGGGTCTCATGTGAGAAGGGAGGGTGAGGACTCTATTTGGGGGGGGGGGCTGTCAATGTAGGTGGGCATCCAGGTTGGGTGGCAATGAAGGTCCCTCTAGTTCTTCCTTCCTCCTCACCCGCTCACCCATTTGTCCATCCTTCCATCCATTCATTCATTTCTTCCTTCCACCTGTGGCAGCCCATCTTGCAAGATTCTGGGGTCCCCCAAACCGCTCAGTTGCAGGGCTGATCCCCATAGAGTCCCCAGGCTGGGGGGCGGGGAGTCAAAGGGGCAGAAGAAGATGCTGGGATGTGATGCGCACCCTCTGCTGGGGCTGCTGAGCCATGCTGCGTGTCCCTAGGACGCCAAACTCAGCACCAACGCTCCCCTCGCGCAGCCTCAAGTCTGGGCACTGCTGCTACTTCGCCGCGGGCTCAGCCACCAGCCTGTGGTTCTCTGACCAGGACGGCATAGCTGTGTTTCAGCCCGTCACGCTCTGGGTGGAATCTCGAGCCGAGAACCGGACGCAGAAGTCGCCTAAGATCACCCTGAAGCTTCATAGCGCAGGTCAGCACCCTGTTCTCCTCCTCCCTGCTGCCCCTTCCTCACCCGCAGACGCCGCTGATCCCTGAGCCTAGATCTGCGCAGATTTGGGCCAGGGGCTTGCTAATGCCAATGATTTTCGCATTAAACATTGTTGCGGGACATGGCAGAGTTTTTCACGGTCCCCTCGCCAATCCCCAGCTGCTGGATACTTCGGTTGCTTCCGGTTTCTCCCTGAAACTGTAATACTGCCGGGATCATGTTGGGTCTTCAATATCTGTTTTCACGACGCAGCCACGTACATATAAAACATCTAGAATTTGCACTGCTACTCTGCTACGCTGAGTCACAGGGGACATGAGCGAGGCCAACACAGTTTGCAGCTCTGGGCTGGGATTAGGGTGAGGTGAGGGAGGAAACTGCCTTGGGCACAAAATTGTAAGGGGGTGCCAAAAAACTCAGTAGTCAACATAAATAATTCTGTAAAGCAATATTAAAAAAAATCAAAATTAATGCCAAAAAAATCCGTGATGAACAAAATATCAAATTTTAAGATGAAGACAGGATCCGACCGTGTATTTGTACAACTTTGTCTTTCTTGCCTCCCTGGAGTCCTGTCCCTGTCTCTGCCCTCATGGAGCCCCGATTCAAGTGGGAGTGATGAACAGGAATGATTATTACATATGAGGAGATACTGCCGGGAGGTCAAGGAGGCCTCCAGCTCAAGCTGAGCCTGGAAGGATAAAAAGGATCCAACAAGAATAAAGTGTAGAGAAGTGTGTTCCAGGCAGAGGGCACAAGGGCATAGCAAGTGCAAAGGCCCTGAGGTAGAATCAGGCATGGTACGACCAAGATGCAGAAAGAATGATAGATGTTTCTTTTTAGGTCTGGGTCTAAAAAATTAGTAAGATTTCCCTAATAGTCCTCTAAAAAAAAAGTAGATTCAATGAATTATCCTCTTGTCAGCAATTCACAAGAGTGTCCGCCTCAACAAAATGCTGCCACAAAGGAGTGTCAGTCTTGAATCTTTGATCCATAGAATCCCAGGCTTAGATGGAACCTGTAAGGGTTTCCCTGATGCACATACTGGGGACTCGGTTGGTTATCCTGGGTTGGGTGCGGCAGATTTTCCGAAATTTTCAGGACCAATAACTCGCACATATGCTGGCTTCCCTCCCCAACCCCCATCTTTGCTCCCAGTTAAATACGACCCTCCGTCAGCCAGCGACATCACCGTGTCTGGGTCCGCGGGGCAGGTGCTCTTGAAGTGGGAGACCCCAGCCCGCCAGGATTGCGCCGAGGTGCAGTTCCGGCACCGGACACCCGGCAGCCTGTGGAAGTTGGTGAGTTTATTCCCCAGGTCAGGAGAGAACACAGGCTTCTCCTCAGGGAACATGACCCCCAAATCAGTTTCACCATCTCTACATCTATCACCCCTCCCGCCTGGCCTCCACTCTTGCCCTGTAGCTAGCCTCTGGAGTCTCTTTGACACTCAGATCTCATCATGACCTCCTTTGCTCACACACCCTCCATTGCTCCCTATTACCTTCAAGAGGGCATCCTTTCCTCAGCTGGCCCCAGGTACGCTCACCCACCTGGCGCTTCCTCTGGCCCCCTCCAAATGGCCATCATTCTTCATCCATGCCCTCATTTCCAGACTCTGCCTTTGCCCATGCAGTCTCCTCCATCTGCACACCTTCTTCTCCATCTGAGCTCATGAGAATCCAGCCCACCTTCAGGGTCCAGCTCAAGGGCCACCTCTCTAGGAAGCTGCCCTTCCACTCACTCAGCTTCCTTCCTTCCTTTTCTTCTTCTTCTTCTTCTTCTTCTTCTTCTTCTTCTTCTTCTTCTTCCTCTTCTTTTCTGAGATATAATTGACATATAACATTATATTGGTTTCAGGTGTACAACATCATTATTTGATATTTGTATATATTGTGAAATGATCACAATTAGTCTAGCTACTTTCCTTCACCATCTGAAGTACAAACCTTATGTCTTGTAAGAACTTTTACGATCTACTCTCCTAGGAACTTCCAAGTACATTATACAGTATTATGAACTATAATCACCATGCAGTACATGACATCCCTAGGACTTATTTATTTTATCACTGAAGTTTGTACCTTTTGATCCCCATTCCACCCACCCCCCAACCCCTGCCTCTGGTGACCACCAATCTGTTCTCCATGTCTATGAGTTCCATTTTGTTTTGCTTTAGATTCCACGTGTGCAAGAAATCCTATGGTATTTGTCTTTCTCTGACTTATTTCACTTAACATAATGCCCTAAAGGCCCAACCACATTGTCACACATGGCAGGGTTTCCTTCTTTTATAGCTGAATAATATTCCATTATATATATATATATATATATGCCACATGTTCTTTTTCCATTCTTCCGCCCCTGGACACTTAGGTTGCTTCTGTATCTTGGCCATTGTACATGATGCCGCAGTGAACATGGGGGCGGATATATCTTGAGTTAGTGTTTTCATTTCCAGATAAAAACCCAGAAGTGGAATGGCTGGATCATATTGTAGTTCTTTTTTTTTTTTAAGATTTTATTTATGGGGTGCCTGAGTGCCTCAGTCGTTAAGCATCTGCCTCCGGCTCAGGTCATGATCCCAGGGTCCTGGGATCGAGCCCCACATCGGGCTCCCTGCTCCGCGGGAAGCCTGCTTCTCCCTCTCCCACTCCCTCTGCTTGTGTTCCCTCTTTCGCTGTGTCTCTCTCTGTCAAATAAATAAAATCTTTAAAAAAAAGATTTTATTTATTATTTATTTGACAGAGAGAGAGAGCACAAGCAGGGGGAGCGGCAGGCAGAGGGAGAGGAAGAAGCAGGCTTCCCGCCGAGCAGGGAACCCGATGTGGGGCTCGATCCCGGGACCCTGGGATCACGAAGGCAGATACTTAACCAACTGAGCCACCCAGGCGCCCCTGTCTTGTGTCTTTTTGATAATAGTCATTCAAACTGAGGTGATATCTCCTTGTGGTTTTGATTTGCACTTCCCTGATGATGAGTGATGTTGCACGTGGTTTATCTACCTGTTGGCCATCTGTATGTCTTCCGTGGACCTTCATTCATTCCGCAGCTACCTTCTGCTGCCCCCCTCTGTTGCCCTCACGCAGAGCAAGCGGGGCCTGTAAGAGACCTCAGCCCTTGCTTATTAGGCTCCAAGAAACCCCTAGATTGGGAGAAGACAGAGACCTCCAGCCTCTGAATTGTGGTGTCTCCTCCTCCCTCAGACAGGGAGCATCTTGAGGCCAGGGAGCTACTCCAGCTTCAGCCTCATCTTCCCTCCCAATGTTGGGCCCCCCCTGAGCCTCAGTGACCCCATCAGGTGAATGGGATCAGTTAGAGACAGGTGATATGGGACCCTTGCTGGGGAGGGGTATCTCTCTCTTTTTTATTTCCAGCCCCCTAAGCACACTCTGCAGTAGACCCTGCATCCCCCCTTTTGCAGAGGAGGGAACTGAAGCTCAGGATGTTGGGGGACCCCTCCACATCAAACAGGGCATGGGGGGTAGGCCATGTCCTAAACCTGACTTTCCTGACCTCCAACACCACTGACATACAGGTTTTTCCCTCCTAAAATAATTTTTGTAGGAAAGTACAGAATCATAATTTTGCCTCCTGAAATCTTTTTTTTTAAAGATTTTATTTATTTATTCATGACAGAGAGAGAGAGAGAGAAGCAGGCTCCCCGCTGAGCAGGGAGCCCAATGCGGGACTCGATCCCAGGACCCTGGGATCATGACCTGAGCCGAAGGCAGACGCCCAACCCTCTGAGCCACCCAGGCGCCCGCCTCCTGAAATCTTTTAAGCAAAACTTACTTTGGGAATAATCTTAGATTTTCAGAAAAGTTCCAAGGAAGTAGCAGCTCCCCTAGAAACGGCCCCCAGCCTCCCCACATGCGAACATCTTACGTTTTTGAGTGCGTCTGTCCACAACTGAGACGAACATTGGAATGTTGCTAGGCACTAAACCAGAGATTATGCAGATATCCCCCGTTTTTCCACGCATGTCCTCTTTTTTTTTTTTTAAACAAATGTCCTCTTTCTGTTCCTGGATCTAATCCAAGCTCCCACGTTGCACTTAGAATAATTGTTTAAAATGGTTAAAGAGCTAATATTTTTTTCAAATATTTTTTTACCTTTTACCAAAAGTAAAACTACATATACATATGTATGATCTGGTCTTAGGGCAACTGCGGACATCAGGAGGATGCTGGCTTCGGTGAGAATAATAGTACCAACAACAGCGGCAGCATGCTAGCATTAATTGAGCACCCACTGTATGCCAGGCCCAGTGCTAAATTCTTTGTATGCTTGCTGGCCGGCCCTGTAGTTCAGTATTGGATTATTCTCATTTCACAGGTGAGGAAACAGCCTTGGGGGTGAGAAGCCATTCATTGATCAGGGTCGCATCCCATTGGGTTGGCCCAGCCTCGACTCCGACCTAGGGCCGGGGCAAGAATGGGAGATCTTGAGGCCACCCAAGAGGACAGGGCCTGGCCTATTCCCATGGTGGCCCAAGGGCCCAGCACACATTTGGCATTCAATAAGTGTATGATGGCTAAATGACGAGTGCCAAGCCCCAGGCACCCCCAGGTATGGGACAGCCCTTCAGCTTGATGTTTGGCCTATTTCCCCGCCAGAGTCCTGCCTATGCCCCTTGCGGACGGACGCTGCCCAGGAATTCCAGCTACGCAGGCGGCGACTCAGGCCGGGAGCCCCAGGAGACCCCTGGAGCAGCTGGAGCAGCCCCGTGTGTGTCCCCCCTGGTGAGAACACTCAGAGCCACAGGAACGGGGCAGGCATTAGAAATACAGCAGTGGGGATTAGAAATAAGGTGGCGGGTGTTAAAAATAAGGCAGAGGGAGAAATTCGTAGTAATTAGTAAAAGGTGGCAGGGCAGGGCTCCTGGGTGGCTCAGTCGGTTAAGCGTCTGCCTTCGGCTCAGGTCATGATCCCAGGGTCCTTGGGACCGAGCCCCGCATCGGGCTCCCTGCTCAGCAGGGAGTCTGCTTCTCCCGCTGCCCCTCTTCCTTCTCGTGCTATCTCTCATTCTCTCTCTCTCAAATAAATAAATAAAATCTTAAAAAAAAGTTCCATTTTAATCATTTTAAAGTGTAGGGTTTTTTTTTTTTAAGACCTTATTTATTTATTTGAGAGAGAGTGCACAAGCATAGCAGGGGGAGGGGCAGAGGGATAGGGAGAGAGAGAATCTCAAGCAGCCTCCCCATCAAGCCTGGAGCCTGATCCCACAACCTGAAGACCATGACCTGAGCTGAAATCAAGAGCCCAATGCCTATCTGACTGAGCCACCTAGGCGCCTCTAAAGTGTACAGTTTTATGGCGTTAAGTATAGTCACGGTGTCGTAGACTAGATCTCCATGTTTCCGATTTTGAAAACTATTTAACGACCCATGGGAATCCTGTGTTTCAAGGGAGGGAAGGAACAGGTCCTGGGTCCCCGTGCGGGGTCTGCGGGAGGTGGCGGTGAGCAAGGGACCACCCCCAGCGTCACTGTCTTGCCACCCCATTGCAGAACATCCCCCAAAGCCCACCTTGAGGTTCTCGGTGGAGGCGCTCCGTCCACATGGGAGGAGGCAGGTGACCCTGCACGGGCAGGTAATGGGCCGTCACAACGCTGTGGGGTGGCCAGGGATGGAGCGAAGGAGACAAGAGGCTGGAGTCGGGGTGTGCAAGTGGGATACGGTGAGGGAAGGGACGTGGAGGTGGCAAGGACTCCAAGGACTGTGCGTTTAAATCTGCAGTTAATGGGGAGCAATGGAAGGTGTGTGAGCAGAGAAATATGACTGGGTTCAGGTGTTCACAGACTTCCCCTGGCTGCCATGGAGGGGGGAACAGACTGTGAGGGGCTAGGGTGGAAGGAGGCAGGCCGGGGTGGGCCATGTTGGTTTGGGTGGGAGATAATTTCTTTGAAATCCCCCAAACAACACATTAAGAGCAGTCTAATTAACCCCTGTTTTACAAAGAAGGAAACTGAGGCACAGAGGGAAAATTTCTTGCCCAAGTCAGGGGCAAAACCATCAGATGTTTCACCCACTGGCTTTACCATAACTAACTTGGCCAGGTCCCTAATGGGCTGGCACAGTAAGGCTGCAGTAAAGCTTTACTTCCTGCCTTTCCTCTCATTTGAATTCCCTTTCTTAGAAAACATTTCCCGGCTGGAGGTAACTGGGTCCAAAGATAGAAAAAACATTTTTTTCCTGGCTCTCCGTAGGTTTTGCCAAATTATTTTCCCTCCAAGCCAACATGCACTGGCCATGAATGCCTATTTCCCAGCAGCCTCGCCAGCATTGCGGGTTTTGTTTTGTTTTGTTTTGTTTGTTTTTTAAAAACTTTTGGCTCATGTCACAGACTGTGGTCCATGGATGAGTCTGTTCAGGGGCTGCACCCTGATGTTGGCCCATGGGCATGATGACTGTGTTCAGGTCTCCACAAACCATTTCTTACATTCACGACAGCTGCCCCAGCTTGAGCTTCCAGAAGGCTGCCTCGGGTCCAACTCTGGCGGGGAGGTGACCTACCGCGCCCGCCTGCACATGCTGTCCTGCACGTGTAAGACCAAGTCCACAATGACCTTTCAGCTGAGGAAACCACTCAACCTCTCTGGCGCAGCGTATGACCTGGCTGTTGTCTCCCAGAATCGCTTCGGCCCTGGCCCCAACCAGACGTGGCACATTCCTGCCCAAACCCACACCCACACAGGTGCCTCCTCTGGCCGGGGAGGGTTGCGGGAGGGCCTCTCAGAGCTCAGCACTTACTCTGAGCCTCCGCTAGACTAGGGTGAGGCAGGTGAGGCACACAAATCAAACAGGTGTCTAATTTAGGAACGTGTCAAAATCACTAATTAAGGTACATACTGTTAAAATGCAATATTTAAAAAAAAAAAAAACTCTAGCTGGCAAACTACAGCCCAGGCCAACCACCTGTCTTTGTAAATAAATTTTTCTGGGGCGGGGATCAGGGTGTGGTGAGTGAGGCCAGATGGCGCAAGTGCACGATTGATCCTATCTTCATTTAAAATCTTGATATTTGCTTATGTATATGTATAGACATGCTTAAAGATGTACCTATATTTATAGATATGAGGAAAAAAATCAAGACTTACATTTATGTATACATGCACGTGAATACATATACATATGTTATTGAGGTGAAATTCACATAGCAACATTAGCCACTTTAGTAGGTACGATTCAGTGGCATTCCGGACATTCACAATGATGGGCAACCATCACCTCTGTCTAGTTCTAGAACATTTCTATCATCCCTAAAAGGAGACCCCATGCCCATCAGCAGTCAGCCCCTGTCCCTTACCCCGGCCCCTGGCACCCACTAACCTGCTTTCTGTCTCTATGGATTTGCCCGTTCTGGACGTTCCATATACATGGGATCACACACACTGTGGCCTCTTGTGACCGGCTTCTCTCACCCAGCGTCATGTTTTTGAGGTTCCCCCGTGTTGTAGCGTGTGTCAGGGCTTCACTTCCTTTTTGTGGCTGAGTAATGTTGCACTGTGCGGATAGACCACGTGGTGTTTATCTGTTTATCCATTAATGAACATTTGGGCTTTTTCCACCTTTCGGCAATTAGGAAGAGTGCTCACCACATATTTTTGCATTCGTTTTTTTGATTCTTAAAAAATATTGCCTCGAAACAGTGTTTATCATGATGACTGAGTTCTTTGGTGCCTCCAGTTTTGTGCCTGATGCGTGCCTCACTCACCTCACCCTGGTCCTGGGCCTACTGAGCACCCAGCAGTCCTGTGAGGACAGGGCTGGTACAGTGATGCCCACTTCAGAGATAAGACCGCTGAGGCTCAGAGAGGGAAAGCCCCTTGTCATGGTGGCACAGCCGCGAGTCTGTCAGCTCCTGGCCTGGTTTGGGTCATGGCCCCACTGTGTGACCGTGCGCCAGTGGCTCTCCCTCTCTGAGCCTCAGTTTCTGTATGATTGGGGTGCTCACGGTCCCACTTTGTAGCAGAGTGGTGCCCGTCAAGCACTCAGCACCAGCCTGGCGCATACAGCTGGTGCTCAGTAAATGGTAGTTGTTGTCCCTGGAATTGGAAACAGTGCCCGCCTCCCTGAGGTTGTCGCTGATGCCCTTGCTGGAGGGAGTGGGGAGAGATGAGCCCCTGGGGACCAAGTGGGTGTGCCCTCAGGCCTGGGAGGCCCATCCTGCCCCAGACCCACCGCCACTGGGGGAGGCAGGTGGTGGGGGGCCGGGCATCTGCTAGAGCAGGAGAAGCCCCCCCCCAGGCTGGTGGGGTGCGGGGGTGCGGTACAGGCAGCACTGATGGTGGGCGTTTTGGCAGGGAACTCACGGTCAGACCTACCTCATTCAAACCGCCCTTGCTAGCCTAACCCTGCCTCTGTGCCCGGTCCCCAGCCCGGCAGCCCCGGGTATTGAGGAGACAGAGCTAGATACAGAAACTCGCAGCCCTGTGCGGTTAGAGTTTGGCGAGAGGGTGGGATGGGGCTATAGGAGCCTTGGACTGGCGGGGTGGGGGGGGCGGGGGAGGGGAGTGGAGCTGCTGTTCTGATGTGCCTCTCTCATCTCCTTCCAGAACCAGGGGCTCTGAATATCACTGTGGGAGCCAACGGGACCACCATGCACTGGCCAGCCCAGGCCGGGGCCAAGGCATATTGCATTGAGTGGCAACCCCAGGGCCAGGACAGGAACCTTACCAACTGCACACTGACTCCACCCCAGGACCCGGACCCTACCGGAATGGGTACCGTAACATCAGTCACCCCGCCTCTGCCTCCTCCCTTAGAGCCCCCGGTTGGCTCCAACCTACAGGGGCCGTGCGTGTGAGGTGCCTGAGGCCCAGAGCGGTCTTGCTCCTTGCCCAAGGTCACACAGAGGTGGGAACAGGCTGAGGCTTGGACCCTGCCACCCATGTGGGTCTGAAGCCTCCTGCCAGTATCCCGAGGTGTCAGGGTTTATAGCCCCGGGCAGATTGCACCCCAAGAGGTAATGAGTGTCACATCCCAGGGTGTTTGTTAAACAGCCACCTGTGCCAAAGAAGGTGGCAGCTCACAAGATGCTGGTGGCAAATTAATGAGGCCTCTGGAGAAAAAGGGGGAACCTTAGAGCCCCGGCAGCCTCTCACTCTCCCACTTCCTACCCTGGGCCTGGCCAGGGCCCCCGGAAACCTCAGCCTCAGCCTGGCCCTTGAGGGGTTCCTAGACTAGGGAGACAAGAGCTGGATCCAGATGCACCTGGCCCCGTAGAGTCCGGGCTGGGCTGCAGGTGGGAGATGGGCTATGGGGAGAATAAGGAAGGGATCTTGGAAGAGGGGACATTGGTGCAAGGGCTTTGAAGCATGAGCAGGAGTGCTCTAGAAGTTCCTGGCATGCGGTACAGCTAATGCAAAGAGGCGGAGGTGGTGATACAACCTATTTACCAGCCTGGGCCTTGTCAATCCTTCTAGCAACCTACAGCTGGAGCAGAGGATCTGGGGCAATGGAGCAGAAGGTGTGTTACCACATCATGATCTTTGCCTCTCCACGCCCAGAGAAGCCCATCTCGTGGTCCACAGTCTTGTCCACCTACCACTTTGGGGGCAATGGTGAGTAGCCCACACCTGCAAGGGTGGTCTCTCTGGAGGGCTTGGTGGTGGCCCTGGGTGTCGGGAGGAGGGAACGAACACTTAGAGGCACTTACTCTGGGTCAGGCCTTGGCCAGAAGCCAGACGTGCAGAAGTCCCAGGGGATCCCGAAGACTCCCCGCCCCGAGCGGCATTGCCCCATTTCATAGATAAGAAAAGTGAGTCTCAGAGAGGGGCAGCGATGGGGCCTGAGTCATGGAGCCGGGATTCAAACCCAGGCCCGCCTGACTCTGTCGCCAAGCTTCCCTGGGTCTCTGGACAGTGCCAGGCTGGGCAGGCAGGAAACGTTCAGCCGGTGCTCTTGGAATTGACCATGGCGATGGTGCTAGTTGCAGCCTCGGGGGCCGGACGCCCACAACACGTGTTGGTGAAGAAGCTCAGCCAGGACTCCGTGTCTGTGGACTGGACACCATCCCCGCTGAGCACGTGCCCGGGGGTCCTGAAGGAGTACGTCGTGCGCTACCAGGATGAGGAGGAAAACCTCACGTCTGGTACGTGAGGCAGCGCGGGCTGGGCGGGGGTAAGAGGGGGCCTGGGGCCGACGTCTGCCTTGCTAGGGGACCCTGAGCACCTCACTGGCCCTCTCTGGGCCTTGGTTTTCCCACCCATAAAACAAGGTTGTTCGACTCAGAGAGGCCGGACTGCCCTTTCCGGACCCCCAGGAGGGCCCAGTGGGCAGCAGCTGTGGGCTCATGATGGACTCCGTGTATGGATGGCAACCCTTTGCGAATTGGCAACTCGACTTCCATGGAGCGGGATGATGGTGTCCATTTCATAGATGGGGAAACTGAGGCCTGGAGAGGGATTCCTGCCCAAGGGTTAAGCAAGCCTGGATTTGGGCTCAGTCAGGTGCCCCTTCCTGCCCCTTGGGAGGGAAAGAAAGCAAAACGTACAGGGCAAGTCTCACCAGTGCTGGGGTTTCCTGCCTTTTCACACACTGGGGGCCCCACCTTCCATGCGGGGAACGCGGTCTTTCAGATATGGCCTCACCCAGCCACCTCCTGCAGCAACAGGCCAGGCCAGCAAGACCTGCCTCTTCGTGTCTCCGCCTTCTCACCCAGCACCCAGCACCCATCAAGGCATGAATGCCGGGGTGGGGGGGGGCTTGCTGGGGGGAATCTTCTAGCATCAGAGACACAGACATCCTGCCATCCTCTTGATCAACCATTATTTAGAGGGGGCAAAGGAGACCAAGTGGGGTTCAGTGTCTTATTCAGGGTGGTGCAGCTGGAAGTAGCCCTTTTACCAATTTGCCAAAAGTCAAAATGCTAAAGATGAATGCGCCAAATGCCCATTGGCCAAATTGACCAATCCCCCTCCCCCCGCTCCAATTTCTTTTGAAGAATATTCCTCTTGAATATATGTATATACGAATAATATAGACTTAGGGTTCTAGGAATTGTTTTCTGCTTGATAACAGCCAACAACTGTATTCTCATTTTAAGGATTTTTACGGAGAGCTTTATTTGTTAAAGCCATCCAATTCCACAGCGTGTGCTGAGGTCCTGCTGTGTGCTGAGGTTGTAGGGACACTGAGGAAGCAAGATAGGCAAAGTTAATGCTGATCTTCACCCTAAAGACGGGAAGGAGGAGAGGGAGGAAACCATGGGGATATCTGGGGAAAGGGTGAGCGAGGTAGAGGAGGCGGGACTGCCAGTGCAAAGGCCCTGAGGTGCAACTGAACCTTTAGGGAGCTTGGACAATGGGGCTGGGTCCGGAAGTGAGCAAGGAGCCAGCAGAGGTCAGAATTTGAGAAAGATAGCATCATTCACGAAATAGTTGGGGGAAGAATATTCTTCCAAATAAGCTGAGGTGAATGGGTGCATTCGGAGTTTTCAGCAGGGGTGCCTGGCTGGTGCAGTCAGTTAAGTGTCCCACTCTTGGTTTCAGCTCAGGTGGTGATCTCAGGGTCATGAGATTGAGCCCTGCCTCAGGCTCCACGCTCAGCGCAGAGTCTGCTTGAGATTCTCTCTCCCTCTCTCTCTGCCCCTCCTGCTCGTGCTCTCGCTCTCTCTCTCTAAAATAAATAAATCTTAAATTTAAAAAAAAAAAGAATTTTTAGCAAAATGTGCTTGAGTCCCCACTACCACTCCCAGGGTGTGGCTGCCCAGCCAGGACCTGGGCATCCCACCCCTGAGCCTGGCCTCCTGGGAGTAAAGGAAGTCTGGGGACCCAGGGCTGCCTCCCTCCCACAGAGCTGCCCGTGAAGCCCACAGAGACCCAGGTCACCCTTGGTGGCCTTCGGGCTGGCACAGCCTACACCGTGCAGGTTCGCGCAGACACGGCGACGCTGCAGGGCGCCTGGAGCCAGCCCCAGCCATTCAGCATCGGTGAGTAGGAGAGCAGGGCCTGGGTATGTACCCAGCATGCACTGCCCCATCCCAAGCCTCCACAAGCAGCCCCACCCTGGCCCTGCTCCCCATGTATCTCCCACAGAAGAAAGTCCCAGCCCACTCTGCTCCCCCCTCCTTGTGCAGTTTCCCCTCATGGACCTTCTCTCACACTCCCATTGCCTTACCCATGGAGGCCCCTCTGCCTGGGATGTTTGTTCTCCCCGCTAACTCCTATTCATCCTTAAAACTCAGCTCAAAAGCTTCCTCCTCCAGGAAGCCTTCCATGCTTTCCCCTGGGTGCCCGCCCCTAGTTGTGACAATCCTTCCTTCCTGGCCTGACACCTTGGGAGTGGGTGAGGGTGTCTGTGTCCAGGCTCTGCTCCCCCAGCCTGGGGGCTCCAGGGGAGGGGGAGGGGGAGGGGGCTGGGGGCCATTTGTTGAGTGAATGAATGAATGAATATGAATGAATGAGTGTCTCTTTTGTCACAAAGATAAGGAGGTGGGCTCTGCTGTCTTGGGGTGTGTGGCCGGAAGATATCTGGAAACCAAATGATCCCTGTTCCTGCCATGGTCCTTTCCTCTTGCCCTCATAGAGCAGTCTGGTCTCAAGAGAACCAGTGAGTCAGGCTTGGTGTGGGGTGGCAGGTCTGGGTCCAGGGGAGCAATCACGTGAGCACAACCTGTGGGCACGTGGAGCTACAGTGTCCTGAGCCCTGTGTGCCAGGCCTTTATCCTGCAGACGCGGGGCAAGTGGGTTCCCTGGCCTCCTGCTTCACACATGAGGAACCAGCCACAGAGGGACCCACGGCGTGCCATGGTCAGCAGCGAGTTGCTGGAGGGTCCAGCCCTCCCAGCTCCCTTCCCTGTGAGAGGCAGCAGGTGTCCCTCCCCCAACTCAACCTCTCCCACTCCCAGAAGTCCAGGTTTCCCGGTTGTTCGATTTGTCCATACTCCTCGTGTCTCTGGGGAGCTTCGCCAGCATCCTTCTCCTGGGCGTCATTGGGTACCTCAGCCTGAACAGGTAATTTGCACCATCCCCCCCGAGATGATCCGTAATGGCAATAGTGATCATAGTCACTGCTCACACCGAGTCGGTATTTGTGCCCAGTTTACAGATGAGGAAACTGAGGCCCAGAGAGTCAGGCCCAAGGTATCCTGTAGTTGGGGCAGAGCTGGGATTTGAACCCAGGTCTGTCAGACTCCCGCACCCCCCACCCCCAATCCACATCCATTCTCCCTTTATAACCTAGCAGAGATGAAAAGAGTAAGTCAGAACAATTAAAAAGTAAGAACAGAGAGAAAACACTGCTCCTCTGACCAGCTGCCTTCCCTCCCCAGGGCTGCGCGGCACCTGTGCCCACCCCTGCCCACACCCTGCGCCAGCACTGTGGTCGAGTTCCCTAGCAGCCAGGGCAAGCAGGTAAGGGCTCCTTTTCTAATTTAAAGTCCTATTTCTTGGGTCTATATTCTGGGCAAGAGTAATGGCCGTGCATTAACTCATTTTATTCTCCCCTAACCACTGACACAGGGACTCCAAAAACCTGTCCTATTTCACAGATAGGCAAGCAGAGGCCCAGACAGGAACCTCCTGTGGGTCATTTCCTAGCAGTAGAAACAACCCAAAGCGGTCTCAACAAAACAGAAACCTGATGGGGGATGGGGGGGTGGATTCCCCAGATGGTGGGCTTCAGGCATGGCTAGGTCTAGGAATCCAGAGACTGGGCATCCATTTGTCTGGACTGCTGTTCTGCCTGCAGGCTTCCCTCCCACTCAGGCTCAGCCTTTCCCCAGTGGAAGAAGGGTGTCCATTTTCCCCGTTCACTTTAGCAAAAGTTTCAGGGCCATCACAGATAGGTCTAGCGCAGGTCACATGCTCATCCCTGAGCCTATTGTGGATATCAGGGGCTGGAGTGCTCTGATTGGGTGGGCCAGGTCACATGTCCATCACTCAACTTGTGGTGGGGCCAGTGCCCAACCACATCAACAGTGAGAAGAGGAGCAATAATTTCCCAAAGAGAAAGAGGGTGTGTGTGAGGGTGGGGGTAGGGGGGCTTCCTAAAAGGGGCTGAAGGGGGAGTGTCATTGAGGCAGAGCTGATCCTCAAATTTTTAGGGATTTTAGGGAATTAAGCCAGCAGGAACCTGATCTGCTCCCTATGTGGTTGGAAAATAGGGCCCTGTCCTTAGCCTTGACCCCACCCTTCCTATCTAGGCTTGGCAGTGGACAAGCCCCGCAGACTTCCCAGAGGAGGTGTCCCTGAAAGAGGCCTTGGTGGTGAACATGTCCTGGGAAAAAGGTGAGGGAACTGACCTGGACACACCTGCTGGGGAGGTGAAGACACAGCTGCTTCGGGGCACTCCTGAACTGGCCTTGGACACAGAGCTGCCCCTGGAGGACAGGAGACAGGTGCAAAGCCACCCCGAGTCTCGGGCTCTGGGGCCGGGCAGGCAGGAGGGTCTGGAGGGCAACCCTGCCCAGGTGGCTGGACTCTCACCGCCCTTGGGAGACCTGATACAGACCCCCATATTCAGTGGCCCTTCGCATGTGGGCCCGGAGGCCTGAGGGAGAGAGGGGAAAGTCGGCCTCCTCCTTCAGGCAGGAAGACGGAAGGGGGCTGATTATTAAGCAAACATTGCATACCCAGCCTGTTCCGTCTAGACACTCACGTGATGTCCTGATTCCCCGTAACCACCTCGAGAGGTACATGGCTATTCTATTTTACAGATATGACCACTGAGGCTCAGAGAGAGCAAGTGGCTAGCCTGAAGCTAGGGTAGCGCAGGCAGGAGTCAAACCTGGGCCGAGTGACCCCGTTTCCCCGTCCCGGCCCCTCCCCTCCGGCCAGCACAGGTTGCGCCACGCCCGTGGTGGGACCTCTAGGAAGCACCATGAAAAGGAAGCTGCCACACCCCCTGACACCCATGGGGAAGGGACAGAACTTTTCAGGGTAGAATAGATTGGAGGGGGGCCCAGAGGGGGCTCATGCCGATCCCAAGACCCTAGGCTGGATGCTGTGTCCCAGGAGCACTTGACGGGGAGTCCGGGCACAGAGCTCCTGCTGCACTGCAGGGTCCAACCCCGGAGGAGGATCGAGTCGTGGGAAAACAAGTGGGGCCTTAAGCGTTCGGAGGGAGGTGCTGGCCCCTCCTCCGCCTCAGTCTCCTCCCCCGTAGAATGGGGGTGAGGATAATATTGAACTCGCAGGTCTGTCAAGAGGGGTCTACGGCTTAATAAATGGGCCTTCTGTTGGGTAACCCTCCCCTGGCTGAAGCCTGCACGGACTGTTCAAAACTCCCCAGTAGGGGAGTTCATTCATTCATTCCACACGCATTTATTCATCTCTCCCTCTGGGCGCCCTCAGGAGCGCCCGGTCTGGGGGAAACAGAACGGGATGATCACTCGGAGCTCTGCAGAGTCAGGAAGGGGCAAGGGGAGCGAAGGCCCGAGGGGGAGTGGGATTTGGTCCCCCCCAAAACAGGAGCTTTGGTTCTTCCCCCAGCCCCGCCCCTCTTAGTGGTCCATCGGTTCTCCGCCCAGGGCTCAGTTCGGGAATTGGGGTTCCCCCTTTCTCCTGACACCCAACGCCCCACAGCAGGAACGCGTGCCCCCCATTCGCACCCGGAATCTGCCCTTCTCCAGTCCCCTCCCTCCCCGCATTGTTAAACGAGTCGTCTCGGATTCCCCCCGTGGCCACCAGGTGGCAACAGCAACACGTGTCTCCCAGGCCTAGACGGGGTGCGGGGGGAACCCCCCCCCCGCCGCCTGCTGCGGAGTTTGCAAAACAGACTTTTCCGGTGTTAAGTGGGGGCGGGAGGGGTTAGGGAGGGGTGGAGATTAGAACCCAGAGCCACTGGGTTGTGGCAAAAGGACCTGAAGCCTCTGGGTGAGAGGGGTCTGGCCCCACAGGCTGGGAGACTAGAGGTCCAGGCCCCGCCTCTTTGGGGGGCCCCAGTTTCCCATATATGCATCTAGATGGGGAGACAGAAGCCTTGGCCCTAATGACTGCTCCCTGTTCCGCGCACGCTCCCTTCCTTGAATTTGCCACCTCCCTGCCAGGCAGGCCTTCCCTTGAGAATCAGTTCTCATTTTTTGGTGGCGGGACCAAGTGGGCAGACAGGAACGGATGCTGGGTCAGCGGCCTCGTAATAAAGACCTGAGTAAAAAAGCCCCCGGCTCAGAGCTACCCCCTCAAGTCCAGGACCCCACACCCACGCCTACCGTCCCTGTAAAACCTCCAGGAAAGCTAAAAGCCCCCACGTAGGCTGCCCCAGTCCTGGGCCCACACAGAACAACAGAACCCTGTTTGGTGGCCCCTGAAGTTAACAAACCCACACCTAGGCACAGACCCCTGCGTACAAGGAGTAGGAGATAGACATTTATTTAGCACCATCTGGAACTCTTGCTGTTGTGAATGGAAAAGATAGACACCTTGCTTCCACTTGGGCGGCGGGGAGGCTGAAACTGCCTTGGGAAATCCGAAGCTTTCGGGGAGGACAGCAGCTCAAACAGATGGCTCCCTTGTCCCTGGATCCAGCCATGCCTGAAGCCCACCATATATATATATATATATATATATATATATATATATATATATATATCCAGGAGATACCCTTCTGGGTCTCTGTTTGCCTGCCTATATAATAGGAAGGGGTTCAGAGCACTGGTTTGGGGTCCCTACCTCAGTAGGTTGAGCAACCCTGCTTAGCGGAGCCCTGGCCCCCCGTTTTTTGAGCACCCGCTGTGTACTCACTACTCTAGGGTCTGAATATCCTTCCCTCAGCTCCTCCCAGAAGCTCCAGGAGTCAGGACTGTAGTAGACCCCATTTCACATCTGTATTCATTCCTTGATTTGTGAAGTCAGTGTTGAGCACCTACTGTATGCCAATATATACAGGTCGGAATCAGTTCTGTCATGAGGGGCTTCTGGTGGGCTGAGGAAGGCAGACGCTAATCTAATCACCAATAACCCCGAGAGAGTGACGAGCGAAAGTGTGAACAGTGGGTGAGAGAGAGCTTCCTGGAGGGGGTGATATCAAGATGGTGAGGGGAGGCCAGCAAAACGAGAGAGCAAAGGCCCTGAGGCAGATGTGGTTGATGGGGGAGTGAGTGAGCCAGGGGGATAGAGGTCACTATTGGGGCCGAGGGAGTTTATTCCTAGGCTGGCGGGGGGGGGGGGGGGGGCTGGAGCAGGATTGTTGAGGCCCAATTTGTGAGTTGTTCAAAGATTCTTCCTGCTGCTGTTCACAGGAGCAGGACTCAGCCTTACTGGCCTCAGGGTTCTGGTCTGTAAAATGGATAAGGAGGCCTCTCCAGAGCCCTTGGCCCCTTCTCACTCCCTCTCCTCTGTCTCTATCTCTCTTAAGTCTTATCAGAGAGAGAGGCTGCCTCAGTTTACCTCCCCAGATACCTCCCTCCTCTATTTCTCCAGTGGCCTCTGCGTTTGGTCAGAAACATTGTCTCTGTCTCTGCCCTCGAGCCAGGATGGGGCTGCGGTATCAGCGGCCCCTGGGGACCCTGGGCTGTGGGAGATGACACACAGGACAGCCATGGCCTGGTGTCTCACACGTAACTGCCGGAGCCCTGCAGATGACAGGGATGCCCTGCCCCCAACTGTGCGCCTTTGTTCATTCCTCCTTTTTTGTTTTTCCGTGGTTTTTTTGTTTTTGTTTTTTTAGAGATATCCACATACCATACAAATCACCCTTGCAAAGTGAACAATTCCGTAGCATTTGATGCATTCACAACGTTGTGCAACCACCACCTTTGTCTAATTCCAGAACATTTTCATCACCTCAAAAGGAAACCCTGTGCCCACGAGCAGTCACTCCCCCTCCCGCCACCCCAGTCCCTGGCAACCACCAATCTGCTTTCTGTTTCTATGGATTGGCCTGTTGGGACATTTCCTATCCAGGGGATCACACAGCACATGGCCTTTTGTGTCTGTTCTTTTGTGGAAGAAACAGCATCATGTTTTTGAAGTTCATCCCCATTGTAGCATGAATCAGAACCTCATTCCTTTTTATGGCTGAATAATATTCCACTGTGGGGATGGATTGCTGTTTATTTCTTCATTCATTCCTTGGTGGGCACCCCCGGGGGGTTCCACCTTCTGGAGATTGTGAGCAGTCATTTCCGCTGCTGTGAGTATGGTTTACAGGCTTTGGTGTGAACACCTGTTTTTAATTTTCTTAGTACTAGCCTAGGCGTACAAATGTTGGGTCATAGGGTAATTCTGTGTTTAACTTTCCTTCTCGAGGTGCTGCCGATTCCCATCAGCAATGTGTGAGGGTTCAGATTTCCCCACATCTTCATCAATACCTGTTATTTCCCATTTGGGGGGCGGGGAGCCATCCTAGGGTGGGGTGGTGTCTCACTCTGGTTTGATTTGCCTTTCCCTGAGGACTGCTGGTGTTGAGCACCTTTTCGTGTGCTTATTGGCCATTTATTATATCTTTGGAGAAATCTCTATTTGAATCCTTTCCTTATTTTTAATTGGGTTATTTATCTTTTTTATTATTGAGTCCTAAGAGGTCTTTATATAGTCTGGATATTGATCCCTTGTCAGAAGATTTGTAAATATTTTCTCCCACTCTGTAGGCTACCTCTTCACTGTCTTAAGAGTGTCCTTCTAGACAAAAAAAAAAAAAAAAAAAAAAAAAAACATTTTTTTTTTTAATTTGATGGAGACCAACTTACGTGTTCCTTTGGTTGCTCGTGATTAGGTGTCATACCCAAGAATGCGCCTGGTCCTCGCGCATCTCTCCCATCCTTCTGCCCCCGGCGTCTCCCTCTGGTCCGCAACCCCCCTCCCACTGGCGCTGGGGCATCTGCGCCCTAGTCCCCCAACCAGGAGGCCTCCCGGGCAGGCACCCAGCCGCCTCCATCAATGTTTCATAACGAACGGAGCGCACGGAACCTTGGCACTGACGTGGGAAACCCCGCCCGGAACCATCTGCCCCTTGGCGCCCCCTGTGGCCACGCGTGGGGGTCGCGACCGCGCTGGGCCCCACTGTCCCGGTGGACCAAGCAAGACCCGGGCGGGGTGGGGGTGGGGGGAGACGGCACTTGCTGGCCCCCGTGCTGGGGCGAGGGCGTGGGTCGCGCCCTGAGCCCTCCCCACCCTGGCCGGGAGCTGCTCCTGGCTCCCCGCCCGCCCTGGGCTGACCCTGCCGGCGGGAACCGCCTGCTACCGCGGGGCCGCTCCTGCCGAAACCAAAACACCCAGGAGGAGGGAAGAAAAACACTCCGGGAGGGCTGGTGGGGGAAGGGGGCAGTTGCCCATGTGCCTTCGGGTGGGGGTTGGGGGGAGGGTCACACCGTCTGCGCACAAACGTCTCGCGGATCCGGGGCTGCCCTGGCTCCGCACCACCACCCCCATCCCCAGCTGGCTGTGCAGCCTGGGGCGCTCTGAGCCTCAGTTTCTCCATGGGTGAAATGGGTGGGGGAGAGGGAGCAAGGTGAAGCTGTCGCTAACGTCATCCACGATAATATTCAGGTCGTGGTTTGTAGGCGCCTGGGTGGCTCAGTCAGTTAAGCGTCTGCCTTCGGCTCAGGTCGTGATCCCAGGGTCCTGGGATCAAGCCCCGCATCGCATCGGGCTCCCTGCTCGGCGGGAAGCCTGCTTCTCCCTCTCTCTCTGCTTCTGTGCTCTCTTCTCTTTCAAATAAATAAATACAAAAAAACCTTAAAAAAAAAAAGCCATGGTTTGCTCAAGAGCGCACAGAGATTTAATGCTCCACTCGGGAGCTGTTCTGGTCCAGGGATCAGGGGGGCTAATCCTGAGCCCCCAGCTTCCCATGGATTTGCAGGGCGGGGGTGGGGGGGGCTGTGTCTCCCCGACTGCATCCCCCTCCATCCTTCCCGTTTCTCTCCCTTTCTCTCCCGCCTCATCTCTCTCACTCCCTGTCTCTCCCTCAAGCCTGCCTGAGGATCTTCCAGACTACCCCTGAGCCAGCTGGGGGGTGGGGGTGGGGGTGTCAGTCTAGATGCCTCTTGAAAGCCCAGATCCTAATGTCCCTGCATCTGTCCCCACTGTGGCCTCGGGGGTGGCTCCAGGAAGCCTGGGGCCCTCACTTGCTGTCCAGAAGACCCAAACTGCGGAAGAATCCCTCTCAAACCTCAGTAACCCAGCAGCTCAACATCCACAGTCTCACAATGCAGCCACACACACACACACACACACACACACACACACACACACACCTCCCCGCCGCCACGTTTTTAGATGGGGAAACTGAGGCCGGTATCACGACGAGTCTCATCCAGAGCTTCCAGCCCCAGGGGCATCACTAGTCATTCTGGTCCAGCCACCAGGCTCCATGGCTTCAGACTGCGCTCCAGTCTGCTGTCCCCTGGGCCTGACCCATAAATAGTTACTGCAAATGCTTCCACCCAGGGAAGGCTGGGCAACGACACTCTCACCTCCCCGAGCTGGTTTCCCAGTGGCTGTGGTCTGGCGGGTGGCCCAAGTCATGTCCCAGTGGCATTGGAGGCTGCCTGGTGCCAGCCAGGAGTGGGGCTGGAGGCAGGGTCTAAGGGGGAGCCTCTAGCCCATGAAGCACCTCATTGGCCCCACTCCCTGCCTTTCATCCTAACTGTGGGGGTGGGGGCACAGGAAGGGGGTCTCAGGCTGAGGGTCCCTTCTTCAGGAAACCCCCAGACCCCTGGGGACCCCCAGCTCTGGGTACCTCCTTCTGGCCTGGACTCTATGGAACTACGAAAATTTAGGCCTGAACCTTCCCAACCTGGGACCTTGGACTTCTCCCCACACAGGCAGGAACCTGAAAAGGTGGCTAAGAATGAATGAACAAAAGAGTGAACAATCCTACAACCACAGATACAGAAGGCCATACAGATCGAAACCTGAACTCTTAGCACACCCCGGGGGGCTCCCACCCTAGCCCCCATCTGATGGGGGTACTAAATAATACATTCTAGGGTGGGACATTTGATGCTGCTGCCCCACCCCCCAACCCCCAGGAATCCCAACAATAGGGTCTGGAGCCTGACGTCCTGGGTTCGATTCCCCCCTCTGCTGCTCATCAACCTGCATGACCACTCTGTCTCTCTGGGCTTCAGTTTCCCCTTCTGTAAAACAGAGATTGTGCCCTGGTCTCAGAGTCGCTGAGGGGAGTAAATGAACCTGTGTGAAGCTGGGTCAGGCCTATTGTCAACCATAAGTGGTGAGCGTCTTCCCTCTGACAAGACTGAAATTACAGAGGAAATCAGAGATGGAGCTATGGTGTTTGTATCAGGCGGAGGCTGACTGGCCTGGTGAGTCAGGGGAGGCCCCGAGTGTCCCTCCCAGACTCTGACCATCTCTTAACTTCTTGCTGTCACTTTCAGTCTCTCTTTTACCTAGATCCCTCTGCCCCCTGATCCTCACTTTACCTCCCTGTGATGAGGGATCAAACAGACATCCTTGACTCTCTTCTCCATTCTCCAGCAAAACTGCTCTTGAACCTGACCCATTCTCCCTACTTGGTCCAGCCCCAGTATCTATTCCTGGGACCAGCACAGGCACTGCCTCCCCGGTCTCCTTGCTTCTGCTCTCAGCCCCCATAGAATCTTCCCTTTGTGGTGGCCGGAATCAGACTTGTCCTTCCTCTCTCCAGAACCCTCTATGGCTCCCATCTTCCTTAGGGTAAAAGCCAAAGTCCACCTTGTAGCTACAGGACCCTGCTGGTCTTGCTGTTTCCCACCTCCCAGCCCCACCCCAGGATGTTGCCAGAGGCGCTTCGTCTCTTTGCAAGAAAGAATTCAAGGAGAGGGGCGCCTGGGTGGCTCAGTCGTTGAGTGTCTGCCTTCTGCTCAGGTCATGATCCCAGGGTCCTGGGATCCAGCCCTGCATCGGACTACCTGCTCAGTGGGAAGCCTGCTTCTCCCTCTCCCACTCCCCCTGCTTGTGTTCCCTCTCTCTCCGAGTCTCTCTCTGTCAAATAAATAAAAAAAAGAATTCAAGGAGAGACCAGACAACGATGGAGTGGTGCAACAAGGAACATATAATTTAAGCGAAAGTACACTCTCTGAGATGTGAGAGCAGGCAAGCTCAAGGGAGAGCTCTTGGGCCTGGGGTTTGGTCTCTATGCTTTGCTGACAGTTGTTAACTAAGGGGTGGAATATTTATTTCTTGGGGAGGAGAGGTTTTGGGGAGCAGGGTTTTGCGCTTTTTTCTTTTTCTTTGTCTTGGGCCCATCTAGTTCGATCTGGCTTTTTGTGGCTTTGTTTTGGAGAGGGGCCAGGACAGACCTCTGACTTTCCAGATAGCTGACCATGACTCACACTTTGCTGGCCTCCAGGCATCCTGTTAAAGCCTAACTAGCCGCCTACTCTAACACAATCCTTACTCCACTTGGTCCACATTGACCTCCTGGAAACTCTTCCACATCCGGCACACTCCTGCCCCAGGGCCTTTGCACAGGCTGTGCCTCTGCCTGGGACAGTCTTCCCCAAGACACCTGCATGTCTCCAGCACCTCCTTCTATTCAAGTCTCAGCTCCGATATCTGCTCACACTGCCCTTCTTTTTCTCTTGCCATCAACAGTCTGTTTTGTTCACAGCCATGCCAAACCAATGCGCTTAATCATTGTACTCACAAACAATCATATTTGTAACAAGAGTCGTTTACCAGGCGCTTACTGTGTGCCAGGCCCTGGGCCGGGGGTATGGGGACATAGCTGAGGACAACTGAGACATATCCCTGCCCTGGTGGGACGTATGGCCTGGGGGCAGGGAGGGAGATGGACAGAATGAATAAAATAGGCCATGTGGCCAGATGCAGCAGAGAGAGGGTCTTTTCCCCCATCAGCCTCCTGGAAGAGGTGGGTGGCATTGAGGCCCGAGGCCCGAGCTCCGAGATGAGAATGAGGTTTCTTTGTGGGGAGGAGGTGTAGGGAGGTGATGTGGGGAGGACAGCAAGCCTGGACTCATGGGGCCCCCGGGGGGGGGGCACGGGGAGGGGGTTGCTCTTCACGTTCAGAGCAACGGGCATCCTGGGACGTCTCAAGGCAGGTGACAGGATTTGATTCATGTCTCCCAAGGGAAAGAGCAGCTGTGTGGGTCTCCCCAGTTCACAGATGGGGAAACTGAGGCTCAGGGAGGTGGTGAATTCACTTACCCAGCATCTCCGAATCCAGTATCTCCAACCAGGAGCCTGCAAATCCCTCCCTTCCCCCTACCTAGTGCCGCCCAGTTGCAGGCAGGTAAACTGAGGCACAAAGGTGCCGTCACTTCCTAAGGTCCCCGGGAACACAGTCAGCCCTCCTCCACTCGCCTTGCCCCTCCCCGATGCAGCCTCACTGGGGGACTTTCTCACAGGGAGGAAATAGCAGCGGCTGGTTTCACAAGTGGGTGGCCGAAGCCTCAGTACCAGTTTCGGTTTGCAGATAGCGTCTGGCTCCAACCGCCTGCCCGCCTGGCTGCCCACCGCAGCCACAGCCCGGGAAGGCCTGCCGCGCCACCGTCTGCCTGCGAGATGGCTCAACAACCGGGCAGCTCCGGTGAAGCCGCGCAACCCGGGGCTGGAGCGGGGAGGGGCGGTCAGGGGTCTGCGGCCCACGTGGGCGGTGGAGCCAGGGGCCGGGGAGTGCGGGGAGTGCGGGGAGGGCCCCGAGCCATCCTCCCCACTGAGCTTGGATCACTCATTCAATCAACAGGCAACAATTACTTCATGCTTTGTTGAATTAGCACATTTTATTCTCCCAGGGAGCATGTATTAAGTGCTTACTGTTTGGCCGACTGTGTCCCAGGTGCTGGCTCATTTGATCACCCCCCACAGCCCCGTAGAAGGCAATGTGTGAGATTCCTGGGGCTGCTGGAACAAATGCCCATGAACCCTGCCTGGGTTTAAACCAACTTCTTCTCACACAGTCCGGGGCTGGGGTGGGGGATGGGGTGGGGCAGCGGTCTGGAATCAAAGCGGTCGCCAGGTGTGTTGCTCCTGGGGACTCAGACAGAAAGCCCATTCCAGGCCTCTCTCCCGGCTTATGGTGGCTTCCAGCAGCCCGTGGGGTTCCTTGGCTTGTGGCTGCATCACCCGGATTTCTGCCTCCAACTCCACATGGGCTTTGTCTCTCTCTTTCTCTTCTCTGTCTTTTATAAGATACCCCGTCATTGCATTTAGGGTCCCCGGAGTCCAGGATGATCTTGTCTCCAGATCCATAACTCATGACATCTGGAGGGACCCTTGTAAAAACGGGACCAAATAAATTTGAAGATCTAATTGGACTTATCAAGCCATGCATGCATGGGGCAGCATCGCACCTTGCAAGTAGAGGGGAGCTCGGAGGAGCTGTACAAAACGGAAGGTTTTTACCGGAAGGAGGATGGGGTAAGACAGTTATCAGCAAAAGAAAAGAAAGGGTTATTCCATGCAGGGCCACCTTCCCTTAGGGAGAACAGCAGGGGGACTGGTTAGGTGGATTATCTCTTCTTCCCTTGCGGGGTGGGATGGAGAGGGCCCACATGTCAGATAGCTCACTGGTGCTGATCAGAAAATTCCCGGCTGACTGGTTAAGACTTACATTCTGGGGGAGGTTGAAACTGCAATTAGGTTAGGTATTAAGGCCCTTTGTGGTGACTTGGCTGAGGTGAAACCATTTTGGGCCTGTGGTTTTCTTTTTAACACTCTTTAAGGTCATGTTCCAAGGTTCTGGGTAGACATTGGGGGCCACCATCTAACATTCTCCAGGCAGGTATTATCAGTTCTACTTTAGGGGAAACTGAGGCACAGAGAGATCAGGTTGCTGATCTGAAGGGCTAGGACTTAAACCCTGGCTGTCGGGAGCCTGAATCTATTCACTTCACTGCTCTGTAATCACCTATCTACTGTGGGCCAAATCTTTGCCAGAAGCTGGGGACACAGAGGCAAACAAGAATTGGCAGCATCAGGGACATGACCTGTGAACCTCAGGCTGATGGATGTTCAGTGTGTTAGGGTGTGATCCTAAGATCAAGGGTCCCCCGAAGTGGGCTGCATGGTGTCCTCCAAAAGACATATCCACCCAGAACCCTGTGGATGTGACCTTATTTGGAAATAGGGTCTCTGCAGATGTCATTAAGGTAAGGATCTCGAGATATGATCATCCTGGATTAGGGTGGACCATAAATCCAATGATAAGTGTCCTTATAAGATAAGAGAAAGGTGGGGAAGATCTGAGACCAGAGAAGGCCAGGTAAAATGAAAGCAGAGACTGGGGCCAAAGACTGAGTTTTTGGTATGAAGTGATGTAAGGACCCAGGTGAATTGTTTTCAACATGGACTCTCACTTCAGAGATTCTTTTATAGAATAGTCTCCCTTCCCCAACTGCTGGGATAGACCTTCTCCATCTTGCAGCAAATTCCTGACCTGCACAGGGTGTCTGTGGGCATTTAATTCCAGTCCATTGGTCAACCTGTCTCTCCCTGTGCCAATATCCCTCTGACTTAATTGCAAGCTTTGTCATGGGTTCCCATATCTGGTAGGACAGGTAACACCACCTGTTCTGTGTAAGTATTCTATTTGCAATTGTCAGCTCTTCCAGGTAAATGTTTGAATCATCTTATCAAGTTCCCAAGGGAAAACCCTTGCTGTGACTTTGATTGAGATGGTGTTAAAAGTTCAGATGGGGGAAAAAAACCCAAACTTTCAGATGGGGAGAATCAGCATCCTTTGAGCCTTAGCCTCCCCATCCATGAATATGGTACATCCACCATCCCTGTTGCTTCCTTGGGATCTCTCTCTCTCTTTCTTTTTAAAGAATTTTATTTATTTATTTGAAAGAGAGAGAGAGAACATGAGCAGGGGGAGGGGCAGAGGGAGAAGCAGACTGCCCACTGAGCAGGGAGCCTGATTCTCGGGCTCGATCCCACGACCCTGGGATCATGACCTGAGCCGAAGGCAGACGCTTAACCGACTGAGCCACCCAGGCACTCTCCTTGGGATCTTTTAAGACAGCCATTTCTGTTTCCCTGAGGGGTTGAGAACACCACTTATTTCATTTATTTCTCTTTCCCATGTAGGGAGTCCTCCAACTGACCTTCTGTTTCACCAGGTTATCACTTCCCCCACTACATTCCTGGTATCACTGAGTTGCTTTGTTTGTTTGTCTGTTTTTGATTGGACCCATTTTCACATGGCCAGCATCTTCCCTTGTCGATTTGGGGGGTGCATATCAAGTTCATTTAAGCTCCTGGCCTATCTGTCCTCCTGTTCTCACTCTTGATGGAGGCCACGTTCAGAGACTTGTCCTGGTGAAATGATGGGTTTCTCCAGATCTGGTCGTTTGGATTCCAGCCCATTTCCTCAGGGACATCAATGATAAGGCCAGCCCCAGTCCCCCAGTCTCAGGGAATGGGATGAGAGCCCAGGTCCCCTAAAACTCAGGCCATTACTTCTCACTCCTCCTCGTTCCCTCTGTCTGACCTTCCCCCGCCCAGCCTTTCCCAGGAAGGCAGCTCATAGGACGGTGGTCACTCTGTATATTGCAACTGACACCCCAGGGTGAGGAAAGAGGCATCACTGCCAGGGTCATTCCAGCCTCGCTCCCAGCAGGTGTGGGGGTGTGCACCACCTCTTCCCGAAATGGCAGGGAGATGCCAGGAGCAGAATTCTGAGCCGCCTCCTTGAGGCTGCCTGGCGCCTCTGTCTCAGGCCTGGGGCATTCTCAGGGTTTTCTCGGCATCCCCTACTCTAGTGCCTCTGGGCTGGTCTCCAGGAAGAGCTGAGATTTCCCTCCATCCTGGACATCAGGCCTGGGATCAGACCCAGGAGCCCAGAGATCATTTTAAAATGCTTTGTGTTATGGAAAATTTCTAATTGCCCTGGAGTCAAGAACGCACAGTGATCCCCATGGGCTGTCCTGAGACTCACAGTGGTCCAGGAGGCCCTGACCCCATTTCCATGACACTCCTTCCCCCTCGACCTTATTAGGGCACTGCTAATCCCAGGGTCATGCTCCTCACCCGAGATCTGAGATGCTTCTCTCAGGACAAGCCCAGCTCCAAAATCACAATCACCCTTGAAACCCTCTCTCTCTCCCTGTCTCTCCTTGTATCTCTGTCTCTCCCTGTCTCTCTTTATCTCTCTTTCCCCCAACTCTCTCTTTGTATCGCTTTCCTAGTCTCTCCCCCATCTCTCTGTCCTCTCTCCCTGTCTGTCTCATCTGTCTCCCACTGTCTGTCTGTCTCTCTCCCAGGTGGATTGGGTGCCATGTCTCACCTCCCCCAACTCCTGCATCTACCCCTGGGCCTCCAGTCTGAGTGGGAAGACTGTCCAACACTGTTGAACCTCCAGTCAATGGTTGACGGGCTGGACTTCGGAATGAGGCCAGAGTTGTACATGCTGGGCCCAACCCAGGGCTTGGCTGCCTTGCCCCGCCCATTCATCCCCATACTGACAGCCACATTGCTGAGTCCCCAGAGCTACCCCCAACCAAAGCTTCCCTCGAAGGACCATGAGCTCCCCCATTGGTCACCCTGAGTCCAACCTCCTGAAGACCCGGGGACTCGGGGGCCTCAGGACACCGGCCTGGGCTCCTCAACACCCCCAAGATTGTTCTAGAATAGAAGCAGCACCACGAGTGGACCTCGTCAAGGGGCAGCTCTGCACTGGGCATGACTGTGCCATGCAAGCAAGGCTGCCCTGTAGATGAACAGCTCAAGCATGTGGACGTGGTGCGATGTGCGATCTCTCCATCTGTGGATTGCCCTTAGCAGAAAGAAAATACATACAGCAGAGAGGATAAAAGATACTAAATCCAATCCAGGATTTACTTATCCCTCCTTGATAGCACCTACTGCACCCCCCCCAACCCACCCGGTCCCCATGTGGCCAGGGGGTTATGACCTCATTGTACAGCTGGGGAAACAGAGGCAGCGTCTCTGTGTGTGGCTTTGACAGCTGTGATATCTCTGTTCCTAAATTGACTGCTTTCATGAACTCTTTCCTGTGTTTACGTAACAGTGTGCTCAGGTGTATTGCACAAAGGCTTTGTATGTAGCGCGTTAATATGTACATGATTGAAAATACAGATGTGTTTTATTTTGAAGTGAGAAAAAGAACATGAACAGGCATGCCTGGACAGCTAGACTATAGTAAGAGCATTTTTTATCCTTCCGTAGCTATGACCAATCACACAAGTTCCTGGAACAGAAGACTTTGTATCAAAGCATTTGGATTTTGTTATGATGTTGCCTTTTCCCAATAGACTTAAAATAAAATATCAAATAACTATTTTAAAGGTCAGCTTTGTTAGGGCATAACTCACATACAATAGAGTACAGCTGGATGAGTTTTGACAAAGGCAGACAATCCTGAGACTATCAGTCTGGATAGATTTCCATTACCCAGAAAGCCCCCTTGCAGCTGATCCCCTCCTCCGGGTCTACATTAAGTAATAAATACCGGATGAACACATTTGCCTTTACCAACTAGAAACAGTGAGTTATAGATTCAAAGGGTAGGGAAATGGAGATGCCTCATGCCACGGTCCCCCTGGGCTGGGGTGAAGGTCTGCCTATGGATATTGGCAATTGGCCAAAGTCCCATTTTATAGCCAGTACTACTGAAGCCAGAGACAAATGGCCCAGAGGGTCCAGTGGCCCCGATTCCAGCCCCAGACCCTGGGCCTCCATCGTCTCACCTCAAAAGCGAGGATAAAAAGGAAAGGTGGGGGGCACCTGGGTGGCTCAGTCATTAAGCGTCTGCCTTCGGCTCAGATCATGATCTCAGGGTCCTGGGATCGAGCCCCACATCGGGCTCCCTGCTCCGCGGGAAGCCTGCTTCTCCCTCTCCCACTCCCCCTGCTTGTGTTCCCTCTCTTGCTCTCTTTCTGTCAAATAAATAAATAAAATCTTAAAAAAAAAAAAAGGAAAGGTGGGTGTTGCTATGGACTGAACGTGTCCCCCCAACATTCATAAATGAAAGCCCTGATCCCCAGTGTGATGTGTTGGGGGGAGGCTTGGGGAGGTGATTGGTGGGGAGCCCCTGTGATGGGATTAGTGCCCTTAGAAGCAGAGACACAGGAGAGCTGGCTTCCTCTCCCTGCTTTCTGCCATGTGAGGACACCGTGAGCAGATGGGTGTCCACAAACCCAGAAGCAGCCCTCACCAGACACCAAATCTCCTGGCACCTTGACCTTGGACTTGCCAGCCTCCGGAACTGGGAGAAGTCCATGTTTGCTGTTTAAGCTCCCCATTCATATAACGAAGATTTGCTGCATTGTGGCGTCACAGCCCTCAACCGGTAGCTTTGTCCTTCCGAATCTCAGTCTTCCTGTCCGTAAAACGGGGATACTTCTGGGACCAGCCTGTTGGGGGCTTTTGTGGCTAGTAGAGGTAGTTCCCAGCAAGGCTCGGCTGGGCATTTTTAGGCCTTAGCAGCTATGATGACTGTGGTTGTTACTGTTGCCATCCCAGCCCTGGTTCTCAGTCCTGAGAGTTCCCAGCTGGGCAGCCCAAAGCTCTGCCCTCTGCCTCCTGACTCCACCCAGCAGCTCGTGGTCTCATCTTCTCCCTGCTCTGTGTCCTGGGAGGTAGCCATGGCAATGTGGGGAGGAGGGCGCATTAGGCAGGCAGGTGGCTCAGGAAATTCCCGTGCAGAGGCGGGGCTGGGTGCTGTTCATCTCACCTGCCGCCCCCCTCCACCACCACTCTCCCCCGGCCCCCTGGCCAAGGATGTGCTCAGACTTTTATCCTTCCGCGTGAGGGCGATTGAGGGCTCCACATCTTGCCCAACTTGCCAGGCGGCCCTGGCCATCCTAAACTTAGCCTTGACTATCTGCTGGAGCGTGAAATTGTCAAAGGGAGCTGGGGGTGGCATGAAGCCAGCCCCTGAAATCATTATGTTCCCTCTCACCCCAGGACCTTTGCGTACACGGTGCCCGCTGCCTAGGATTCTCTGTTCCCTGTTTGTACCTGCAAATCTCCTCCTCCAGGTCTCTGGCAAATGTCATCTCCCCCAGAAAGCCCTTCTGGACCTTACTCAGGGGGTCCTAGCACTGAGTATCTCCCTTTGGCAGGTCTTCTCCAAGTTATAATTTTGCATTTATGATGATGACTGCATTAACATCCATCTCCCTTGTTGATGGGGAGCCCTGGGCAAGCGACGGGTGGAGTGCTTGGCATACAGTAAATATTCAATAAAGAGTGATGGAATCGAATAGTGAATTCAAAACTGTTTATTGAATGTCATCTTACATTCAATCAACATCTCCCCTGAGCCTTTCAAGCATCCAGGTGCTGGGGACATGCTATGAATGAAGAACTCCCCTCCTTCCTGTGGCCCAGAGCCTCTTGCTGACATCCTAGTGAAACTCTTGAATGGTGCCATTCTTGTCACCCAGGCTCTGTTCCCCAGAGACACATGATGCGTTTATGAGCTCATCATCCGACCTTACTTGGGCTTATCCCCGAGATGAGGTCCTGGGGAAGACAAGGGTGGTGAACGTCAGTGCTAAGATGCATCAGGCCCTTTCTCTGTGCCTGGCCTGAGATCCCCTCAGGACCTTTACCACCTCCTGTCGGGAAGACATCATCAGAGGAGAGGCAGATGTGACAAATAGCACATCTCATTTTCTTGTTCGTTTGCTTTGCGGTTTTTAGTATAAGTAAATCCCACACAACATTTGGGATATACTTATACTGAAAATGTATCGCTTGATCGTTGAGCTCGCCGAGTAGACACCATAAGCAAAGCTTACTCGCCCGAGTGGAAAAAAATTTATGGACAAGAAATTATCCTCGAAATTAAATGGTGGCAGACATGCCCAAGGAATACTGCGGGAGTTCGATCCCTTTAGGAATCTTGTGATAGATTAAGGTGTGGTGATGGCAACCAGTGGGCTGCAGAGCAATACTGGAACGGCGGTAATACGAGGAAATTGTATCGTCATGTTAGAAACCTTGGAACGGGTATAAACAATGGGTGTGAGGGGTGCATGGGTGGCTCAGTTGTTAAGCATCTGTCTTCGGCTCGGGTCATGATTCCAGGGTCCTGGGTTCGAGCCCCGCGTGAGGCTCCCTGCTCTTCGGGAAGCCTGCTTCTCCCTCTCCCTCTCCCCCTGCTTGTGTTCCCTCCCTCGTCTCTCGCTGTGTCTCTGTCAAATAAATAAATAAAAGCTTAAAAACAAAAACAAACAAACAAACAAACAATGGGTGTGTTCACCGGAAGAAATCAACTGCTTCCACATGTTCCTCTCCATAGCACCTGTTGTAGTAACAACATAAAAATCAGGTCATGTGCAAAAAAAAAAAAAACCCCAAAAACAAAAACGTGTTGGTTGTTTGTCTGAAATTCAATGTTACCTGGGTATCTTGTATTTTATCTGGCAACTTTGGTCCATCATCATGCCCGTGTTACAGATAGGGAAGCAGAGGCTCAGGGAAGTTAAGTGATGTGCGCAAGGTGGCACAGCCAGGGACGAGCAGAGAGAGAATGCGAGCCAGACCCTGGGACCCAACACCTGCGGACCTCAATTCTTGCCTCCAAAGAGCAGGTATGAGCCTGGGGGTCCTCAGTGAGCACAAACCTCGCCTTGCCTGGGCCAAGAATTCTTGCCACATTCCCACTCCTGGTGCCGGAGGCAGCCGCACAAGAGGGATCTGCAGGCCCAGGGCCCTCTGCAAACGCCTGCAAAGGGGCCCGTCCCCCCGGCCATCTGGACTCTGGCATCCGGAAGCTGGTCAGCTGGTCCCCTGTAAACAGCCGGTCTCATGTCACTGTAAACAGCTGGTGTCCAGAGTTGTTGTCACAGTGCCCAAGTCTCAGTGTGACTGCCCTGTGACTCGATACCCCGCCACCGGCCCCTGTCACTTGATACTCGGTAAACAGTGTCCTGAGAATGGGCAGCAGTGCCCCGTTTGGTCAGTGCGCTGCTTGAGCCAGGGGCTGGGTCCAACTTAAATGGGGTCCCGACACCTCATGAGCCATCCTCACTTGCTCTGTTCTAATACTCTGTAAACATCGAATCTTGATACCTGTTATTTGTCAGTGGTCAGATGCTGTTAGTGTCTGACTTGCTGTACTATGTCTTAGCTGGCTGACCTGGAAGCACTTTGAGCAGAGTTCCAACACCTTGTAAACAGTGAGTCCTGATACTTTCTTTGTTGCCCGTTGAGCACCTTATCCAGGGGCTGGCCGACGAGAGCTCTGGCCATAACCTAGAAGTGGCTTTTACACTTTTAAATGGTTGGAAACAGACCAAAAGAGGGTTTCGTGACCCATGAAAACGATCTGGGGCGCCTGGGTGGCTCGGTTGGTTGAGCGACTGCCTTTGGCTCAGGTCATGATCCTGGAGTCCCGGGATCGAGTCCCCGCATGGGGCTCCCTGCTCGGGGGAGTGGGAGGGTGGGGGGGGTCTGCTTCTCCCTCTGACCTTCTTCCCTCTTGTGCTCTCTGTCTCTCATTCTCTCTCTCTCTCTCTCTCAAATAAATAAATAAAATGAAAAAAAAAGAAAAAAGAAAACAATCTGAAATTCAAGTTTCAGTGTTCACAAATAAAGTTTTATTGGGACACAGCCACGCCCACTCATTTGTGCCTGTGTATGGCGGCTTTCAAGGGAGCAGTCGAGTGGCTGAGAGACTGCATGCCCCGCGAAACCTCAACTATTCATTATCTGACTTTTTATAGAGAAAGTACGTCAACTCCTGCTCTGAGCTCCTGGGCAGTCCCCGTCCTCTGTACTGCACTTCGTATCCTGTTGGTCATCTACGGTCCACAGTGTTCATATCCTGAGCAAACTACGAGCTCAATGGTCTGCAGTGTTCACATACTGGGCAAAGGTGTCCCCTCCCTTTGTAAGAGTCACATTGAGCCTGAAGCGCTGACATGCTCAGGGCTGCAAGTGTTAGGACTCTTGACAGCAAGTTGATGTGTCCTAACTGTGTCAACACTTCATGCCGGGAAAGGCAACCAAAAGGAGACCCAAAGGGTAACCGAGAATTGGGCAAAGGAAAAAAGAAGGATTTTGCCACCCGGGGGCAGGGCCTTGAACTCTGAGCCGAAGAGCTGGACAGTCTCCCGAGGGTGATGTGGAGCTCTGGCCACGTGGGAGCAGAAGAGGAGAGTGCTCTGCTGGACACAGGGATACTGCCTCTCTGTACCTTGGATTTCCCATCTATGCTGTTGGCCGACGTAGCCAGAATGACGAACCTTCTAACCTACTCTGGAAGGAAAGGGGAAAGATGATGCTGGGAGACCCTCCCATTTGGGGGAGGGGCGCTGTGCCCCCCCTTTGGAGCTCCCATTACAGAAAGGAGGTGGATGACGGCCACGAAGCCACTAATATGTCATACTTAGGAATTGCCAGAAGCACAAGAGAGGGGCTGAGAGAATGGGGCAGCCTTGGTCAGGGAGGCTGAGGGGCCTCTGAAGAGGGAAGAGTTGAACTTAGATCTGAGGAGATCTAAGAGGAGAAGGTAGGAGTCTTGTGAGGAGTGAGGGAAGGACTATCTGAGCAGAAGGAAGAGCAAGTGCAAAGGCCCTGAGGCCAAGCCACACAGGAGCTTGTGGGCTTTGCGGAGGGTATTTAAGGGATGGGATCTGAGCCTTGTTTCAAAAACCCTCGTGGCTGCCCTGGGACTGGAGCACTGAGACACCAGCACGAAACCACCATTACACTGCCTGGGCCTTGGAATATCTCTGGTCCATTCCACAGATAAACCCGACTGGTATGGAGCTGCTGTGAGCCAAGGCCAGAAAGACCACGGGCCTGGGCAGGGGCGTTTCCAGAACACACGAGCCTCTGGATCAAGTGGAAATGTCTTGCCTGCCTTTCTAAACCACAGAATTTGGCAGGTTCTGAGGGTGATGTGGCAGTAGGAGTCACCTCCTGGGGATCGGGCATGGCGAAGGTACCTGGGCCAGCTCCAGAAAGTCAGCATGTGGGAAACATGGTCTTGTGTTCTTGGCTATGCAACTAAGAGGCCTCAGCCCTGGCCTGCCTGGAGGGGACAGACATGGCCAGACACCAAATGTCCTCAGCCCATGGTGTCAGGACTGGCCTGGAGAAAAGGGGCATTTGAGATGGGGTTTTGAAGGATGAGTAGAAGTTTGCCAGCAGGAGAACGACATCTCAGGAACATGGCATACAGGAGGCCCCGGTGGCTGAGTGATCCCAGACGGTCCCTGACCCTCAGGTATTTCCCCCACTTGATGTGAGCAAGGACAAAGCCTCTATGCATTGTCAGATCTGGCCGGCCCAGGCTTGAATTCAGCCTTTTCCACTTTTGGGGTGACTCTAGGTAAGTGAGACCCCACCAAGATTGGCCCTAGTTTACGGGAGAATAAACTGAGATTTATAGAGGGAGCCCACACATCCTAGGATGCAGAGGGAAGTAAGTGATCAAAGCTGAGTCAGGACTCAAGGAAAGGCAGGGGAACACTAAGAAATGGGGGGGGGGTGACTTGCCCAAGGCCATTATCCTGAGGCCTGAGAGATGGAGAAGAATGGAGGGCAGAGTAGCTTGGTTAGTGGGCATAGCAGGTGCAAAGGCTCTGAGGTAAGAACATATTTAACAGGGCGCCTGGGTGGCTCAGTTGGTTAAGCGACTGCCTTCGGATCAGGTCATGATCCTGGAGTCCCGGGATCGAGTCCCGCATCGGGCTCCCTGCTCGGCGGAGAGTCTGCTTCTCCCTCTGACCTTCCCCCTTCTCATGTACTCTCTCTCTCATTCTCTCTCTCAAATAAATAAATAAAAAAGACCTTAAAAAAAAAAAAAAGAACATATTTAACAGTCTCCAGGAAGAGCCAGGGGGCCAGAGGCCGATGAGTGAGGGCACAGACGGAGGGAAAGGAGAGCAGGATAGCCCAGCACAAGCCGGCTCTTGCCAGCACCCGCCAGACCCCAGTGCCGACAGACACCTACGCCCAGCACCTAGACCCAGACTTGCAAATGCACCAACCGGCCCCCGTTTGCTTCCCGTACTGGCTGAGATGTGTCAACCCGAACTCCAGCACATGCAACGCATATGCACGTGCCTCTGGGCAACTCCACGGCCAAGGCTGACATGCAAACACACATGCGCACACTGGTGGGCTCTCTTTATCTCCAGGCTGCCTACAAACACACATGGGCCTGTGCACCCCCACCCCCCTCCAGCACAGCACGCGTCATGAGGAGGCTCAGGAAGCGCTGCTGGGGGCTCCCTTGAGAGCTGGCTTCCTGTTTTCAAAGAGTCCAGGAACTGCTGAGGTAATGTTTTGGACAGACCCGGCCCCTCCTCCCCTGGCTCGGCACACCCCATCCAGTCCCACAGACCTTGTATTGCTTCTGTGCCCAGTACTGACCCGGTCCTACAGTGAACTCGGGTTCCAGATGACAAACCCAAGGCTCAGAGAGGTGCGGCCACTATCCCAGGGTCACACAGGAAGGAAGAGGTGGTGCTGGGAGTCCAGACCCTGAACCCCACCCTGCCTCCTCCTGGAGCCCCATGCCCGGGGGGTGGGGACTTACAGATGGGGAAATGGGAAATGTTCCCTCCTGCCTTGGACTGTGGTCCTGTTCCCGGGCTCCCAGGGCCACCCTCACCCAGCCCCAGGCTCTCCTGCCCTGTGAACCCAACTCTCCCATTCACCACCCACCCATGTCTCTCCTCCGTGTCCCCAAAGAAGGGCCACCTACACTACAAATGTTAAAGAAACGTCAGCTGCCAACAAAGCTGCCAGCAAAGACTTAGTCTCACCCTTAAGGGGCTGGTGAGGTTGCCTAGGAGCAAATAACCAAACGCATCTACAGCTGCCCCTCTGTGCCCCAGCCCCACAGAGATGCAGGAATGGCTGAGGACACACCTGGCCCTCTCTTGCCTGCTGTGGTTGCACACGCTGTTCCCTCTGCTTGGAATGCCCTTCTCTAGCGCCCTGGTGAACTCCTCTTCATCCATCAAAACCCCAACTCCAGTGTCCTCTCCTCCTGGAAGCCCTCCCAGGGCCCTCTGGCCCTCGTCCTTCCCTCTGGCTCCACCCTCACTCCACAGGGCTAGGGGTGTCTGTGGATTTCACCACAATGACCTTGGGACTCTCGGTTCTGCCCCTCCTTGTGGTAGCAAAGATGGCTCTTATTCTCACCTCCAGGAGCCCCCAAACTCCTGGGGTGATTGGCCCACTCAGAGTCACATGCCTATTATTGAACCAATGCCTGAGTCTGTGGTCACAAAAGGCTCTACCTGGCCAGACCTGGTCACGTGTCCACACCTGGAGCCACGACCTGGCTGCATCTGCCCACCGAAAGGCAAGCAGGGAGAATTATCTCCACAACCGCAAAAAAATGTGACCAAGGACTAAGGGGTCCTCTGCCTGCCCCATCCTGGCTGGAGGGCCTTGGGCAAGTCACCTCATCTCTATGCCTCAGTTTCCCCACCTATGAATCGGGCTCAGCAGAGGGGCGGTATTGGAACACTGGGGACCCACTGAGGCATGCCCCATCCCTCCCCTCCCCAACTCTGCTCGGCAGGCCCTGTTTGCCCTGTCCCCGCCCCGCCCCAGTCCTTTATTGTTGCTCTCTGTGAATCCCCCAACCCGCCAACCCCCCAGCCCCAAGGGTCTCCCAGCGAGGCAGGCCCTGATGGCCACTGGCTGAGTCACTTCTTCCTCCTGGGCCCCTTGCCCGGCCTGATGCTTTCTGGGGACTTTCCTGGCCTTGAACATCAGAAATGAGGTGGGGGAAGTGAGGGTGGAGGTGTGCGCGCACGCGGACAAGGCTGTGCACACCCTGGCGTGGGTTCAAAGCCCCGGTCCTGCACCCACCTGTGAGATGAGGGCATCTTGCCTGCTTCCCTTCCGAGTTGGGGGACTCCACACGTGAACACCCTGCAAGCCCTCACCCAGGGCCGCGGGCGCCCAGCGTGGTCAGTACTGTTGCACCCGTTGGCCGGCTTGACGCGCGTGTGCACGCACTTGCATGTGGGTCCGTGCTCATCGAGGTCTGGGCCGTGTGCCCCCGAGTTCGCAGGCCCATTTCTGTGTCTCCGTGTGTGTGTGTCTGTTTGTGTGTGCGCGCGCGTCACAGCAGCCCCCGTGTGGAGCCCAGTGGGCCTAAAAGAGAGACCAAGCCCCTCACTGGAAAAGGTGCATCTAGGGGAGGGAACCCTCTGGGAACAGATGGGAGGGCTGGGGTATGGCTGGTGTGTTGGGGGCGCAGGGGACCACGGCAGGAGGTGTGTGCGGGGGACGGCAGGGGCCGCAGGGTTAGGAGGGGGCAGGGCCGGGGCTTGGTCAGCCGTTGGAAGGGGTGGGAGCTGTGCGTGGGAGCCTGGGTGGCTAAGGCAGAGCTGAGCTTTGGGATGAAATGGTATGCACTCTAAAATATTCACTGAGCACCTAGTGCGTGCCCAGTGCTGGGGATACAGCAGGGCTCTGGGGTAACAGACACCCTGCCAACAAACAAGTAAATATAGAACTCCGAGGAAGGGGAAAGATCAGGAAGCAAAAGGCATCAGGACAGGCGTAGGGGAATGGCGGGGCGTTCTGGCCCAGAGACAGGGAGGACGTCCTGAGGAGGTGATTTGTGATCTGAAGCCTGCCAGGGAGAAGGTCCTGGGCATACCTGGGGAGAGGGAGCTCCAGGTAGAAGGCACAGCAAGTGCAAAGCCCCTGAGGTAGGGATGAGCTGGCAGAGGGGCCCCGTTCAGGAAGATCTAAGCCCAAAGTAGGGAGGGGAGGCATCAGGGGGCAGCAGTGGTGGGGAGCAAGGCCACCAGGACGGGCTGTCCTGTAACTGGAGCCGGACAGGAACCCTCCACTCCCACCCCACCCACCCCCAGGGCTCCCTGCTCGGGACAGAATGTGCTGGGAGGAGAGGCCAGCGGCTGTGCCTGGTGGCTGGAGCCGGGCAGCTGGAGGATTCCTGAACAGCATCCCAGCTGGGCCCCCTGCCAGCGAGGGCGGAAAACAAGCGGAGGGCGCCCTGCCTGCCTGTCACCCCATGGCCCAGGGGCCTGGCCAGGCCAGGGAAGGAGACAGAGATGCTCAAGGAGTCAGAGACTGAGAGACACTGAGAGATAATCCAGAGGCAGCGACGAAGTAATGAGTGAGAGAGAGAGATGCAGAGATGGTGAGCCAGGGACAGAGACGGGGGAGACAGAGACAATGAGAGAGTGACAGAAACATCGAGCAAAAGGGACAGTGTGAAAACAACATGGAGAGGAAGAGTGGGGGGGTAAGGAGGGTGAGGCAGAGACAGAGAGAGACCTGGTGTTTGACTCTCCGAACGGGTGACAAGTTCTGATTCTAGGGGGTCCTGGGAACAATGTAAGGCGGTAACATCCCCACCCCCATCAGAATCTTGGTCCACACCAGAGTCTGGGGGGTCTCCTCCAGTCAACAACCCCCCTTCATGCCTCTCATGCCTGCTGTGTGCTGGGGCCAGCCCTGCCCCAGCCCTGCCCTCAAAGCTTCAAACAAGTGAATATCTAAATAAAAAATTTCAGAGAGTGATCAGGGCTATGAAGACAATAGGACAGGGGGATGGGAGAAGGAGTAACAGGGAGGGGCACCTTTAGCCAGGAGGTTGGGGTGTTTCCTGAAAAGATGAGGCTAGGAGGTAGAGAAGAGTCCAGTCCTAGAGAAGAGTCTTTCAGCAGAGGGAGCCACATGTACAAAGGTCCTGAGGTAGGACCCAGCTTGGGATATCTGAGTGGCAGTCAAGATCCAGGGGAAGCTGGAAGGAGAGGTGGGTGAGAGATCTTAGGGGCCTAGAGAGGGGTGGGATTTTATTTTAGGAGAATATTTGGCCACCCTCCTCTCTACCCTGTGGGCCTCACTCTGTGTTCAGGGAGTTCCCTGAATTCTGGACGACCCAAGACGGCTCCATTCTGGTTTTTATTTATCCGAACCAGATAATCCACCTCTTCTAGGGATCAGGTTCCAGATAGTTGCAGACCCAGGAGTCCTGGGCACACGAGGTGGCTTATCCCCCCAAGCCTACTGGGGGAAGCCTTTCGTAAAAATGTACCCCCATCTGTTGTTGCAATAGACAGCTTAGACTCTTCTCCGTTTGGGAACACGGATCTGGAAGCTGGGATCTTGTGTCCTGCGCACCCAGGGCGACAGGGATCTTACCTCTTTCTGAGACCAAGAGGGGGTCTGGGGTGACTGTGCTGTGTGGGTGTATCTCCCCTCTGCTGGGCCCAAAGGAACCCTCAGTCTGACAGGCTCCGAACTTGATGCCAGGCCAACTGCCCAGGGCAGATGCTGCTGGACAGGGAGGGCTGGGTAAACCCCAGGACCAGAAGCAGGTGGAAATCAGGACCCAAATTCAGACCAGAGATGGGAGGCAGTTGAGGCGGTGGTGGAGAGGTAGCCCAGAGTCCCAGATGAGGAAACTGGCTCAGAAGCAAGCGACTTGCTGGTGGTCATACCTGCCAGTGTCCAACCCCGCCCCTCAGCCCTGCCACTCGTCATCCCAGACCGCCACTGAATTTTCACTGCCTTGGGCAAACTGTGAGCCCAGCTAGAGCTATTGGAAGGGGTTCTAACTTGGCCCCGCCCTGCTGAGGGCGGGGCCTCGGGCCTGGGGCGTGGCCTGAGCGCAGACCCTGCAGGGACCACCACCACGGGTGCCGCCAATCACTGCGGCGTGGGGGTTCTGAGTGGCGACCCCGGACCCTGCACGAGTCACCTCACTCTGTTGGATTCACTTTCCCTACTTTCAATGCCCAAAGACTCAACTTGCGTGCCGCCAGGGCTGCCTGGAAGCCCAGTGCGTATTCAAACAAATCCTTGGACACCCACGTCCACGGCAGCCGTAACCACAATCCCCGAAAGGTGGGAATGACCCAAACGTCTATCAGGGGGTAAAGGGACAATCAAAATGGGAGTCCATCCACACAACAGGATATTATTTGGCCATAAAGATTAGGAATGAAACATTGACGCAGGCTACCATGTGGATGAAACTTACCAGAGAAATTTAAGCTGAGTAGGAAGCCAAACACGAGTGAGGCCACACGGAACGTGATCCCATGTATAGGGAATGTCCAGAACAGGCAAATCCCCAGATCAGTGGGTGCTGGGAGTTTTGAGGGAAGGGGGTGGGCAGTGACCGCTCCTGGGAACGGGGCCTCCTCTGGGGTGATGGGAATGTCCTGGAGCTAGATGAGGTGACAGGTGCCTGACACTGTCAGTGCACGAAATGCCACCTAACTGTACACTTTAAAACGGCTCGTTTCCCAGGGCGCCTGGGTGGCTCAGTTGTTAAGCATCTGCCTTCGGCTCAGGTCATGATCCCTGGGTCCTGGGATCGAGCCCCACATCGGGCTCCCCGCTCTGCGGGAAGCCTGCTTCTCCCTCTCCCACTCCCCCTGCTTGTGTTCCCTCTCTGTGTCTCTCTCTCTCTGTCAAATAACATCTTTAAAAAACAAAACAAGGGGCGCCTGGGTGGCTCAGATGGTTAAGCGTCTGCCTTAGGCTCAGGTCGTGACCCCAGGGTCCTGGGATCGAGTCCCGCATCGGGCTCCCTGCTCAGCGGGGAGCCTGCTTCTCCCTCTTCCTCTACCTCTGCCTCTCTCTCTCTGACTCTCATGAATAAATAAATAAAACATTAAAAAAATAAAAAACAAAAACAAAAAAACCCTGCTCATTTCCCAGTATATGAACCATGTCTTGAAAACAAAAGCCTTCCCCCAATTCATGCTTCCAAGCCTCTGCGACTACACTAGGGAAGGGGAAATGGGGTCCAGCTCCAACCTGAGCTCAGCCTCCCTATGTGTCCCTGAGCCTCAGTTTCTCCTGCTGGACAATGGGCCCCTCAACCCCTCCTCGGCCTGGCCTTCAATCCCGGAGATTCTGACCCAAGATGGAGGTCAAAGCCACTCAGCTTCTTTGGCAGCTGTGGGAAATAAACCAATAAGCCGTCTCTTTCCCCACACTTTCATTTAAAAAACAAACAAACAAACAAACAACTGTAAAAAAGAGAACAATTTAAGGCTGATCATTAACGTTGAGTCCCAGGCAGGGGCCCTGCCCCAGCCAGGGCTGAAACTCTACAACCCGGGGGGCTGGTCCGGCTGCCCCCTCATACTTTGTTCCTCCCTCCCTCCAGGTTTCCAGAGCTGCACTGGGCCTGCTGTTACCCCAGGCTGACCTCTGTCCCCAGGGCCTGGCTGAATGTCCTGAACTGGGTTTCCTGGGTTATACAATATGCAGACGAGGTCTCATGTCCTGGTGTACTTGGAGGAGCCCCCAGGCAGTCCCAGCCTGGGCCAGCAATCTCTCTCTGGCTTTCAAAGGCTGGAGCAGATGCCCCTGCCACCCACAGGTCCCACAAAAGCTTCAATGACTTGCATCCCTGAATGCCCCGTTCCTGGGCCCTCTCGCCTGCCCGACCTTGCCGTGTGGCCTCAACTGAGGCACTTGCCCTCTGAGCCCCAAAGGGGGTGATCTCCAAACATCACTCAGCTCTGACCTTCTCCGACTTCTTTCTCTTTGTTTGTCTGCCTGCTGAGCTGTCGTCATTCATTCATAGGCCAAGGCCTCAGCTAGAAGGCCCTTTGCTCCGGGAAGCCTTCTCTGCTCCGGGAAGCCTTCTCTGCTCCTGTTGGGACTCTCCCAGCCCTGGGGCTCTTCCTCTGGTCCCACGAGACTGGAAGTATTTATGTCTGGCTATTTCTCTCCCAGACTAGAGGCTCCTGGGGGACCCGAGCCCTGTCCATGAGCCAGCACAGACCGACAGGATCCGACTATGGGCATTTGATGCCTTACGAGGACCTGTCCAGATACATCAGATTCCAGACTGGCTCTTCCTCTGTCCTGTGTGATGTCAGAAAGCCATGCCCCATTCTGAGACTCGGAGTCCCCAACTTCAATGCAGTCAGGTCAGCTGGCTCTTCTCCCAGCCTTTCCCCATGTCCATGGCAGCTGGAAGCACACGTGCGACCTCATCCCTTGAAGTATCCCCTCGCTGCTCAGCAGGTCATGCAGCGTGGCCTCATGGCCTCTGAGGGTGGGTTTGGATCCTCCTGAGAGAAACAGTTCCATCCAGTCTCGGGGGGGCACCAGAGGCTCAGAAACACCCCTCCGCTGCCCTGCTTATCTCTAACTCCCACACTCAGCCAAGGCGGGGGGCAACGTGTGGAGCAGACTGGGGTGCAAGGCGGGCTCAGGCCCCAAACTCATCTGAGTCCCACCCCCACCTGGGCTCCCAGGGCTTGGAGAGGCATGGGGGCTTCTGGGACCACCCCCCCACTCACCTCGGAGTACAGGGGTGGCGGGCGGTAGCGGAATTCCTGGATATAGGCCAAGAAGGGGCCTTCAAGGCTCATGTCGGTGTCCTGCAGTGGTGGAAAGGGGCTCTGCCCCGCGGCTGCCACCTCCCCGTCTGCCACCACTTCTGAGTACTCGGGAGGGGCTGCAAGTGAGAGAGATGGAGTGGGTGAGGCTGGTAGAGAAGAGGAGCCTCAGAATCGGGGACCATGGTCAGGAGCCAGCTTGGGCTGATTCTGGGGCTGCAGGCCCTGAGGCTGAGATTCTGGCAGGACCTGTGGCTGCCTATGTAATCACCACTGTGCCCTTTTACAGATAGGGGCGCTGAGGCTGGGGGGAGGAAGAGTCCACCTAGCAGCCGCCTCTCTGCCCACCCAGCCCCTGCAGCAGGACGGGGAGCTCACCCTCCGGCCGCTCTGGCAGGGCTCCCAGCCCCCAGTCTAGCAGGAAGCTGGCATGGCTGCCCACGCTGGATGAGCGGCTCCCGAAAGGGTGCAGGGGAATGGTGCCGATGACCAGCGGCAGCTCCAGCAGCAACTTGGACGTGCCGGGGATGTCCACGCAGACCTGGGGGGAATGAGCCATGAGGGAGAGTGCCCAGGCAGCCTTGGGGGGACTGGGCAGATGCAGCCACCCCTGCCCTCCTTGGACCAACGGGAGACTCTACCTTGAGGGAGTAGTCCACGTGCAGTACCCGGCACTGCAGGATGGAAGGACCCACAGGGGGGATCCGCAGCGCTCGGCCCTGCCACAGCGCCCGCCGCCCGGGGCCCACAGGCTCGCCCGCGAGACTGGCCACCACTGCTCGTTTCTGCTTACAGGCCCCTCGAGCCATGAAGGTCTGCGTCTGGACCACGGCTGCCCGAGGAAGCACTGGGCGCGTGGAGCCATTGTCGATCTCCGCGAAGACTGGGATGACCTCACCTGTGGTGGGGTGCAGGGGGGCATCAGATTCCCCGTCCGCAGCCTTGAGGTCGGCCCTCTTCCCCATCCAGCCCCGCCTGCCTGGTACCTGGTGTGTAACCCTTTCGGTCGATTTTGGCGGAGAGGGAGACGAGACCACGGCTGCTGTACCAGGATCTGGCGACCTTCTCCAGAGCTCCAGCCTGAGGGGCCTGGGGGGTGGAGGAAAGGCATACAAACAGGTTACTTTGTGCAAACCACAGATCCCTTGGAGCTTCCAAACCACCCCCAGCTGAGGGAGGATTCGGGGGGCAGGGTTCCTGGTTTTTTCTTAACTACCAGGTACCGTCTGTGAAAATAAATCCACAGACAAAACCAATTTTATAAAGCTGAAGATAAAGTGAACAAACTAATTACTTAGTGTGTAATAAGTCCTCAAAAAGCCATTATTATCACAAACCCTGGCTGTCCCCTATTTCACAAATGAAGCCTTTGAGGCTCAGAGAGAGTGAGACACTTGCCCAGAGCCACACACCCAAATTGGTACAGGCAGGATCTGCACCCAGCTCCGCCCGACTCCAAAAGCATTCCCATGCCTGCCCCCCGCCCTGCCAGGGCCCAGCTGTGATTCCCACTTTGTGCAGGAAGCAAAGGGGTGAGGAACCTGTTGGGGTCACCCAGCAGCCAAGCCCCCACCTACAAAGCTCTCTCAACTCATCTGCCCTGGGAGCAGCCACTCACCAGCAGGGCAGGCGTGTTGATGTCCACCGGCTCAATGACAGTAAATACCTTCCTTGCCCGGCGGGCAGGGACCCAGGGCCGGTGCAGGGTGGCCTTGATGCAGTATCGGACACTGCCATGCTTACCCTCGAATGACGTCACCAGTGTCCTGCGGGGTAGAAAGAAGGGACTTCAAGGGGGAGAAAAACACAGACACGCAGGTGGGGGGTGGTCCCAGAGACTTAGGAGAATGAGAGACAGAGACACTGAAGGCCCCCCCGGGGGGAGGCAGTCTTGGGGTCCAGAGGGTCCCCAGAAACCCAGCAATGGAGACCTAAACAGGAAAGGAGCTGCGGGCGTAGGGATTCCCCTACAATCCCGCGCCCCAGATGCCGGACTTACGGAGGCAGCTGGAAGCTGAAGGGGAACTCGTGGCGCCCGGGAGGCAGCGTCGTGGTTTCTCCCGTGTCTGCAGGTAGGAGCAAGAGGGGGAGGCTCAGCGGCCGCTCCGAGTTCCAGGAGCGCGCAGCACGTGCGCCGCGTCGGGGTGGCCGGCCGGTACCTGGAGCGAGTAGCGTGGCACGGTGGCTCACGACCTCCACACGTTCGCTGTAGCTCTGCGTGTACGCGGTGCTCGAGCCCGCGCTGCGCGACTCGGTCCAGTGCACATGGGCGCGGCCCCGCGCGCGCAGCTTCAGGGCGCCCACGCGCGCCGGGCCCGCCAGCTCCAGCAGCACCCGGCCGGCAACGGCCTGCCCGCCGCTGAAAACCGGCTCGGCGCCCGCGCTCGCGCCATCCAGCTGCACCGCGAACACCTTCACCTTGTCGAACAGCATCGCGCCCGGGATGCGAACCCGCGACGCACAGACCCTGGCCTCGAACCCGCGACGCGGCGGCGCGAGGTGCCGAGGCTATAGCCTCAGAACGCGAACCTGCCCGGGGTGCGCAGGCGCACTTGCCGACCAGGTCAGAAATTCCTATGCGCCCTGCGCCGGCGCTGCCTTTATACGGCGGGCGGGGCGGGGCGAGGCGCGGGCCCCACCCCCAGAAAGGAATACACCAATGGCACGGCGAGGGGCGTGGCCTCGCCCAGGCGTGGAACAAAATAACAAACTCTGCAGCTGCCCTCTACCCTCGTGGACCCCTGCGTGAACCTGAAGCATCGCGGGCCCGAGCCGGTCTCTAGCGGACCCCGGGGGTAAAGCGGGGGAAACTTAGGGTCGGAGTTGGGCCCCGGGCTTGAGGTCACCCAGCAAGAGCACTCTGCCACTAGGTTTAATCATCAACTGGCCACCACTTGCAGATCTGACTCGAGGCATGTCCAGCCCCGCGCGGGAAGGCTGTGGAATGGCCTAGCCCCGACCGGGGCCTTGAGAGCCTAGGACTAGCCTGGCGTCAGTTCCCCACTCTGAGCGAAGCGGGAAGGAGGAGGAAGTGGGTAGGGCCTCCCTCTGCTTGGGCACCTGCTGCACCCCCGTCTTGTGATTCGAATCCCGCTCAGCTGGATGACCCCGGGCTAGTGACCACCTCTTGAACCTAAGTTTCCACGTTTGTCATTTGTAGAGCTGGAAGAAAATCGGCCCCGACCTCAGAGTATTGTGCATGAATCGCGGTGTAGCCTATGCTCAGACACCTTCCCCTTCCAGACAGCCTCGCTCCCAGGTCATCAACCCACTCCCCACATGTCACCACTTGGTCACGCCTCAGCGCTTTTGCCCAAGCTTTACCCACCACCCGATGTTCCTGTCGCAACTTGCGGCCGCCAGCAAACTCCTACGAGCCCCCTAGGCGTATCCCTTGGGCCCGCTCCTGGCACCCCCCCGCCAGCCCCAGTCCGCTCACAGAGCCAAGTGGAGGGGAGTCCCAGGAACCCCAGGGGCCAGGGCTGCAGTGTGCCCTTGAGATGGTATGACTCCTCTCTGGGCCTCAGTTTACTCACAGAAGAATCTCAAAGAGCGTTTCTGAGTAAAGGGTTTCCTGGTCGTGGTCTGCAGGGCGCCAGCGCCCTCTGGTGGCAGCGAGATGCGTAGCTGCTCGAACCTACCCCCTACCCTGGAGGCCACTCGAACCTACCCCCTACCCTGGAGGTTGAGGTGCCTTCAATGGCCCTGGGAACCTCCTGAGGCCTCGGAACTCCCAGTGGGGGGCAGTCATAACCGGACATGGTCCCCTGCAGTCAGAGTGACCATAGGGGCATTGGGTCAGAGCAGTACCTAAGGGAGGAACAGAGGCTGTAGACACAGCGATCAGCTTGGGGGGCTGCATGGAGGAGGGGACTCGGATTGAAATGACGGGCTAGTACCTTCTCCCAGGGCCAAGTGGAGCCCTGGAGGCTGTAAGCCCAGGAGGAGGTAGAGGATGTGGTGAGTCCTTTTCACAGATGGGTCCCCAGAGGCCCAAAGAGAGGCAGGGCCTCACTCGAGTTTACACGGCAGTTTTGCAAGCTTCACCCCAGTGTCTTAATGAAGCAGCTGGTTGAGTGGGACCAGGTGTGGGACCAATTTCCCTTAAGTCTCAGGGGAAAGGAAGTGCCTCCGAGGCCTCTTCCTGTCCCGCCCTAGGGCCCTCTAGGCCTGGGTTTCCACAGCTAGTAAGGGGACAGTCCCCACATCTGGGGCTGTGGGGCAAAGGCGCAAAGACTGAAAGGCTGTGGGCAAAGGATCTGCTGTGTACAGCCCTGCCTGTGCCCACTTTACAGAAGAGTATAGTGAGGTCTGGCTTAGCTGAGGGGGTGGCGAGGCAACCCTGGGAGCCAACAACCTACACAGCAAACACAGCTCAGTGCTGAGGCACAGACTCACCCCTGGCCTGCTCCTGACCGGCTGTGTGGCCTGAGTGTGAGGGACTGAAGTTCAGAGCTGGGAGACAGATGGGAGTCCTCTCAGCCTGATCTGACCCCACCCCAAGTCTCCTCCCTCTCAGGGATGCAAACCTACCTGCAAACACCACCAGAACTCCCCACCCAGGTCTGAACTCATTTCTGCAAGCACTAGGGGTAAACTGAGGGAGGAAGCACGGGTAGAACGTGAGGTAGGGGTCTTCTTTGGGAAATCAGGGACCCCAGGCCTTGAGTTAAAGGGGGATCCTTGGGTCCAGAGAGGAGGATGTCCTGACTCTACCCAGGGGTTCCCCAGACTCCGGAGAGTGGGGGGTCCCGCCGCATAGCATTTACCTGGAGGCCTTCCCGGCTTTGGAAAGGGTGGGGCGCCCAGACCCTGAGAGGGGCTCCTGGGAAAGAGGGTTTGGTTGGGGGCGGGGGGGTAGGAGGGTGTGTGTCCCGGCGAGAGGGTCCAGACCCTGGGGAGGAGGTCTCCACTTCTTAAGAAGGGTCACCCGGCCACAAGGCCTCTAAGTCGAAACTCTCAGGGCACTGGGGAGGAGCGCCCAGACCTGGGGAGAGGGGGTATCCTGGCTGGCGGGAGCGGGGTGGGGGCGGTGCGGAGCGAGCGGCTCACCTCGAAGCAGCAGCTGCCGCCGCCGCAAGTACGTCTCGGCAGCCGCGTAGTCGCTGGACACAGCGTTGACACCCACGCTTCGGCCCTCGAGCCAGTGCGTCGCCGCCCCGCCGCGTGCCGCCACCTCGAGCGCTCTCACCCGCAGCGGCGCCGCCGCCTCCAGCAGCACCCGGCCGCACAGCCGCTCCCCGCCGCGGTACGCGCCGCCGGGGCCCCGGGCCAGCTCCAGCGCGAAGCTGCGCACGCCCCCCGGGCGCATGGCGCAGGCCTGGGCGCACGGCGGGGAGGGCGTCCCCCGGGCCGCGGCTGGGCGTGTCGGCCCCCCTCCGGCGGCTCGGCGCCCTTCCTCGCGGCCCCGGGCGCCCCCGAGCTCCCTCCGGCCCCCAGCGAACTCCGGCCGGCGCCCGGGGCTCCCGGCCGGCGCGTTGGCCGCCGACTTCCTGGTCCTCGGCGTCCGCCCCCGTGACGCGCCCCGGCCGCCGGGGACGTGCCGCCCGCGTCCCCGCGCTGTTGACTTTGCCACCCCTCCCCCCACCCCCCAGAGCGGGGCGGGCCCTGTTCTTGTAGGGTCGGCGCTGTTGAGTCAGAGGTGGATGTGGCTGGCCCCGAGCAGAGCAGCCAGCTGGCTATCTGGTGGCTTCATGTGTCCCCCACCCGGCACCGCCCCGGCCTTGCCCTCTGGTCTCCATGGCTGTTCTCGACACACACCAAACTCAAGGCTTGCCTCCTGGCTTTTGCACGGACAGTTCCCCTGCTAGGAACGCCCTTCCCTACGTGGGCTCTCCCATCTCCCCATCCCCACCCCCATGCCCAAATGTCACCTTCTCAGAGTCCCCTAATCACACTCTGGTCTTCTTTCTTTATGGCTCTGGTCGCTGTTTGTGACTGCTGTGTTTTTTTGTGCCTCGTCCTCCATCAGACTAGGTGCTCCCCGAAGGTGGGCACTGTGCCCTGTTCTCCTCAACAGATCTTAACAGATGGGAAAACTGAGGCTCTCATAGGGGGCAGCCTCTGCCCAAGAAGCACCCAGCGGTGGCAGTCAGGACTCCCAAGGCAGGTCTGGAGCCCACCGGCTCCTCCCCAGTCTTCTGGGTCTTGCGCCCAAGCTATCACCTGAACTAGGTGACTAATGGCTTTATCAGAGGCTGCCAGGGCCCGAGGCTCTCAACCGGGTCCCGACTAGCCTCCCCAGGAGCCAGGCTTCTATCTCTCTGCTATGCCCGGAGCCCAGCGGCTGCCAAGGGCCTGCCATCCCTGCCTCACCCCAGCACACTGAGCCCAAGGCCTGGAGGGACCTTTGTGATTCTACTGGTGTCCAGAACCTTCCCCTCCAGCCTGCCCTGAGGCCACTCTAACCCCGGAATCACACTATACCCTCCCCCAAGTCCAGGTTCTTCACTTTGGCCTATGGGCCGGAGTTTGAATCCTGCCTCCCCTCCATCCCCCACCCTGTTCTGGAGCCCAGGCAGGTGGCTTCAGTTCTCTGACCCTCAGTTTCCCCCATCCTACCCTAGTCAGGTTCTGGTGAAGAATTGTGGTAATTTACATCAAATCCCCGGTGTAGGGCAAGTGTTCAACATATGTCCAGCGAAGATGGAATGGTCCTCCTCACTCATGTCACCTTCCTCACTGGACCATGGTCCCCCTGGAGCTTGGCCCACACTGGGTGCTCCAGCAAAGTCGGCTGCTGGAGTGGGAAGCGAAGGATGTCTCCCCGATCTGCTGCCTCCAGCAGTCCCCTGTTGGGACTGATGCCGATGTCCTCAGGCGTACCCAACTGAGCTCAGGCTTGGAGGGCTACCAGGCTAGGAAAGTCACGGGACGGGCTCTGCTAAATCCCCACATTTGTTCTGAGCCCAGGAGTCAGGTGGTCACCTCCCATGTCCTGATTATGAGCTCCCATAGTTATGCAAAACAGGCAACTGGGTGGGTCCTGCTTTATTCAGAACTGGCAAGGACCCCTCTCCTGGTTGCTCCATGCCCACCAGGGGCCTGGGGAGAGTCGGGGTGGGGGGGGGCCAGGGGACCAAAGGAAGCTCCTGGCTCCCCCCCAGCTCCAATCAGGGAGGAAGCGGGCAGTGGCCCACCCCTGCCCTCGCCTGCGGTCCGGCCCTGTCTTTTGCCCAGACAGTCTGGGTGGGGAGGGCCCTGGTCCACTCAGCCCAACTCAGCTTCGGCTCCTTGAACTCCAAGAGGCGCCACTGTACAGGGCTTCCTGGATGGCGTGGAGGTGGCGGCCACACGATGGCCAAGATTGAGGGGTCTGGTGGTGGGCAGGGTTGTCACCCGCAGTCTGAAGGGGCCACGGGTGGCCACTGGAAGGGGGGGCTCCGGGCTGCCTGGTCCAGGGGTCCGGGGCCAGGCCGGGGAGGCAGGGGTGGTGGGGGCGGGCGTATGGCTTGGGCGATGAGGCCGGGCAGGGCCTGCAGGGAGGTGCCCAGTGCATCCAGGCGGCTTTCAAGGGCAGCCAGGCGGGCCTCAAGCTCCTCGTGCTGGGCGTGCAGCTCGGACATGAGGTCGTACAGGACATTCTGGGTCTGCCAGAGACAGAGTGGGAGAGAAAGGAGAGGCCAAGTGAGAGGGAGGGACAGACACAGAGAGAGATGGGTGACCAGCCCCAGTTGGTGGGAGCCCACTAATAGGGACCCAAGTGGGAGACAACTGTGAGGACACCTTAACCCCACAGGTCTCTTGCTGCACCCCAGGGAATGGTAGGTAGAAGAGGCAAGAGGAGAGACAGGTCTTGAATGCCAGGCTTGGGGCCAGCAGGCCTGGGGAAGGTTGGGGGAGGTCCTGGGGTGGATGTGGCCAGAGCTGCCCTGAGGGGATGAACTGGCCACCAGACACATGATGCCAAAGGGTGGGTCTTACTGGCCACCAGGCACATGACGCCAAAGGGTGGTCTTCCTGGGTGCTGCCTTCACCCAGGGGAACCACGGCCTACAGAGCTTGGGGGGTGGGGGACAGGGGCAGGTTCCGGGCTGACGCTGCTCCAGGCTGGGGATGTGGTTGAGAGGGAGGAGGCTCAGTTGTGAACTGCCCCACTGCACCCCACAGTAGACTGGGGAGGGGAGAGGGTCAGTGGGGGGACCATTCCAGGGATCTGACCCAATCACAGACTGGGGAGCCTAGCAGCCGCAATTACGGTTGCAGTAGGTGATGGGGTATCCGCACCACCTTGACTGCTCCCCACCACCCAGCAAGCAGGAGCTGGTTCTGCCACTGTCCCCGTGGGCCCAGGAAGGGAAGGCTGGCCACTCCAGACAGACCTGGGTGCAATGCCAACCTTGCCACCAGGTGGCGGTAGAACATCGTTCCTCCATCTCTAACCTCAACTAGGTGTTGACCAGACCCCCAGGCAGACAGCGGCTCAGCACCCCGCGGCCTGACACGGGAGGATGGATGCTGAGGTGGGGAAAGAGCCCCCACCCCCTCGCTTCATGGAAGCGGGACAGGACGAGGCACCTACCACAGCACCTTGCTGCGTTCCACCCCTGGCCTCTCCCCTCCAGCCTCCGTGCCTGAGCCTCAGTGGCGGCCCCCACCATGTCTTGTGACTGGCCCACACGCCCCAGCCCCAGGGCGAACACACACCTTGGGGGCCCTCTCACCCACAGTCCCCAGGGCCAGAGGGTAGCATCTGGAGGCAGCCAGCCTCTGATGGTTTTTTTCTGGCCTCTCTGAGGTTTAAAGTCTTCAAAACTTGTAGTACACCTTGTACTTGTGGCAGAGTACACAAATTAAATCAGCAATCTTGGGTAGGAGTGCATTAAAGTTTAATGCTGGAAAACATTTTACCCTTGTTAAATTTTAGAAATTAGGAACCCATATAATCCCATCCATTTAAAGCCTTACTTCAAAGCAGGCTTTGTTAAATGTACTCTGACAGGGGCATACTACTACCATGTTTGCAAGGTTTAAATAACTTCGAAAAATTCAAACTTCAATCACCTATGCCAACGGAAGGAAGAGCAATATGGATAATCCAAATTATAATAACTAGCGCCTGAGTTTTTCAAAGGCATTTCATATGTATTTCTAGCTATAATCTCATAGGACATCAAATTAGTTTGGCAAGGGTTTCTGTATCTCTTAGGATTATGTTCTTTCTACTACCAACTGAGTGATTTCTTCAGGGGTCTACAATATGGCTTTTTTTTCCCCCTCTATAATGTTTCTTTCCAAATTAAATTTATGTAGGTTAATATTATACTGCATTCTCTTGATAATGATGAAAAGAATGAGTTCAAAACGCTCTGGGTATAAGAAGAATAGGACTTAACATCTTCCAAAGATAATATTAAATGAACCTCAGACTAATTAACTGATTAGGGGACGGAGCCAGTGAGCAGAGTTCACGCGTGAACTACTTGTGAAAGGTAGGCCGCTGCTCAGAAGGGAGCTCGGAATAGTGGGACGAATATTCTAAGAGCCTGCCTGACTGAAGTTGCGTCAACTGTCCCATCTTTAGTGGATGAATAAAAAGTGGGAAATGGGGTCAGGCTTGATAATAAAACCAACAGAGAGATTAGTTTGTGACATAAACTGGTCTTAGCTCTTGGAACCAACTTTAATTTCCTAAGAGATGTTTAATTGCTGCATAAATAAGCTTTCTGCTGATTCTATCATTTGAATTTACATCCATAGCAAAATAATTCCGCTTTTCTCTTCAATTTTAGAGCCTGTACGTAGAAATGCCTAAAACAAAAGGACACTTCACCAGTTTCGCCCACTAATTAGATATTCTGATGAAAGCTATTTTATTAGATACTATTTTTTTTTCTTTTTTAATAAAAGAGCTGCCAAAGTTAAAAAGTGGTCAACATGCAAAGGGTAGATTCCTAGCATCTCTCTTATATTCAGAACCTCCGGACCCTTGCAGACAGGGCCTGTCTCCCCCGGAGGCTGGTCCCTGCCTGCTTTGCATCCCTTGCCTGCGGCAGCTGTCTGTCCTATAGGCACCACCACTACTCCTTCCCTGGCAGGAGGTGGGCTCAGTTCTTCTCCTCCCATGGGGGCCTGAGCAGACACCCCGCCCAGCCCCACCCTGCTCACCTTGGCCAGGTCGGCGAGAGTGTTGGCCTGGTCATTCAGCTTCCCCTGCTCAATCTTCACGCTCCGGAGCCTAGGGGACAGGTGGGTGGGTGGGGTTGTGGGTGGAGGCTGCAGGGGGAGTGGGGTCCTTCATGCACCCACCCCACCTGGGGTCGCCTTGTGAGACGTGCAGAGAGGGGGATGGGGTGGGAGTTAGGGTCGGGCCCCATGCAGCCTGTTCCCTCCCAGCACACATCAGGTGGCAAGGCCTGGAGGGGTGGCTAAACCATCTCCCACAGTGTCCCCCTTTTAGCCATGTCCACATGGCCTGATTCAGGATGTCCCGGGGAACTTGGACCCCCCCCCACCCTGGCCTCCGGCCTAGGTGAAGACTGCACAGGTCTGCAGTGTGGATACAAGCCCTGGCTACTGCCTGAGGCCAGGGGTAGCGCTCCACGAAAGCTGCCCTGGGCCTGTGCCCTGCCCCATGACCACCATGCACCCCTTACCCCCAGGAAGAGACTTACTTCTGAGCTCTGGCGGGACCCGGCAGAGCAGAGAGAAATCACAAGGTAATTTTAACCTCAGTGCAGCTGGGTGGCACATGCCCAACCCTGCCCGCCTCCCACCCGCACAACCCCAGGACCAGGTTGGGGGCCCTGGGTGGCTGCGAGGGCCATGCCAGCCCCTTGGGGATGCATCTCTTCTCTTCCCCTCCCTCCAACAGTGCCCCCCAGCAAATGCAGCTGATTTCAGCCCGTGGGCCCGCTGTATCCTCGTGTGTGCCAGGCGCCTGGCCCCAGAGGTGGCATTTAGTCCGGAGAACTACGCCCATGCTGTTTCCCAAGGCGGGGAGGTAACGAGGCAGAGAGAGGCAAAGCCGTGCCCACCGGCCCTCTAGCAGGATTTGAACCATACCTGTACCTGCCACTCAGCCTTCGCACCTTGGCCTCCCAACAGCTGTAGTGGGATGGGGAGTTGGCCACAGAGTGTCCTTGACCCTCATCCCCATCCCTGGTGTAGTGAAACCAGCCCAGGGAAACAGTTCCAGGTAGGACGCCTCCTCACTGGTCCAGACTCAATCCCTGCGTGCCTACATGTGATAGATGCTCGGGGAGGCCCTTCAGGGCCCATCTATGCTGGGTACTCGGACCCCTGGTAGGGCCCAGCCCTCCGCTGGAGAAACGGTGGGTACAAACACCCCCAGCCCTGGAGGTCTGAGGCTGCCCTGACTGGAAGTGGAGGCCTGCCGAGCTCCAGGGTGCCTTTCCCAGGGAAGTCAGTCTTGACCTCTTTGCAACCTCCATGTTATGTGTTGGACAGTGTCCCCCCAAAAAGATATATTGAAGTCCTACCCCCAGGACCTCAGAATGTGACCTTATTTGGAAACAGGGTCTTTCTAGATCTAACCAAGTTAAAATGAAGTCTTGGGGTAGGCCCTAATGCAATATGACTGGCGTCCTTATAAAAAGGGGGACATTTTCACACAGACATGCACAGAGGGAGGATGATGTGAAGACACAGGGGGAAGGCCATGTGAGGATGGGGGACTGGAGCGATATATCCAGAAGCCAAGGACCACCGGAGGCTGCCAGAAGCTAGGAAAGGCCTGGAACAGATCTTCCCCTAGGGCCTTCAGAGGGAAAACGGCCTTGCCAACTCTTTGGTTTTGGACTTCTGGCCTCTGGAACAGTGAGATCATAATTGGGGCGCCTGGGTGGCTCAGTTGGTTAAGCATCTGCCTTCGGCTCAGGCTGTGATCCTGGGGTCCTAGGATCGAGCCCCTCATCAGGGTCTCTGCTCAGCATGGAGTTTGCTTCTCCCTTTCCCTCTGCCCCTCCCCCTACTTGCTCTCTCTCTCTCTCTGTCAAATAAATAAATAAATAAATAAAATCTTGAAAAATAATAATTTAGGGGCACCTGGGTGGCTCAGTCGTTAGGCGTCTGCCTTCGGCTCAGGTCATGATCCCAGGGTCCTGGGATCGAGCCCCGCATGGGGCTCCCTGCTCCGCAGGAAGCCTGCTTCTCCCTCTCCCACTCCCCCTGCTTGTGTTCCCTCTCTCACTGTCTTTATCTCTGTCAAATAAATAAATAAAATCTTAAAAATAATAATAATTAGAAAAAATAAATTCTCTTGTTTGAAATCACCCAGTTTGTGGTACTTTGTTCCAGCATCCTTAGCAAATCCATACAGTCTCCAAACACATGCTGTGCTCCTCAATCCATCCTGAGACCATTTCTTCCTTTTCACTGGCTGCTCACACAGTGCTCCCATCATGGAGAGTCCCCAGCTCAAGAACATGCCTGGGCTCCCTCATGCCTGTATATCAGACCTCCAGTCTCCCTGGCGCCATGCTCATTCCTACCTTCCCACCATTGCCCGGACTGTGCACAATCCTTGGTATGCCTGCCCACCTTTTGGTTTTGTAACCAAATTCCATCCACACTTCAGGCCCTCATTCAAACTTCTTTGATTTCCTCAGCTTTACAGGGCATCTTGTTTTTTTGTTTTGTTTTGTTGCTGAGAAGGAAGTAGGTTTAGAGGGGACCTAGGGCACCTGGCTCACTCAGTCGGGGGAGTGTGCGACTCTTGATCTTGGGGTCCTGAGTTCAAGTCCCATGTTGGGAGTAGAGATTACTTAACAATAAAACCATAAGATAGATAAATAAATAGATGGATAGGTAGATAGATAAATCAATAAATTAAGAGTGGGACAGCCCCACCCCAGAACAAAGGGACATGGGTAGCTCACAGAGCAGGTGCCTTCCTCCACAGACTCGGCTCTCCTCAAGTCCCCTCCTCCCACTTCCCCCAACAACCTTCTGGAACATTCCTTGGGGCAAAGTCCAGGGCAGGGCCAAGTCTGTGTCCCCCATGCCTGGCACACCAGCTGGCACAGGAAATGCTGGTGCAATAACAAATGAACGTTATCAAGGGCGGTAATGACAACATCGCTATTTCCCATGTGTAGAAAACACTGTATGGCAGGTCCACATAGTTGAGTCCCCAACTGTGTTAGATCCATATGTCATCCCTGGAGGAAAGGCACATGAATTACCACTGTCTCCACTTTAGAGATAAGAAAATGAAGCTTGGAATAGCACAGTCACTTGCCCAGGCCCCACAGTTAGGTGGCAGACAGCAGACTGGGACCCAGTGGTTGGTGAACAACTGTAGGGGGGTCAACAAGGAGGGGGTCTCTGTCCTCAAGGGCCTTGGGGTCTTGTGAGGAGGTAGGACTAAGACCTGGACACAGTGAGGTTGAGTAGGTGTGGTACCAGCTCCTCTCCCTGCTTTTTAGATGATGGTGGGGGCAGACGCAGGAGCAGGGGTTGGGGGGCTACCATGTGTTACCAGGGACTATGCCAGGCATTCCTACCTATCATCCCATTTAGATCTCCCTGCAGTCTCGTGAAGTAGAGACTGTTATCATTCACAACCAATCCAATTATAACAGTAAACACAATAAATATAAATGGACTAAACTCTCTAGCTAAAAGACAGACAGTTAAGAGCCCCAGGAAACTTTGGGGGCAATGGACCTGCTTTTTATCTTGACTGTGGTAACTGTTTCAGGGGTGTGTGTATATATAATATATATATATATTATATATATATATATATATATAATATATATAATCAGACTGTCCATTTTATTTTATTTTATTTTTTTAAAAGACTTTATTTGTTGGAGAGAGAGGGAGCACAAGCAGGGGAAACCACAGGCAGAGGGAGAAAAGCAGGCTCCCTGCTGAGCGAGGAGCCCAACGAAGGACTCAATCCCAGGACCGACCCTGAGATCGTGACCTGAGCCGAAGGCAGACGCTTAACCAACGGAGCCACCCAGGCACCCCATGTTCCATACATCCTATATGTGGCTACTAAGCACTTGAAATGTGGCTGGTCTGAATACAAATGGACTATAAATGTAAAATACACAATAGACTTTGAAGATTTAGTGTCGAAAACTTTCTAAAATATCTCATTAATGATTTTTATATGAATCATATTAAAATATTTTGCATATATTGAATGAATATATTAAAATTTATGTAACTGGGCGCCTGGGTGGCTCAGTTGGTGTGGCGACTGCCTTCGGCTCAGGTCATGATCCCCGAGTCCCCCGATCGAGTCCCGCATCGGGCTCCCTGCTCAGCGGGGAGTCTGTTTCTCCCTCTGACTGTACCCCCTCTTGTGCCCTCTCTCTCTCACTCTCAAATAAAATTTAAAAATTAAAAAAAATTATGTAACTTGTTTTCTTTTACTTTTTTTTAAATGTGGCTACTAGAAAATTTAAAATTATATAGTGGTTTACATGATATTTCTAGTGGACAGTGATTGGCATATTAGAGCCTGGCCCAGCCCAAATGTGGCCAGCTGCCTATTGGAGAAAATAAAGTTTTATTAGAGCATGGTCCACCCACTCCTCTTTACCGCACTCCTGCTACAACAGCAGAGTAGAGTAGTTGCGACAGACTGTCTGGTCCACAAAGCCTCAAATATTTACTCTCTGGCCCTTACAGGTAAAGTCTGCCAGCTCCAGCTGTACACTGGGCTCACTGGAGGAACTTAAACTTAAGCCCAGGGTGCATCCCAGACTCTGCTGTGACTGGCGTTGGGTGCAGCCTGTAGGATTTTTAAAGCCCTGTGGGTGGTTCCAGTGAGCAGCGAAGGATGAGAACTAACTACTTGATTAAAAAATTCTCAGGACAGGGGCGCCTGGGTGGCTTAGTTGTTAAGCATCTGTCTTCAGCTCAGGTCATGATCCCGGGATCCTGGGATCGAGCCCCGTGTTGGGCTCCCTGCTCAGCGGGAAGCCTGCTTCTCCCTCTCCCACTCTCCCTGCTTGTGTTCCCTCTCTCGCTGTGTCTCTCTCTGTCAAACAAATAAAATCTTCAAAAAAAAGAATTCTCAGGACAAAGGGACAACAGAGAAAATCAAGTAATTTCTAATTACCCCACTTGATCACATGGATCAGGACACAAAGTAAATTCTGAGCTTCCTAGCAGCCAAAGCAAAAAAGGGAAATTGCTTAATATCTAAAAGATAAAATAATTTTGGCTATTTTGGAGAATAAAATATGCTTCTTGCCATTTATGTTCGGTGGACTGCCAGACCTTTTTTTTTTAGGACTTTATTTATTTGAGAGAGAGCACAAGCAGGGGAAGGGAAGAGGGACAAGCAGACTCCCTGCTGAGTGAGGAGCCCGACACAGGGCTTGATCCCGGACCCTGCGATCACGACCTGAGCCGAAGGCAAATGCTTAACTGACTGAGCCACCCGGGTGCCCCTGAGTTGGCTGACTTATCAAAGGTGATTGCCCTAGACAAGTTCTGGGCCCATCACCGGCCTCCTTCTGACCATCCCACCATCCCACCCAGCACAGAGGCTGCAAGCCCCAGCCAACTGACCACCCAGAATGGGAGGGGCCGTGACGAGGCCATGCTGAGCTGTCTGGCCTGGCCCATAGCCTCCTCCCGAGGACCACAGCTGCCTCTGCATCAGGTGGACACAGAAACGTGAGCGGGAAAGGTGCTGGACTTACTGATGGATGGCTTGGAGGAACTTACGCTGGTGTTTCCGAACCCGGGCGTGGTCTGGCTTCTTCACCAGCCTGGTGTGTTTGTAGATGAGCCACGTCTCCCTGAGAACGTTAGCAGCGGCATTTTTTACCTGGGCCCAGAAAAAGAACAGTTTCTCAAGGTAGGCACAAAACTGTAGAAGGTTCTGGAAACTTCCAGACACCCTAAGAAACTCCTAGAAATGCCCCTCTGCGGTCCTGGATATGTAAGGCGAGGCCATGTTTACATGTCCACGTCTCTGTTCTCTGGGTCTGTGTGTGCGCACTTCATTTATATCATTCAGCATGGGCCAGACCCTTTCTATATACCTTGCAAATGTTAAATCAGTGAATCTAAACATGCTGGTATCTCTCTCACTTTATACAAGGGGAAATTGAGGCACAGAGAGGTTGACCTGCCAAGGTCAGACAGCTCATAGATTGTATCTGGCTGACTGGCCCTAAAATGCCTGCCTATTGCCGTGTGGCTCAGGGTGGGCTGATGATTGGGCACATGGGTGGACACCCGGGGCCACTGCTGTGTCTCTGTGTGTGGCTCATGAACAACCGCATGGGCAGCAGAGCACGAGCCAGTGCAGTGACCTGTGGGCTTGTAGACATGCCCGCTGTGTACAGAAGTAAGGTGGGGGGGGGGGGGCGCCTGGGTGGCTCAGTTGGTTAAGCGACTGCCTTCAGCTCAGGTCATGATCCTGGAGTCCTGGGATCGAGTCCCACGTCGGGCTCCCCGCTCAGCAGGGAGTCTGCTTCTCCCTCTGACCCTCTCCCCTCTCATGCTCTCTCTCTATCTCATTCTCTCTCTCAAATAAATAAATAAACAATCTTTAAAAAACCAACAAACAAAAAGAAGTAAGGTGGGGAGGGTCTGCCCTTGATGACTGGGAGAGGAAGTGACTGTGATGCACGTCTTTACCCGCTTGGTGAGCTGAGTGTCCATCATGAAGTTGTGCACGTGTTTCTCTGCCTTGGTGAGCTCCAGTTTCCGGGCCACCACGGCCACCACGAGTGCTGTGCAGCCAGCCCCCTGCATGTGGAGGGTGGGGAACACATCAGTGTCCTGCCTCATGTAGGTCCCAGGCCACAGGCAGGACACCCTCCCTCCTCTGGGAAGCCTGCCTTGATTCCACCCTCACCTTTACCCTCCAAGCCCACAGAGCTGGCAGATGCCACCTGTTGAGGTCACTGACTCCCAGCCCCACCTGCTTACTATCAGTTGAATGTCTTAAGCGACTGAGCCACCCAGGCGCCCCTATCAGTTGAATGTCTTATTCGATCCCCAAGAGCCCTGGGGGGTAAGACCACTCTTATCCCTGCTGGGCAGAGGGGGAAATTGAGGCTGAGAGACAAGGAAGGATCTGCAGGTAAATTCAGCACTGATGACCATGGAGGAGGGAGAATTTGGAAGCATTTCCATCAAGGCTTTGGGGTCTGGGTGCTGGGGACAGAGACCCAGAGGACATGTCTTTCTACACTCATGGTAGGGGTCAGCTGGCAGGTGAGAAAGCAGCGTGAGGGAAGGGTCAGGCTGACTGCCTGGGGCGGGGGGCGGGGGGCATTTGCAGGTAGGAAGAAGCAAAGTAGAGGTCCCAGGAGGTGGGGAAGTGGAGGGGACGATGCCTCTCCCATGGCAGGCTCCCTGCTTGATGCAACCACATTCCCCAGGATGCCCTAAATGGGAGCCAGACCTCCTGGCTAAAGAGGTCAGAGAGGACTCGCTCGTCTACTGGGGAGCAGCCTAGGGGTGACAGAGGGCAGGAGTGAGGACCCAAGAGAGAGGAGAGGGCTGACAGGTGGAGGGGGGGTCAGCAAAAAGTGACATCGGGAGGGTCTGCCACCAAGAAGCAGGGGCCGGGGAGCCTAGAACACGCAGGAGGTGTCATTAGCTCCAGAAGTGCCCAAGGCAGGTGGCAGGAGCAGGTGAGCCCAGGTGGTCCCCACCTGCACTGAAGTCTATTCCTGGTGCCTTACCTGCCAGGCTGCTACCTCGAAGAAGGAAGGAGGGAGAGGCTGGGCTCAGCCCCTGGGGCTTGGGGGGCGGGGGGCCGGGGTGGGAGGTGCTGGGCTGTAGTCCAGTTGTTCTTAGGGATGGAAGGAAACACTTATGGGGAGGGGTGGGCAAGGGCCAGGGACACCATCGGATGGTCCTGGGCAGGTCCGGATGGCCACATGCCCAACCCGGGTGGGAGGGGCACAAGGTCACCCTCTGAAAAAACCCTGTCGTGGGTTCCTGGGGTCCAATCTCGGAAAAAGCCCTGTCCACTGGGGCAAAGAAAAGTGCTGGAAGCCTCCACATGGAATACTATGCATGTGGGAAAAAAGGTCATCTGCCGGCTCTGCACAAGAGCATGGAAACCATGTCCGGCCAAAGACGCCGGGCTCAGAGGGGCCACACTGGGATGCCCTGAAGTTCAAGAACAGGCAAATGCATGGCTGCTGAGATACTGGGAGGGGCAGTGACTGGGAGGGGACACACTTGGGCAAGGGTGGAAGAGGAAAGAGCTGACAGAAGGGCTCGAGACCGGGGCGCCTGGGTGGTGCAGCTGGTTAAGTGACTGACTCTTGATTTCGGCTCAGGTCATGATCTCGGGGGCCTGGGATCAAGCCCCGTGTTGGGCTCCACGCTCAGTGCGGAGTCTGCTTGTCTCTCTCCCTCTGCTCCTCTCCCTGCTCGTGCTCTCTTTCTCTCAAAGAAAGAAAGACAGAAGAGCTGGAGACCGACCCAAGCATGACCGCTCGTGTGTGTGCCAGGCGCGAGGGCAGCTAGCAAGATCTACGGGCCACGCACAGATCTCATTTTCTGGAAGGAGGCAGGTCCCAGAGAACGGAACTCAGCTTTTCTTCCATTTTGGCTTGGGCTTTCTGGGTTTGACCTCACCCTGCCCGAATACTTCTCTTTGCTCGTTTCGCAAAGTTCATTTGCTTGTTGTGGGGGGGTTGGACTGTGGCCGATCTTTCCCCCTCTCCCCTCTTGCAAAATAATATAAGCAAATCGGTGTGATGCCATTTCACAAGAGAGGGGCCGTGTCAGCTCGGCCAGGGGAAAGGAGGCCCTGGTTGGGGGAGGAAGACAACATGGACCCCTGGCTTATGCCCAAACGGCTTAGAGGGGATGAGGGGTGAAGGGGGGACAGAGCCACGGGCCTCGGGGGATAGTGACAACTGAGCACAGTCTACAGGCCACGAGACAGGATGGGTAGAACCACTGCAAGATAGCCCTCCCGTCTGCAGTAGGAAAGGACACTGTTGTGGGGATGCGGCCTTGTTTTCGCAAGAACAAATGCATCTCTCTGTGCAGACAAGGAAGGATACACTCCAAGGAGTGGCCTGGGGTGGAACCTGAGGGTGGGATCAGGTTGGCTTCTATGGCCTACTGGTGTTCCCTGACTTTCACAAATGAACATGTTATTAACTGGGCGTTGGGGAGAGGAGTAGGGGACCGTGCACCCAACACTTCATAATCCAAAACATGGAAAAGCATTTGTGAAGGAGGTGGAAGTTTGGAGAAAGAAGGTTCCAGAAGGAAGGGATGAGCAGGAAAACTGATGATGGCATCAGGGGAAGAAGGTGCTCCATATCAACGGTTGCCCACACTCACAGACGGCCTTGAGAAGTCTTTGGGGGAGATGGGGTGCTGCCAGGGTCCATTAAGTCACATGAGACAAACTTCACACCATCAGGGCTCAGCGGGGTGCTTGGGATACCCCAGTAGTCAGGCAAGGACGGGGAACTGGGCTGTGATGCACAACCCAGAGGGTGTTGACTGGGTGTCCACAGCATTCATGGTTCTAGGCATTTTACATAAAGGAACAGACTGGAACCTTACAATGAGAAGTGGGCACTGGTTACAACGGGGGAAACTGAGGCATGGAAACATCAAGCCCCTCGCCCTGGACTCAAGGGCTGTGAATTAAGCAGGTTGCAGAGAATAAAGGGCAAAGAAAACTCTGTGCTAAGAGTGGGCCACAGCGTCTAGCCCTGTGGGCACCACAGGAGCCACATACCTAGGGCTGGAAGGAACCAAGAAGAGATGCCCCCAGGAAGCCCAAGGGTGCAGATTCTGAGTCATGGCAGAGGTAAGGAGGAGGGGGGTGAAGGGGCAGGATGACACAAGGAGGAACTCTGATGCATTATAGCTCGCAATGGGGTGAGCTCCCCACCAGCAGGGGGTATGCAAGTGCCCTTGCCCTTACCATGATGCCAGTGAGCAGGCACACGCCCTTCCCGCAGTAGGTGTGGGGCACCATGTCACCATAGCCGATGGAGAGGAAGGTGATGGAGATGAGCCACATGGCCCCCAAAAAGTTGCTGGTCACTTCCTGCTTGTCGTGGTACCTGAGGGGAGCCGGGGAAGGCCCAGTCAGTCCACACTGGTCTCTCTGCGTTCATCATCCCCCTGGGGCAGGCAGCACCAGGACACCAGGGCCCCGGGTCCACCCGGCCGTGTGGGGACCTTGACTGCAAGGAGCTGATCCCTCTGAGGGCTGAAAGTAATAAAGGCACCACTGTGGGGCAGGGAGAGGGGGCTGGTTAGCATCCTCCTGAGGGTACCACGGGGCAGAAGGCACCCACGCTCTCCTCCCAGCATCCCTTCCAATCTTCTCCCTTCACCCACCCCCTGAGCTACTGCCCAGGATGTGTGCCCTCCCTGGCCCTGGCTCTGGGGCCGAGCGGGCCAAGTGAGGGTACGTCCACACATGTGCACACGATCCCCCTCCCAAAGACAGACACACAGACAGATGCAGACACAGGTGGCCACGGGCACCAGAAGCGGCAGGGAGTGGCGGTGAGGGTTCAGGTCAGACACCGGGAAGAACTTCCCCAACCAGCAAGGCCCCATGGGGGTAAGAGGACCACGGGGGACCCAGGAGGCCGGAGGACTGCAGTATTGCAGGACTTGGGAGAAAAAGGGAAGTCATTATGTTTGGGGCAGCACCTATTGCCCCAATCCGGGCCTGGGGTTTGCTTGGGAGTGAGGAGGGAGGGGCCAGCTAGACACGGTGGGGAGGCCTGGGGCTAACCTTTTGGTATGGGGGGGGCCCCAAGGGACAGGGTTTTGTCCCCCATCATAGCCAACCCTGTGAACCTGGTCACGTGGGCTACAAACAAGTTCTACCAATGGTCAGCCCAGGCTGGGGGTCTGTGGGGTCAGCTCAAGGGTTCTGCTCTAGCCCAGCCCTCAGCCTGCAAAGCCCCTCCAGCTCAGGGAGCCCTTTCCAGGTGACCAACTCCTTCCCAGGCCTCAGGCCCTGACTGGGGGGTTGGGGGTTGGGGGGGGAGGAGTTCAAGGTTAGAGGTCAACTGAGGTGGCACAGAGGTGGTGGACAGGGGCAGGACAGGGGAAGCTGGTGGGGAGGGCTGGAGTCAGGGGCTGGAGAAAGGGAGATGACAGATGCCCCAAAGGGGGATGGGAGCGATGGAGCCCTTCCCAGCAGGTCTGGTGTTTGGGAGTCCCTGCCCACCCCTGGGGGCCCGATGCCACTCCGGGGTCCTCTGCCTGGGCTGCAGTCTGCTTGCTGGGTGAGGGGGACCCGGGACTGAATCCTATCTTTCACTGAGGCGCCTGAGCCCCAGGTTACCCTGGCCTCCACCTCTCGGTCAACCAGCACCCCACACACAGGGGACAAGAGGGAGGCCCCCCAGCAGTGGGTGGGGGAGCCCTGGGCCTGGCTGGAGCTGTGGTGGGGGCTGCAGGACCACCCAGGACTACCTAGGACCAGGGAGTGGGGGGCATGCGGGAGGCAGGGTGGGGGTGGGACAGAGCCGCAGGGGCGGAGCGAGGCAGGCGAGGGGGCTTCAAGCAGCATCATAGGGCTCAGAATTTAGGATTGGCTGCCCCCCTGGTCCTGCCCCGTTCCCTGCCCCAACTCGGGGACCCAGACTGCACCTCAAGGATGCCTGATGAGGGGTGCCCCTCTCTCACTCCCCAGACCACAAACCTGACCCCCCCCAACAGGGTGGGGGATGGGCTGTGGGTACTGGCATGGTGGTACATCAGGGGTCCAAGGAGACCTTGTCGGGTCCCGAGATGGTAGGCCTCGATGACAACAAGAGCTGGGGCCTCCCCGCCATGAGCCCCACATCAGGCTGAGGCAGGGGCCATGGAGAGAGGCATAAAGGGGTGAAGACTGGGGTCCTGGGGGGCAGGTCCAGCCCAGGGACCCCCCAGGAAGCCCAGTCCCAGCACCACAGGCCACAGACCCCTCCAGGGCCTTCCCCAGCAAGGCATGAGGTAGAAGAGGCTCCTTCCCAGGCAAGGCAGCCCCGCGCCGAGAGGCCCAGTGGGGACCTTCCCTCTCCTGAAGCACCCGGCGGGTCTCCAGAGCCGACCGGGAATCAGGCCTCGGGAATGTCCCTTTGCCCCAGAGTCTCCGCTTCCTCATCTGTAAGCTGGTTTGATGGACTGCACCTTTCCAGGGCTGTTCAGAACAAACCCCGGGCAGGGAGAGGTACTAAAGCCCGGGCCAGTTTTTATTTACCCCCGACCCAGTCAACTCTTGGGAAGGGATGTCCCAGTCCCCCAAGGTCAGCTGTCCAAACAAAACCCTCCCCCCAACCTTGGACACAAGGCCCGCCAGGATGCTCAGTGGATGCGGCCCAAGAGCAGCCTGCCCCCCGCCGTCCTCAGTCCGACCACAAACTTGCCTGCCCCGGCCCTGCTGGGACTCGGGGTTGGTCACGGCCACCCCGCCTCACCTCCCTATGCCCTCCCCTTGTGGCAGCTAATCTTAAATTCCTGGCGGGCAGAACGGCAGCAGCTCTGTGCACACAGCTCGGCCAAGGGTAGGACTCACATGTTTTCCCTACAGTCCGGTGGGGCGGGCAGAGGGGAGAAGGAGAGCAGGTTAAACTGTGGGGGGAAACAGGCAGATGGGGGCCGTCCTGCTCCAGGTGCCTCCACTGCCCCGGGCCAGAGGTCAGAGGTCGGCTGCTGGCAGCCGAGGAGCAGAGAAAGGAGCGTAAGACCCCCCTCCCTGGGGGAGAGGGCCGGTGTCCCAGAGGGGTGGGGGTGGGGGCGGGGCACGCCAGGCTGGAGTCCCGGGGATGAGGGGGCTGCGCTCGAGGGATGGTCACTGAGGCCAGGAAGTGGGGGTAGGGGGTGGGTATCCCATGGGTGGGTGGGGGAACCCTGGAGCGACGGGTGGGCGCGGCGGGCGCCGGGGGCGGGGGGGGGGGGCGTACCTCTCACAGACTCGCACGGTCCAGGCGGCGATGATCCAGGAGGAGATGCTGAAGACGAGCAGCACGGTGCCCGGGCAGATGGTCATGAGCGTCTTCATGACAAAGCGTGTGTTGAAGGTGATCTTGTTGAGGGCGCCGATGCTGCGGCTGGAAGCGTCTGTGAATATCTTGCTGTGCAGCAGCATGACGCGGCCCAGCAGGTAGAGGCGCAGGAACATGGGGACGGACAGCAGCACGTCCACGTCGGCCTCGGCCGCCGACGGTGCGTACGTGAAGGCCAGCCGCGCCGTCCACGTGAAGCGGTAGTGGCCGGGCACCGGGTGGATGGCGCACACGGCGAGCTCCAGAGAGATGAGGAAGACGCGCTCGCACGTCATGGCGATGCGCCAGTCGTCTGCCCCGTTGTCCACCATGAACAGCTGCGGAGGGCGGGCGGTGGTGGGGCTCGCACTCGAGCGCGCGCCCCCGCAATGAGACCCCAGCCCGAGGCCGCCCCCCCCCCGCCCCGCCCTGTGTGGCTTTTACAAGAAACGTGGCCTTGGATGCGAAACTCCCTAGCTCGCGGGGTTAGCCACAATTCCAATTAAGTGGGGGACAGGCGCTCCCGAAAAAGGAAAACACAGCGTCACCAATGACCCAGCCAGCTCACTCCTAGGTATATAACGCAAGAGAGACGAAAACAGGCATTGGAACACATCCCCGTAGGCGAACAACTGTGGAAAGTGGAAACAACCCACGCGGCCGTCTATGGATGAATAGATTACCAAAACGGGGTCCTTCCATACAATGGAATATTACTCAGCCCTCCGGGGGCGCCTGGACGGCTCAGTTGGTTAAGTGTGGGGCTCTTGATTTCGGTTCAGGTCATGACCTCGGGTGGTGAGATCGAGCCCTGCATCAGGCTCTGTGCTGAATGTGGGGGTCTGCCTCTCCCTCTGAGATCTTCCTCTCCCTCTGCCCCTCCCCCCACTCTCTCTCTCTCAAATGAACAAATAAAATCTTTTGTAAAAACGTGGGGAGGGGTGCCTGGGTGGCTCAGTCGGTTAAGCGTCTGCCTTCAGCTCAGGGCATGATCCCAGGGTCCTGGGATCCAGCCCCACATCAGGGTCCCTGTTCAGCAGGAGTCTGCTTCTCCCTTTGACCCTCTCCCCTCTTGTGCTCTCTCTCAAATGAATGAATAAAATCTTTTTAAAAAGGGCGGGGATGAGCTCTGATACTTGCTACAACATGGAAGAACCTCATAAACATGCTGAATTGAAGAAGGCAGTCACAAAAGGTCACCACCCAGAGCCAAGGGGGCAACGCGGCCACCCCAGTGGGCTCAGAAGCTGGAGCCCTGAGCCCAAGAGGATTATTCTGGAGCAAATCTGATGGAATTTGCCTTGCTAGCTCTTTGACATGCTCAGCACCTGACACCTTTTCTTCTTTCGGATTTCTCTCTTTAGGAATGGGAATGTCTAGCCTATTCCTGTCCCAGCCCTATATTTTGGGAGACAATGACTTGTCTGGCTCTCAGCTGGAGAGGAAGTGAGCCTTAGTCTTACCGGTAACTGATACTTAACGGAGGCTTGCGACCTGGAGCTGGTGCCAGGATGGAGTAAGACTCCGCGGGCTGTTGGGATGCAGTGAATGCACTTTGCTTGGGAGGAGGACAGGAACTTGGGGGATGGGCCGGTGGGTGGAGTGTTCTAGACTGTCCCCTCAAAGTTCATAAGTGGAAGCCCTAACTCCCATTGTGACTGTATTTGGAGAGAGAGCCTTTAAAGAATTAAGGTTAGGGCGCCTGGGTGGCTCAGTTGGTTAAGCGACTGCCTTCGGCTCAGGTCATGATCCTGGAGTCCCCGAATCGAGTCCCACATCGGGCTCCCTGCTCAGCGGGGAGTCTGCTTCTCCCTCTGACCCTCCCTCCTCTCATGTGCTCTCTCTCATTCTCTCCTCAAATAAATAAATAAAATCTTTAAAAAAAATAAAAAAAAGAATTAAGGTTAAATGGGGTCATCAGGGAGGGGCCCTGATCCTACAGGACTGGTGTCCTCTTAAGAGGGCCACACATGTGCACACACAGAGACAGCCGAGAGGACACAGGGAGAAGGCAGCTGCCCGCAAGCCTAGGAGAGGGGCCTCAGCAGAAAGCAACCCTGCCAGCACCTGACCTTGGACTTCTAGCCCCAGAACTGTGAGAATACGTTTCTGTTGTTTAAGCCCCTCGGCTGTGGGGCTTTGTTATGGCAGCCCAAGCACACTCACACAGTGCTTCAGTTTTTGGTTTTGTTTTAAAGATTTTATTTATTTATTTATTTGAGAGAGAGAGAGAGAGAGCGCGCGCGCATACACACCCATGAGCAGGGGGTGGGGCAGAGGAGGCCGGAGGGGGAAAGAATCTCAAGCCGACTCGGCGCTGAGCTGAGCATGGAGTCCAACTCGGGCTCGATCTCACGACCCTGAGATCAATGCCTGAGCCAAAACCAAGAGTCAGATGCTTAACCGACTGAGCCAGGTGCCCCAGGGCTTCATTTTTGTTTTTTAAATGGTTGAATCCTACTCCATTGTGTAGACATTCGACATTTTATTTATCCATCCACCAGCTGATCTGGACTGTGTCCGCTGTTTGGTATTGTGAATAGGGCTGCTATGTACACATGAGTACAAGTTCCGTGTGGATGTAGGTTTTCATTTCTCCTGGATGGGGTGGAATCACTGGGTCGTATGGGACCTCCATGCTTCACTGTATGAGGAACTGACCATTGTCCCCAGCTGCCGTACCTTAAGAACTGCTTCCTTCCAGCTCACGTATCACTGGCCCCTCCCCTGCCCCCTGCCACATCCAGGGCCCCTCCTTTGTGCCAGACCCTGGGTATCCCCAGGGATGTCTACAGGTGGTGCAACCCAGGCAGGATTTTCCTACACCCGTCTCCCACCAGACCATGGCTCCTTGAGGTCAGAGGTCAGAGGCCAGAGGCCAGACTCTGGAGCCAGACCTGATACCCTTTGGCATCCCCAGACCCTGGTACCAGCTGCAGGTGACCTCTGCCTGCTGTGGGCACAGGTGCCCAACATGCCCTGCCTGAGCTGGGCTCTCTGGGGCCCACCGAGGTTTCAATTAACTCCCGAAATAGGAGAACAAGCTCTCTGACATGTAATAAACCTTTCAAATGCAGGGTCTGATCGAATAGGAACAGAAGCCTGGTGTTACAAACACTGGTTTCCAAGGCTGCCAAACCTCGGAAGACCCCAGCTCATCTCCAGCTCCCTCACTGTTCTTTTTTTTTTTTCCAAATAGTCAATGAAAAGTAAAACATAGGCATTCCAAAGAAATTTGGAGTGATCTAAAGGGTGTGTCTTCACCGAGGTCTTTTTTCCTTTTTTCTAGAAAGACGCTATTGGTCCTTTTATGTTTTAGGGGGCTAGGGTCCCAGGTGGCTGGCGTGGGGGGGGGGGGTCTCTGGGGCATGGGGCGGGGAGCTGCCCGGGCCAGCTGGGCACTGACCTGGATCTCCCGGGCGTGGTAGAGGATGACCAGGCCCAGCAGGATGACCGTAGAGAGGCTGATGAGGCATTTGAGTGCAAATGAGTACAGGGACTCCTGGGGGCAGAGAGAGAAAGAGCAGAGGGCAGGAGGGCAAGGATGTTGGGGGGTGGGCGGCCCTCCTGACCCCCCACCTGGGCTCTCCACTCAGGAAGCCATACTCCTGTCCTTACTCCTTAGGCGTTGGGGTGATGGCAAGGCTGGCCTGTACTTCGGAGCGTATAAGGCCTGGCCTCCTAAAGGCCTATACCATGTGGCAATTTATGAGGCCTTGCCTCCTGTAGGCACAGGACTTCACAGTTTATACGGCCTCATCCACCTTCACTGTTTCATAGTTTACAGGCTCACGTGCCCTGATCTCTCTCTGTCCTCACACACCCTCGGGCGGCATGAGGGGACACACAGCCAGGCTCATAACCCAGCCCAACCACTCTCAGAAGGAGAGGCTCTTTCCGGGCTCTGTGGCTCAGGCCTTCTTTGGGGCTCTCCTGTCCCAGGCCCGGCCCGAGGGACAGCCCCCCTCCCCCACCTTAAGCCAGGGTGTGACCTCTTGGTGCAGGGCAGAAGGAATGGGCTGGAGCCTAACTCCCCCGTGTGCAGCCTGCCTGCTACCCCCAGGAGGTGGGCGCAGTGGGAGGCCCAGTTTCCCAGTTTCTAGGCCCCCTCGCCCCAGCATCCCCCACCTGCTTCTCCTGCGGCCAACGTGGTCCCTAATCCCGTGCCCAAGGGGTGGTGGGGGAGCCAGGCGGGCCCAGAGGGGCCTCCCTGGGGTGCCGTGGGGAAGGGCCGTGCCTACCTTGGTGTAGACCCCCCAAGACAGCTCCGTCTCGGTCACCATCACAACGATGCCGAACATGCCGAAGATGAGGGCGTAGTCGCTGAGGCGTTTCCGCTTCTCAAAGAGTGCCCGCCGGTGGCCCAGGCGGTGGCCGACGTTCGGGGTCTTCCCTGAGTCCCTCCTCCTGCCTGCCTCATCCTCTTCATCGTCCTCCTCGTCTTCCTGGTCCTGGGGCTGTCCCCGGGGACTGCCAGGTGAGGGCTGGGCTGACTCGCTCTTGGCCACCACTACCTGGAGGCTCGGGCCGTGTGGGGGCTGGGGGGGGTGGCCGGCCTCGGGCTCCGAAGGGTCTCTGCCCAGGGCACCCGGCCCACTGCCCAGCGGCCGCCCCCCACAGCCATTGTGGCTGTGACTGTGGCTGTTCATGGCTATGTGGGTGCCGGCCTTGGGCTCGCTGGAGGCCGCCCGGGGCCCAGCATGGCTCAGAGAGTGGGCTCCTGCGCTGACCTGAGGGGCATAAGGGACACAGTCATGGCAGGGCCTGGCCAACTGACCAGAGGGCCATGAACCATTGCCACCACCCCAGAACACTCTGAGGCTCAGAAAGCATGAACCCAGAGTGGCTGACACGCGGCTTGGCCATTCCGAGTCAGCCTACATTCCTCCCCTGCTCAAAAAGCCTCCCAAGGCTCCTGAGTGCCGTTGCATAAAAACCAAAGTCCTCACTGGGGCCATTAGGTCCTCTGCGGTCTGGCTCCTACCCACCTCAGCCTTCTCCCTCTCCCCAGAGTCATTCCCTTCCAGCCACATAAGCATCCCCGTCACCAGATCTGGACAAGCCTGGTCCTGCCTGGGGCCTTTGCACCTGCTGTGCCCTCTGCCTAGAACACCCCCTTACCGAAACTTTGCCCACTGATGTTCTGTCTCCGGGTACCTAGAACAATGCCTAGCACACAGCTGACACTCAGTAAATACTTCTGAATGTCTGGAGATGGAATCTGCCAGCAGGTTTGCCGGGGAGGGCCAGAGGCTGTGTAAGTGTGTGGTCAGGAGGCGGTTCCAATCCAGGCTTGACTCCTTCTGACCTTCAGGCTCTTGGACAAGTTAATCTCACCCTACTGAGCCTCCAGTTCCTCCCCTAGAGCTGTCCAAAAGCCTGAACACACATCAGTGTGGGGATATTAGGACCATGGCTGTGGCTATGAGACCACATAGAGACCCCTGCTCCCTCCTGCCTGGGTGCAAGGAGGTCTGTGATCTCCAAAGAGATTCCATGACCAGTGTGGCAACCTAGTATTCAGCTCTGAGATCCCAGAATTGATTCTATAGGGCCTTAGGAGATGTGCTCAGCCTGGCCCTGTGACCTCAGGTCAGCCTCAGTTTCCCCACCAGGCTACCAAAGAGCAGACTGATCACCCCGATATCCTTGAATTCTGCCCTTGCATAAAGGCAGTGTCCTCTGGCATCATGTTCGAGAGCAAGGACCCTGATGACAGTAACACATATATGATGAGCCTGCCTGGAGTCTCGCCTCTGGGGTCACAATTTGCTAGACCCTCCCCCACACTCCCACCCCACCATCTCCCCCTCCCACAAGCTGATGTTTAGTGAACATCTACTACATGCCAGGCTCTGGCCTTCCCACAAATTTTCTCCTCCATCCTCACAATGCCCCCAAGAAGGGGGTCCAGTTTTATAGCTAGGGAAACTGAGGCACTGTGCTATAAAGGGGCCATCTTCTTATAGGGCAGATTCTAGACTGGGCCGCCTTGTGAGATTCCCCCAACAAGGGCTGTCCCCTTTGAAAAGGCCAGGCTGGCATGCGCTATGGGCCCCTACGTACCAGGCCCAAGAGAGAGGGCCGTGTATACACAAAGGATGCCTCCCCAGCCTGGAAACCACACTCCATGGGGGACAGACACAGAAAATGTCACACCAGGACAGGCCAAGACGAGCCATGCCACCTTGGCCAGGGATCCACCGCATGCACCGCGGGACCTCCTGTGCCCCTTGTCTGGCATCTCCCCAGACAGCATCTGTCCCACCCACATTTCCCAGATGCTGGTGCCAGCACAGAGTAGGAGCACAAGAAACGTTCCTTCCACGGCAGAGTGACCTCATGAGTATCAGAACATGTCCCTTGCCTCGCCACCCCCAGCCATTACATCAACCAGGCCGCGGCCACCTGTGGCCTGAGGCTTCTGCTGATGAGGCCTGGCGCACACAGGTCGTGGTTTACACGGGCTGGTCTCCTGCAGGCCCAGTACTTCAGTTTATAAGGCTGACCTTGGCCCTGATCTCTCGCTCCACCTTCACGAACTCTCAGGTGCCACTCTCCTACTGGGCTAGGGCCCCTGCTTGCCACCCGGAGGGCCATTAGCTGCTAGGTGGGGCCGAGAGCTTGTCACCGGCATGCACACAGCAATCCCAGACCCTGTTCTCATCCAGGAGATGAGGAAACCCCAGGCACCACTCCTACCATCTCTCCTGAGAGTGCAGAAGGTCCTCACCTGGGGCTCAGGGGCACAGGCAGGAGAGGCAAGTAGCCTGGCAGACAGAGCCTGGAGGGGGTGGGGGTGCTGCAAACGACCTTCCGAAACGCACTGATGAAGATGCAATTTGGGGATGTGACTCAGCCGCCCGATGCACAGGCCAAATTCAGCCGTGTGCCCGCCATGCTCCTCCTTGCCTGACAGCCTGGTCCTAAGGTGCCCTGGGCAGGGAGGGGTTGGGGGGATGGGTACAGGTGGCCTCCGGGAGGGAGGGAGGCAGGGGCTTCCCGGGGCTCATGACGTTAATGTATACCTAGCGCTTATTGTGGGCTTTATTGAGCTGTTTATCAGAATCATCACACTTACTCCCCATTGCCACTCAGTGAGGCAGGTGGCAATCCTGCTCCCATTTCACAGATGGGAGACAAGGCTCAGAGAGGTTTAGCAACTTGCCCAAGGTCACAAAGCCAGGAAGGGCAAGAACTAAGTTGATGCCATCTGGGGGGCAGTGGGTGGCAGGATCTGCCAACTTCCCTCTTGACAAGCCACCATCTGGAAAGGGAGCCAGCCTGGCCCTGCCCTTGAAGGGCCACAGAGCTTGAGACACAGGCATGGTGGGTACCTGACCCTTTCCATGATCTCAGAGGACACAGAAGGACAGAGTGGCCTGCCTGAGATTCCATAGAAGGGGGCAGCTTCTGCGAGTCTGGGTGGGACCAGAGGGCCCAGGGCACAAGAGACCCCGCACCTTCCAAGGTCTGTCTTCCCCTCCCCCACTGCAACTGGGCCCCAAGCTGGGGTCCCTGGGCCCCTCAGGAATTCCCAAAGAACCAGGAGCCCCTCTGAAACTCTGGCCAAGGTTTAGATGTCTACAGAAGGGTGTATTTTTCTGGGTGAAGGCCGTGGGTTTGCCAATGAGTTCTAAAAGGTTAGAAACACGCTGTTGAGCTGCATCTGGTTTTGAGGGTCCCTGGAATCACCAAAACCACCTAACATGTCTGCGGCATGAACCCTCTGTTCTCTGAAGGCTGGGATGGGAGGATGAGCCGAGCCCCGGCTTTCACACCATCCCAAGAGACGCTGTGGGAATCTTGTGAGCCACACAGGGAAGGGGGCCCCCAGGAGGACTCCTGAGGAGTGGGAGGAGGTAGGCAGGTGGCAGGGAACAGGGCAGCTGGCTCCTCCAAGGCTTCCCACCCAAAAGAAATATAACCTGGCCAGACCCCAAAGGTCCTTGAGTGAGCCCTTTCACAAATGACGAGTTGGTGCAGTGGCGGCCTGGGAGGGACCCTTGGGCGTCCTAGCCAGGATGAAGTCACTGCCCTCTCCTCAGCTGCCTCTTCAGCAAAGGGAAGACTCGGTGCCCCCCGCAGCAGGTCAGCGGCCAGGATGGAAGTGAGATCTCACGCGGAAAACGCTTAGCGCGCAGCCGCGGGTACGCTTCTGGCGGCGCTGTTGCCCAGTGCCGCACTCCGTCCTTCAGAGCTGGGCAAGAAGGTGCCCCCTGCCTGTCAGTCTCCAAGGCAGAGCCCCTTTGGGGTGAAATGCCCACCCCACCACTTCTAGGAACCATGGCCAGAGCATCACATGGCGGAATCTTCCAGGATGTGTGGGTAAGCTGTGGGGCGTCTGTCCCTGTGGAGGGTGGGTAAGGACCCCAAGACACCCCACCCACCAGCACTCTTCTGGCCCTAGCTCTGCAGAGTGGACAGGATCCACTTGCCCTCCCAGCCCTGAGCTGCCCGGAAGTGGGTACAGTTAAGGCACGGACTGCCCAATTCCCTTGGGCGCACACCCCCCCCCCCATCACCACCAGTCAGGAACCTGCCAGCAGTCAGCAGGGTGCAATTAGCCTGCCCGGCTCTCCCCATGGCTGCCTCCAACAGCGCCCTCCGCTCTGACCCATCTCCATCAGCATCTCCCATTTGGCCCCCAGCCTCCAGCACTCACATCTGCAGCCCTGCCCTCCAGGACAGCCAAGGCAGTGCCCTGTCTGGGGTACCCCAACCTCTGTCCAGGGACAGCTGGCAGACCCAGCTCCCTGGCCCTGCAGGGGCGACCCTGACGGCAGAATCTAGGCAGTCGTGGTGAGGGTCTCCTCCCTCCTATTCCCAAGTCAGTCCCAGGTCACTGCCTTCACCCCAAGAGCTCTCCCCACCGTATCTATGGAGTTTGGAGACTCACTGCTTTACCCCCGCCAAAGTGAACCCAGTACCTTTCCCCTCCGGAATGGGGGGTCCGTGAATCTCCACTCACTCAGGCAGTGCACATACATACATTCCCTCCTCTCTGTGTCCCTTGGGTGCCAGACCCTACGGAGACCCTCTGTCCTGGCCCCTGTCCTGAACCGCGTCCCCCTCCGGGACGTGCCTCCCTCCTTGGGCGCTCCCGTCCGTCCCACCTCGTACCTGCAGGGCTCGGCTCCCACGGGCAGAGGAGGCTGGAGGGGAGAGGGTCCCGCGCGGCCGCAGACCCTCGCGTGGGGGCCGGGGCCGCAGACGGGGCGGGCAGCAGACGGCGGACGCGCGGCCCGGAGGCGGCCGGGCGGGGGGCGGCGGCGGGTGCATTCCCCGCCGCCCTGTCCACGGGCCCGGCCGGGGGCGAGCGCCCGCCCGGGCCGGGAGAGGAGGGGGCGGTGCGACGCGGGCGGAGCCGCCGATTGGTCGAGCCCGGGTTGGCACCGCCCCCGGCGACCCCGCAAGCCCCGCCTACATTTAAAGATCCCACATTCCCGGGAGCCCCCTTCAGCCCCCAGCGCTCAGCTGGTCCTCAAACTCGCTCTCTGGCTGGACGCAATGGAGGGGACCTGACTTAGCGAAGCGACAGCTCCCGCCCCCGACAGCTCTCGGTAACTCCTAGCCACCTTTCCAAAATCGAGTCCCCAAACTCCAACCATCCCTCAATCCCTCAAATACACGCATTTGCGGAGGGGATAACTTTGCAAAGCGACTGGACACCTCCCTCCTGAAATGACCTCCTCAGACGTCCTGCTTGCAATCTATTGCTGAGTGCAGGGTGCCTAGGACCCTGACGTGGGGGCTTCTAAGAGTTGAGGGGGTGCCTGCTAGGGCCATGGGTTCAAGGCATCTTCTGTGAGACTTAGCCCCTCCTCCCACTTCTAACCCTTACCACCAATACCAGGAGGGCAGGCCAGCGGAAGCCTGCTTGGGGGGTGTCCAAAAACCATGCTCCTTTCTCCTGGCACAGAGGGTGTCCTTGGGCGACTCATTCATTCAACTTAATAATGGCTGGAAGGGGCCTTGGGAACCGGGGGGGGGGGGGGGACGAGGAGGGGGAGCTCTTTCCTCCTCCTCCCCCAGGCTGACAAACTATCTAGGCCTTACCCTGTCCCCGCCTGGCTGGGGTGACTGAGTCCAGCTCTGACCCCCCCCCATCTCTCTCCCAGTCCCCCACTGTTTTCTTCCCAGCTTGGAGCTTGGGACAGGGTCAGGAACATCTGATTGCTCGTCACTGCCTATAGGCAGCTGATCTGTTTCCTCTGTGGTGTCCGGAAAAGAGCTAGACTGAATGAGGATGGCTGCCTGGGCAGGGGGTGGTCTCATGGGCCAGTGATGAGGCTGAGCAGGACCAGGTGATGGCCTGGGGTCGGTGGACAAGACTTCTGTATCTCATTCCCAGCCTGTTGGGGACACCCTGAAGAAGGCCTGGCTGTGGTGGCCGTGGAGGCCTGGGCACCGCAGGGGTGTCAGGATGGGGGACCCTAAATGGATGCATCCTCAGCCATGCTCGACGAGCAGCCATGCCTTCTGTAATCCCCATCCACCCATCCACTCACCAGCCCCCCACCCCAGGCCTGCCTGGGCTGCTGGGGGCTCTTTCTAAAGCACGGTTGTGCTGGAACCACCCACACCTCCCTCGGGACCTGGCACACATCCTTGTACTGCATTCAGTGCCCCAGCCCCTGCCAACCTGAGCCTGCCCCTGTGCGGATCTCTGCCCCACAAGGAGCATTCACACCATGCCCACGGACTGACTCCAGCCTGTGCAGGCTTCTGTGGAGTGCTCGCAGCATCGGATGCTTTTTGAATTCAAGTCCAACATGTAAACGTCCAGATATTCACAAAAGCATGGGCCACAGACCCTGGAGGCTCCTCTAGGCCCTCCCATCCTGAGCAGGCCCTGCAGGCTCTGCACCCGTCTTCTCTCTCCGGAAAGATCCCTCTTTCCCCTTTGGGCTCATCTGCCCTAAGGGATCAGGGACCCCCTTCAAGGGGCTAAACTTAGGATGGCTGACCTGGTGAATGACCACTGTCCACCCAAGTCTGCCCTCCTGCCTACCTGAACCTCACCCCTCGGAGACAAGGCTGGCCGAGGTGGATAGGGGTCAGGGGGATGGACGTGGGGCTGTGGGTGGGCACCATCTGAGATTTCACTGCAGACAGAGCCTCTTATCGGCCCATGGTTGGCTGGAAGAGACCAGAGGAGCCTACAAATGAACTTGTCAGTTGGGATACACAGGGGGACTCACATTCCCAGGAAATGGCCTAAAGAACAGGCAGGAGATGGGGTGGTGGGTGATCAGGAAGCCCCTCTTCCAGGGGCCTGAGGGCTGGGCCACAAGTCTAGGGCAGTGGCCAAGGGTCCAGGTGCAGGAGACCTGGGAGAGCCTCACAGGGGCTGAAGGACCCATAGGCTGCCTGAGTAGGGATGGACCGGCCACCTACCCCCTACCCCTAGCTGTGCATCCACAGAAATATCAGACCCACCTGGGGCCTGACAGATGGCTGCCCAGGAGGTTGGACCCTGAGTCCCCCATGAGCATGGAGATGGCAGGGTACGGAATGTATTTACCCATTCATTCATTCATTCACATAGCCACCGAGCCCCTTGCCTGCGTGTGGTGCTGGGGATGCAGAGTCTGAGATACAAAGCCGTCCTTCTTGGAGCTGAATTTCTAGAACCCTGGGAACAACCCTCTCCAAACAAAAGGACCAGTAAGAATTCTAGATACGCAAGTATTAGAAAGCGATCCAGTGAAGTTGAGAAAGATAGGAACAGATGGGAAGACTTTGGGGTGGTCATGGGAGGCCTCCCAGGAGGGGAGACATTCCAAAGGGGCCAAGGAACCAGGCCCGGAAGAGCTAGAAGGGGGCACTGGGTGGGGGGCACTGCAAGGATCAAGATGCTGCGGTGGGACCAGAGGGGCATGTCTGAGGAAGAGAAGAGAGACCAGTGTGGCCAGAGGGAAGGGGCAAAAGGGGAGGACCGCGTCAGAGGCTGGCAGGGGTCCCACCTGCCGAGATGTGTGTCGGAGACGTGTGCATGAGGGCTCTGCGCAGGGTGCAAGTCATGGAGGGTTAAGTCCCCGAGGGTTCTGCGAATTGTAGGGGCAGGAAGGGGACCAGGAAGGCCCCAGGGAGCTGGGGCAGGCATCTTGGAGGGCTTGTTCCCGGGCTCTCTGGAACTCAGGGACTTAGAGGAGCATCACTCATTTTATCAGTGTTTATTAAGCACCTCCTGTGTTCAAGAGATGAGCCTGAAGTGGAGACAGTGTGGTGCAGAAGACACACACAGAATCCCCCACACTCATGTTTTCAGCAGGCAAGATGAGATCTTGGGTCAACAAATACACACAACTGGCCCCTGCAGATGGTCCACGGGGGAAATGAGGCCAGGGAGTAGTGAGGAGGGGCTTTGCCTGGCAGCCCCTCGGTCCCTGCTCTGGAGGAGGAGGGGGGAGGGGGGTGACAGGCAAGCAGGGAAGCCGCTCTACCATCAGCACAGAATCCCCACAAAGCAGCCAAGGCCTGGGAGCCCTGCCCCCCTCCCCCCCACCCCCGGCCTCCAGCGACCTCCCCTGCGGCTGTCCTGGCGGCAGCTCCCCTATTCCAGACATCAGCGTCCCCTCCCTTCTCGCAGTCAGGCTGGAAGGCTCCAGACTAACTCTTCCTTTCTGGCCACGCCCACATCCAGTGGGACCTCAGTCCTGTCCATCCTTGCCCCTGAATTCGCCCCAGGACACCCCTTTGTCCCCATCCCTTGCAGCCCCTGCTTCAGCAAAGGCCCTGGGGGCAAAGGCAGGACTGAGCACAGTGTCCTGTTGCCTGGCCCTACTCGTCTGAAGAGTCTCCCCGCCAAATCCCAGTCCACCCAGAACCTCAGAATGCAACCTTATTTGGAAACAGGGTCTTTGCAGATACTGTTAAATGAACATGAAGTCATACTAGATTAGGGCGGGCCTTAACTCAGTGACCGGGGGTCCTCCTAAGAAGGCCACGTGAAGACAGATGCGGAGACTGGAGTGATGTGGCCAGAAGCCGTGGGACACCTGGAGCCCCCAGGAAGGGGAAGAACCAAAAAGAGCCTGCCCTAGAGCCTCTGGAGGGAACGTGGCCCTGCCCACACGTGGATTTCAGGCTCTGGCCTCCAGGACTGTGAGAGAAGACATTTCTGTTGTTTTAAGGTTGTGGGCCTTTGTTACTGCACCCCCTGGAAAGTCATGCAGTGGTCACAGACAAGGGCCCCTCCCTCGTTGAGCCTCAGGTCCCTTGGCAGGGCAGTGGGGGCCCTCCGAGGGCAGTGAGAGGGGCTAGGGAGCTAATCCCCTTCAAATGTGCTAGGTACACAACTAGCGCTCACTGGATGCTCCTAGTTGCAGGATCTGAACGGTTCAAGTGACTTCCTGGTTTCTCTGGCTCCAGTCCTGTCTCTGCCAGGCACCCCCAGAGGGGTCTTTCCTTGCTAAAATCTCATCGTGTTGCTTCTAATTCTGAGTGCTCACTGGCTCCCCAGGGCCCTCATGGTGTCCGTACAATTACACCCTCAGCACGACTCCAGCTGGACACCAGCAGGGGCCTACTTACCCTTCTAGACTTAGCTCAAAGAGCAAGAATACCTCTTCCAGGATGCTTTCCCAGATTTCCCAGAACATGACAAATCCCTCCCTCCCCATGGCTCCTCAGCGTTGGGTGGCAACCTGGCCACACACACTCCCTTCTCCATGCCCACCCAGTTCAGTCCCAGAATCTGCCCATTTCTCTCCCTCCCTGACTACGCAGTCCTGGCCCAGCCAACTCTACCCAGTTACCTCCTGGGTTCCCCTCTGGCCTTCTGCCACTTCGGCTCCTGCCCCAACAATCCCTGCTCTCCACAGTAGTCACGGAGGCTTTTGAAAATCATAAATCAGACCACCATGTCTGTCCCCTGCTCACACAGCCTCCATGGCTCCCCACTGCTCTGCAGTCCACCCCTTTACCTCAGCCCCTACGTGCAGACCCCTCTATCTTCCTCTTCCTCCTCTCTCCCCCTCGCTAATTCTGTTCCAGTTATAGCAGCCTCCTCACTGTTCCTCAAACATGTCAAACTCATTTCTGCCTCAGGACCCTTGCATGTGCTGTTCCTGCTGTCTGGTATGCTGTTCTCCCAGCTCCCACCTGGTTGGCCCCTCCTCCTCCGGGTGTGAGCTCATGATCACCTCCTTGGAGAGGCCACTCTGCCCCGGTCATTCTCTAACACATCACTGTGTCTTATTTGCCTCCCAGTACGTCTTACAAGGGCTGATCTGGACCTGCTTCAGCCCCTGCTGTGTCGCCAGTGCCCAGCCCAGGGCACGCAGTACCTGCTCAGTGTTTGTTGACTGATTACATGACCCTACATATCTAGAACTGTTGCCTCCATTCTCTCCACACCCCCACTGGCAGCTCACTGTTGACCCTGAGCGTCAGGGCCAATGTTTGCGGGCAAAAGAAGGAGCAAGGAGCTGCTCCCTAAAAGCTGTCTCAGGGAGTAAGACCACAGAATCTGGGTGGTGGAGGCCTATGGGGTGGAGGACCTTCCAACCTGGGGCAATGCCCCCCTCCTGGCTGTGTGACACAAAGCAGGTCACCCAGATTCTCTGAGCGGGTTCCCCACCACCAGTGACTGGAGAAAACAGTCACTCTCTGGGGGCTCTAGAAGGCATAGTTGTTTTCTTGTTATATTTTGTTAGTATGATGTCAAAGGTTGGCACTTTTTTCTTTAAGTCACCAGTTTTTCTACCCAGCTCCTAGGTGACCTCTACTCCCAAACAATGCCGGAGTCTGGATTCACTCACCCTGGTGTGCAGGGGTCTCCCTGATGAGCCACCACCGAAGGGCCTGTCCCCTTCGGTCCTGTTGGATTACCAGTTGGCTGGCAGGGGGCTGAGCTGCCTTTCTTCTCCCTTCGACCTGTAAGGACCAGACATGGGGTGTGGGGTAGAGGCAGGGCCCCAGGACAGTGGGGTGCAGATAACCCCCAGACTGCAATAGTCTTTAGAGTAGATGTCTTCTGACTAGCTGAATTACCTTGTAAGTTTTAAGGAAACTGAAGATCAATGGTGTTGTCTGTCCAGTGGGGCCTTGTTTCCAGGCTCAGGCCCCTCGACGAGCCCCTGCCGATACCTCTAACCCATACCAGGCACCCTCCCTGGAAGCCCCACTTCCTTCCACAGGACACTGCACACTAAAGGCTTTATCTGCCTTTCCCCATGCTGTTCCCTGTCCTGCCCCCAGGTCTACCCCCTCCCCAATTCATTCACCACAGGGAGATCTAGGTGGGTGAAGCTGGGACAGGCTGGAGTGAGGATGAAGGAGGTAGGGATCCCTGACTTGACCAGCTGCATTCTTGGCCACCTCCAAATCCTCACCTGGTCTGTAGCTGCCCTGGGGTCTGTAAGGCCCTCAAGGAATGCACTCTGTACTGGGCTATTGCCAAAGCCCCTCTGTACCCAGGCCCCACCCTGGAGGAGGGGGCCAAAGAGGACACAGAGCAGCCCCATGGTTGAGAGAGGTGAGGGAGCTCGACCCCAAAATGGGACTGAAGGGGAAACACGGTCGGAAGTGGACGTCCCTGTTGCCCTCCCTCTTGCTGGGGGTCTGGAATGTGGCCAGTGGCCCCCTGGACAGCTCAGGGGGGCCCTGGATCTGACTCTCGCCCTGGGAGAACAGGGCGATTGTCCAAGGTCACCCGGTGGGTCGGTGTGTCAGAGTGGAGATTACTCTATCAGCTCTGGAAGTACCCCTTGCCCTCCCTCCCCATCTCCCCCTCATTAGCCAGACTTCTGAGCTCTCGGGCAGCCTGAGGAGGCTGGCGAAGAAGATCTAGGAGGCACAAGAGACCTGAGAACCTGGAGGGAGCCAGGTGAGGGGCTTGTCCACTCAGTCCTGTCTGGGCCTCCAGCAGGGTGCAGTGACTTGGAGAGAGTATGGACACCCCCCGCCCCCGCCCCAGTTCCAGACAGGGCCCTCAAGCCCCACCCTGACGGTTAAACGCAGGGAGCAGAGGACCCTAGTGCTGACACCACGAGCTGAGTTCTGGGGTTAGCGAGTCCAACACAAACACAGCTCTGCCTCTGCCCAGCTGGGTGACCTTGGGTAAGTGCTAACCCTCTCTGGCCTCTGTCCCTTTCCCAGTCAATGGGGTGGGGGCGGGGGAGGGCGGAGCTTAGGGGAGAAAGCACAGCCAGAGCTCCCACGCACAGTAGGCTGGCAGGTGTTGGGGGGGGGTTCCCTTCCACTCTGCAGTGGGCCAGCCAGGGGAATCCCCACCACACTCAGTGGGAGCTGGAAAGGACTGAGGGGCAGGGAGCAAACGAGTGGGTCCTCCCTCCCCCCCATTACCCCTCCCCCCTGCAAGCGCCGGAGGGTCCCCTTGTCTCCACCTTCACCTCTGTGGGGGGACGTCTCCGCATTTCAAATTCCCGGAGCTGTAGCCCCCTCCTCATTAAGGGTATGCAGGGGGCGTCTGGAGTGACTTGGGGCTTGGAGTTGGGCGGGGGGGTGGGGGATGGAAGGGGTTTCCCTCCCTCCCGCATCTCCCCCTTTGAATTCCCGAAGTCGGGGCAAACCCTGACCAAAACGCCCACCAAGGAGAAGGGGAGCGCCGCTGGGACCTCCGCCCTGTAAACCGCCCCCCGCCCCAATGCCCCACTACTGCCTACTCACCGGCCAGAGACGGCCGCCGCCGCCGCCGGAGCCCCAGCGCCTGGCCCGAGCGCGAAGACAAGTGCACGGCCGGGCAAGGGCGTGTGAGCCGGGAGGGTGTGCGCGCGCCGCCGCAGAGCTGACCCCCTCCCCGCCGACCTGGGCCCCGCCCCGCCTCCCGGGGAGGGGCGCCTACCCGGAGCAGCGCGAGAGGCGGACTGCGGCGGCCACCGGGCGACCCCCTCTCGCACAACGCTTCTCCAGAAAGGGTGGGGAGGGAATCCCCCTCCCCGCAGGGGTGTAACAGCCAATCCCAAAGAACGCTCAAAGAGCTGGGAGGACCCTCTGCCGTTCCTGGCCCACGACGTTCATGTTACAGATGGGGAAACTGAGACCCAGAGATGGGGAGCCCCTGGCCGGGGCCCAGCGCCCCAGCAGCATAGAAATGCGGCTGCCCGCCTCTCTCTGGGGGTCGCTTTCCGGCGTCCGGGGAAGGAATGGAGCCAGGGCCAGAAAGGAAGGCAATTAAGCCCCCAACCTTGAGCGGGCTGTGGGGCCTGGGAGGTCCAGGGGGAACCCGGAGGCCTCAGGGAGCTGGTGACGTTGCTGGGGCTAGAAGGTCCCAGTGAGGGAGGGGTACCTCGGGTGGCCACAAAACAAGCCACAGAAAACTTCTCTAATATCATTGTTGGGCTGTGACGTCCCCCTTCTCCCCGCACGATTCAGGGACCCCGCTGAACGTGAACAGCAGGGGCCTGGGCAGCGAGATTGTGAAGGTCACTGCCAAATTTTAAGAATGCGGCTCCCGGGGTTTGGGTCACTAGGGGATGGCGGAGGGGGCGCTGCTCAGGGCTCAGCCCCTCCTGCGACCTTGGTCCTGCTCCGGCCCCTCTCTGAGCCGATTTCTTTCTTGCGACTGGACAGCATCCACTTCTGGGGTCCCTCCAGCTCTCAGAGGTCTTTGGGGCTGCCGGCTGCATTTTGCTGTTCTCCTCCTGCTCCCTCCCGGGAGGAGTGGTGCCCTCCCAGACCACCGAGCTCTCCCTCGTCGCCCCCTGCCCCCCGCAGCCCCACCCGCCCAGTCTCGGAACCCCCACCCACCTTCTGCCTTGGCCTGGGTTGAGGGGTTTTCCTCTGGGAGCCAGGAGGCTTCCACGAGCCTCCATCCTTTTTTTTTGTTGTTTTTTTCCCCCCTCTTTTCTTCCATTCATTCTAAAAATAGCCCTCCCTCTCCAACCTTCCCCCCCCCCCCCCCGCCGCCCGGAGCGTCTCCTGAAAGGTAATGCATTCCAAGGGTGGGGTCCCCGAGGCCGGGATTCCACCGCGCGGGCGGGGCTGGAGGATGCGGAGGGCAGGGAATGGGGTGGGGGGCGATTGGGAGCGCATCCCCCTCCTTCCCATTGTGTGTGAGATGCTCTCAGAAGGAGCCGCCAGCGTGACCGTGACCGTGTGTGGAGGGAAAAAGAACAAAGGGGCAGGGGACCTCTAGGGTATGCATTGTGGAGGCAGACAGAGGGAGGGCTAGGGGAACCGCGGGTACTCAACCGAAGAGGGGTCTCACCCAGTACCTCTGTGGGGATGACTCTCCACCCCGGGTGGGGGGGGCGAGTTGAGGTCCCTACCTTGGTCGGACACAGGGAGGGAGGGTAAAGAGCTAGCAGTTACAGGGCGGCTTCATGGAGGGAGGGGGAGTGCCTCTCCCTTGAACCCAGACAACTGCCCTGCGGCGCCCCCAGAACGCCCCAGCCAGTCCTGCTGCTGCTCTTGTCCACTGTCTCCCCAGTCCCTTCTCCATGACGCAGCTACAGAATTCCGTCCTCAGCTATGTGACTGATCATGTCCCTGTCCACAAAACCAGCACCCTCCTCCCTGAACCTAGAGAAGGTCCTGACTCTCCCCCTCCAAGTCCTGAGTGGTCTGGCTCACATTCCCTTTCGTCCCAGCACTAGGGCTATTTCCCTAGACCACCCCCCACACTGGGCCACACTCCTGCTTCTGTCTTAATCTGTCCAGCCTCAGGGCCTTTGCATCCACTGTTCCTTCTGCCAGGATCACCCTTCCCTCACCCCCTATTGTCTTTCAGCCTGGTCTGAGGTCACCTCCTGCTCTGGGCACATCCCTCTAGTTGAGGATCTTCAATTCCTGGTGTGCTCTGTTACTTATTCACCTTCTGCCTGAATGTGCCCCCCCACCCCCAGCAACTTAGGCCTGGCTGATGAGAGGAGGGGCCAACTCTGACCCAGCACCACCCCAGGAGCTACCCAGCTCCAAACAGACAGATGTCACCACTGCCCCGCTAACCACCCTGGAAAGCACCCCTAGGACATGGCACAAAAGATCCAGCACCTGCTTCTGCAGGGGCAACACCTTCCACAGTGAAACTAAAAACACAGGCATCTAAATGTTGCCTCCCTCGACCCCAGGGATGGCGTAGCCCGTTTCCAGAATAACATACCGAGAGAAAAATGGCCCACAGGGACCGAGTTCCGGGCCTGTTGAGCAGAAGCCAGTACAGAGGTGTGTCCGTTCAGATGGCAAGTAAGTATGAAGAGCAAAGATGAGAACTGCAGGGAGGGGAGGCACTGGGGGCAGCCCTGGGCATGGGCCCTGGGGAGGGGAGTGACCTTGCCTTTGTTATTAGCTTTTCCATCATGTCTTCTTATACATATATATATATATATATATATATATATATATATATATATATATTGAAACCAAAGGGGAGGATAAAAGGAAAGTCGCTTTGTTGGAGGGTACAAAAGCTCAGAAGAGGGTATGTGCCCCCATGGGACAGAAAACGCAGCTGTGTTGAGAAATCAAACACCGGCCCCCCAATACTTGCCTCCATAAATTTACCCTGAAATGTTTGAGCACCTATTACAAATTTATATGCCCAGAGATTGAGGGTGAGTTCAGAGGGGGTGGGGATTCCTGGGGTCCTCAGAGTACAGAGCCCTGGGGGTTCTGGGAAAAGGTGATGGCTGGATGAGCAAGAACATGTGGCCTCAGCAGGGCCAAGCCTACAGCCAAGGGTTTGGAGGGCTTGTGGGGGTTGAGGGAGAGAGAAGGCCCTTGAAGATGGGTTGAGTGCCTTTTCTTTGCACATTTCACTGCCAGGCCAGGACTTGACCTCAGGCTGGTGTTCAAGACCAGAAGGGTGGGAGATAGCATGGGAAGTGGGGGGGACCCAGCATGCAGGGATACGGGGAACCAGGGAGGGAAGAGACAAAGGCATCATCTGAGAGGTTTCAGAAAGCCTCAAAGCACAGGCGGGGGTGGGGCAATAAGGGGGTTTCAAATCAAGATTAGGTCTGCCAAATAAAATACAGGGCACAGAATGGGACATACTTATAAAAATAAAAAGTATTCGTTGTTTATCTGAAGTCAAGTTTAACTGGGCAAACTGTAGTTTTCTTTTCCAAACCTGGAAACCCTAGGCCCAGATCTCCTGGCTAAGCAAAACTGGGGTTTGCTGGGGGGAAGAGGAGGAGGGGCCCTATGGGTGTCCGTCCTCTCCCCTCCCATCCCCCCACGTGTTCCCTTCCTAAGCTTTTCTTTGTCCCCCACACGTTGTCCACGTCCCTTAACTGTTCAAGTTTCCCCCCTCCCCTCCTCTCTCTTCCTTTGTTGTCCCCCTCCTTCCACACACTCCCTCATTACCCCATCCCCCGACTCCTCCTCCTCATGCACCCCTCTCTCCACCTTCCCCAGCTCTTCGCCTTTCCCCCACCTTCTCTGGTACCCACCCCTCCTCCACGTCCCTTCACCATCCTCCCCTCCTCCAAAGCCCCTCTCTCCGCGATAACCTCCTCCCGGGACACCCACCCTCTCCTCTCCTCTGAGAGCCGCCCCCCCCTCCCCACCGCCGGTCCCCGGGGCGCACGAGGGGGAACCCCGGCCACCGGCGCCGAGCTCCACGCAGGCGCAGAACCGCCCGGCTTCCCTGAGGCCGCCGTCCCCTTCGCTGCGGCCCGCGCGCCACGTTGCCAAGGCGACGGCGAGGGCCGGAGCGGGAACCTCCGGAAGACCCCGCTCTCTCTCCCTCCTCCGCCACCTCCTCTACAAACCCCACTCTGGTTTGAGCCGGTTTCCCCACCCCGCCCCCAGTGCGCACTGCGGCGTGTGAGGATTCCCTTGCCCACAGGGCGGGGGTCGGGCAGGGATCGACGCATGCGTGCCGGGCGAGGCTTTCCCTCCCCGCCTAGCGCTCGACGGGAAAGCCCTAGCGCGTGAAGCGAGCACCCCCGCGCAGGCGCAGTGTGCGCGCGGCGTCCCCACGGCCCCGCCCGGTCGTCCCGGCAACGCGCGCGGGGAGGGCTGGGAGAACACGGAACTCCCGTCTCACGCCCCCTCCCGCGCACTGCCGCGGAGCCGGGGATTCCCTGCTGCCCGCGCTTGCGCGCGGGCCTGGGATTCCGCGGGGGCGGGGCCGGAGAAAGAAGGGGCTTTTCCGTGAAAGGGAACAAAGGTTATTACCACAGTCCTTTTGTCAGAGGACCGAAGGCGGTCCTCTCAGCTCCTGTCCTGAGTTTTACCTCCTCTCTGGTCCCCCGACCGTCCCTCTGCAGGTCCCCAGGAGAGCTTGCCACACGCAGCTCCGATACCCTTCTTATATTGCTCCCCATCGCTCTGGGGTGAATTTCCGTTCCTCAGCCTGGCCTGCACGGAAGCCCCGCACGCCCAGCTGACATCTTCCTTCTGGTTAATCACCGTCAGTCGCCAGCCCTCCCTAATTCCCAACCACAAAGACCTCAACGTGGCCATGCAGGAGGCTCCTTTGCCAAGCCTTTCTTCGGGAGATGCCTTTCCCAGGCACCGTCTCGTTGATTCCCCAGATAGCCTGGGGTTAGATACTGTCTTAGTCCCATTAAAAAGAAGAGGAAACCGAGGCTTAGACCCATTCAGGCCCTGGCCTAAGACCCCAGAGGTAGAAGGCAGAAGCCTCTATTTGTGGGGAGACATCTGGGCTCCTCCACCCCTTATTTAGCTGACACCTTCAACCCCCATTCCAGATCCCACTGCAGCCCCTGCTTGCTCCCCTGCAACCCTGGCAGCTTTCTTGGGTATGTGACACAGGCAGGTGACTTAGTTTTCCCGTCTGTAAAGGGGATAAATATCTCATGGGACTGTCCCAAGGGTTCGATGAAACATTACCATGGGCCCAGCATCCAGGGGATGGTTCTCACAGCTGGTCTGGTCCCCATTCAGTGGTCATCTTCCCCCTCCTAGCCCCCCCTCCCCCATGTTTCTTGGTGGACTTCTGCCTCACTTCCCTAACCCCCACAGGGTTTTCTGGGGTATTTCCTAGATTCCTCACATGCCTTCTGGCTGATGTCTTAGAGTTGGCTCCAGGATCTCCAAACTAAACCAGTGCTCCATATATGTTGGTTAGTGTTATGCCAGCTACCATCGTTTCAGGCACCTTCCATTCTGCATTTTAGCTGAACCCAATTATTAATGGCACCCCTCCCTTGAACAGGAGAGATAAACCTCCAGGCCTTCGCACAGGTGGTTCCTTCAGCCTTTTCTGTCCCTGTCTGTGTAGAGAATTCCTATGCATTCTTCAAGGCCCTCCCTCCATGAAACTGTCATGGCCCCCTCTGGCCCAGCTGACACCACACAGTTGGGGGGGAATGGGGACCAGAGACCACAAAGGCAGCCTTGTGGGTGCAGGGAGGGTATTGCTTGGGTGGGAGCCATAGCAGTGACCTGGTAAATACTTAGACCCTGCCTAACACATGTGGGCCTATCTGGCTGCTGCCCCCCCTTTCTGCCAACTCTCCAAGGCCAACTAAGCTCTAGGAAGCCAGAACCAGGTGCAGATCTTACCCAGCCCTTCCCAAACATGCAGCCTCTGATGGGACACTTATTCCTACCCAGATCCACCTGCGTGCTCCAGCCTCCAGGCCCTTGCCTGCCTATGCGATGGAATCTGATTCATCTCCCACTCAAGCCCGCTCTGAAAAATCCTCCACTGGGAAGCCTGCCCAGGACTTGATCCAGATGCCTCCCATGTTGGAATAACACCAGAGCAGCCAGCATTTCCTGACCCCCAAGCACAGTATGTGACCTGGCTGCTGACTCTGAACCAGAATCTCAGGACGCTAACTACATCACCTCTAGCTTGCCTCTGGTTCTGCCCTGAAGTGCTCTGTGACCCAGAGCCAGTGCCTCAACCTCTCTGAGCAGTCCTGTTGCAGCAGCCCGGCAAGGCTTCCGGGAGTGGTGGTACAGGTCCCTTCATAGACAAGTGGCCCAGCCAGGTGGGGATGCCATAAGAGCCAAGCACAGGTCTCAGTTGGCTTGCTGCGACAGGAGGGCAGTTGGGGGGCCCTAATCTTCTCTGGCTGTGACCCCTGCATTCCCTGGCATGCAGGGAATGCAGGGGTCTCCTCTCCTCTCCCCACCACCCACAGAGACTTCAAGTACACACACTGCCTCACCGACTGCCTTTATTGGGCATCAGCCCCAGGGCTCCACGGGCGCAGGAAGGGGATGGTGGGCGTCACTTGAAGCAGGGACTCTGCAGCGGCAGGCATGGCCTACGCTGCCACGTAGCCCCCAGGACATTTGCCTCAGCTCCGGACCTCTCTGTAACCCACGTAGCTGACCCAGCAGGAGGGCGTGTGACGTCACGACCCTGACCGCCTGTGGGACGGCTCCCCCAGTTCCGGGCTCACTTGGCGGCATTGAAGGGCACGGCCCGCTGGTTCATGGGGTTGTCTGGCGACCGCAGCCACTCCTTCTTGAGCAGCTGCTTCAGCTGCGACAGCCGCATATTGGGGTTTTCTTGCTTGAGCCGCGGCAGCTGCGCCTCCTCAAAGGCAGTGAAGGCCGCCCGCATGCGGCGCTCTGGGTGCCGGTCCGCAGCCTCTTCTGCCACGCTAGGGGAGGACGGTGGTGTTAGGGGGCGGGTCTATGGGGCGGCCCCGCCCCCAGATTCATAGCCCCGCCCCCATGCCCGAGCCCCGCCCATCACCTGAGCACCGCGATGGCATCCTCAATGGTGCGCGCTTCCACGCTGCCCTCCTCCAGCACGCGGCGGTTCACATTCTCCTCCAGCGGCACCTCCAAGTGGCTCTTGGCTTTCTCGGCTGGGGGTGGAAGGCAGCCAGGTGACAGAGACATGCACAGCGAGAGAGAGAGATAAGCAGGGATGCAGAGTTCCAGAGAGATGACAGAGACCCAGTGGGGGAAGAGAGGGAGAGAAGAGGAGGCAGGCAGGCAAAGAAGGATGAGGAGCCCTCTTGCCCTCCCAGCCCCCTGCCCAGGCCACGCTGCCCTCCTGACTTTCCTGCAACCGGGCACACAAGAGGTGCCCCACTCACGGCTGCTGTCTCAGCCTCAAGGCACCTCATTAATGCCCTGGGGACCCCATGGGGCACAAGCCCAGGTCAGGTGCAGAGCAAGTAAATACACACGTGTGTGTGCCCATGCTCTCCGTGCTCAAAGCCAGGTCTGCCAGGCCACTGCCCACCCACGCTTCACCACACAGCCCAGGCAGCTTCTCTGGGGCTGAAGAAGGGCACCCTGCAGCCTCCTTCCCTGGCTAACTCTGGCGCCTCCGGAGCTCCTGGCTCCCTCTAGATTCAGCCAGGGTCAGCCTGTCCTTTACTGGGTAAAAAGGCAGCTCAAGAGTGGGCCGCAGCCCCACCTGGGTCCGGGGTTTCTTTGTGCTGGTGGTCTCGGCGGAGCGTCTCCTCAATCTGGGCCCGGGTGACCTTGTTGGGCACAGCCACGCGGGGGGCCTTGCCGCCCTTGAGCTTGGAGTCCTCCTCCTCCAGCAGACGCTGGGTCTCCTTCTTGCGCTCCAGCTGCTCCAGGCGCCGCTTCTCCTTCTCCTCCTGGGGGGGGAGGGAGTGGTCAGGAGCAGACCCCACCACTGGCACGGGTGGACCAAGGCCCTGCTGCAGGCTAGACCCTGTGCTAGGCACAGGGGGCACAGCTGGGGCACCATGGGATTACCTGAGGGTTCCCAGCCTATATGACTATGGGAACAACAGGGAACCCTGGCCACAGCAGGTGGGTGGGTGGCTCTCGAAGGAAAAGTGACACCTGGGCCGGAGGAGGAGCCAGCCAGGAGGAGAGCTAGAGGACAGGAAAGTCCTTAGTGGTGGGAATACAGGTGCAAAGGCCCATGATGCAGGAACCTCCTAGAGGCTGGTGTGGCTGGAGTAGGGAGGGGAAAATGTGGAAGGAGGCGAGGTGGGAGGGGTTTGTATTGGATTCCAAAGTCAACAGGAGCCAGGGAGGGTCTGAACACATTTACTGGCTAGAGCAGGGGTTCTGCCCTTAGGGGCAGTGTCCCCAGCCAAGTGTCACGAGGGACTGGTCCCACCTTTGCTCCCCAGGGAGACCCTGATGCCATCTGGCCTACAGGACTTGCCCTGGGTTGCTGCCCCTGCACCACACTAGGGGGCAGAGCCATGTTCTAGTTCATTTATAATGCAGGGCAGCCATAGGCTTGGAACATTCTGCCACCTCCCACCCACACCCGCACAGGGCCCTGCAGCCCATGCACCCCCACTTGCCTACCCTCTGCCTGCAACTCTGCCATCTGACTCCCATGCCTTGGGGATGGTCCCCACTCCTTCATTGCCCTCTGTGACACTCCTATAGTGGGACTAAGTGTTCCAGAAGACGACTCCATGCGCCTGAGGATACCCCCTGGGCCTCTGACCTCTACCCTGCCTGCCCAGCAGGAAAGTGGGGGAGAGGTTAAAGGTGAAGGGCGCTCACACCTGTGTTCAGGCACCTCAGGCAGGGCCACTGTGCTTTGATCCTCAGTTTAATCATCAATCAGACGTAATGTCCTCCCAAGGCCCCCTGACCCCCACATGGTGCTCATACAGCCCATGTTCATTCAGCCCTGCCTTGGCCTTGGCACTGGCTACTTTCTCCTCCTGGTGCACCAATGCAGCCTCCTTCCCTGGCTAACTCTGGCGCCTCCAGAGCTCCTGGCTCCCTATCAGGCTCCTCCACCCCATGGCTTTTTCCTGTGTTCCACAAGTCCCTGTTTCTCATCTCCTTACTAATGTGGTTTGTCCTGGAGGCAGGCCCTGGCCTGGGTTTTGAACAGCTGCCTTCTGGCCCCAGGCCCAGTACCCAGTAGGTGCTTAGTAAAAGGAAGCTGAATGAATGCATGAATTCCAAAAGGTTCCAATAACTCAGGAAAGACATGCAGCTTGTGGCCATTTGTCTCTAGGGACATGGGACCGGGGAGGGAACATGAGCATTTGTACTCTGACATTCAGCAAAATTTTTTGAAAAAGTCATTTGCAGTTTTTAAAAAAGAGCAATTAGCAATTGGCAGTTTCTGGTGATGGGAGACAGTAAGTCCACTTTGCAGAATATTCCAGAGCCCTAAGAAATGAGTCGCATAAATAACTGACATGGAACCCAGACAGGTGCTCATCGCCGAGTTGCTTAATATGGAACAAGTGGAGATGAAATGCTGACTTCCAGGTGGGGCGATGAAGTACAGCCCCAACCGTGGCTGATGCCTGGGGACCAGGAGAAATATGGCTGTGGGACTACATTTAGCTCAGGACATGGGCTTTGGGGTAGGCCATCGGGTGAGAAAGGTCTTTGGTGTCATGTGGGGGGAAGAGGTGTGTTATTTTTTAGCGTTTTGGAGTGAGCATGGATTTGCTTTTTTCTTTTCTTTTTTTTTTTTTTTTAAAGATTTTTTCCTCTTTTTTGTTTTGTTTTTTCTAAGTAGGCTCCATGCTGGGCATGGAGCTCAATGTGGGGCTTGAACTCACAACCCTGAGATCAAGATCTGAGCTGAGATCAAGAGTTGGAGGCTTTAAAGATTTTATTTTAGGGGCGCCTGGGTGGCTCAGTTGGTTAAGTGTCTGCCTTTGGCTCGGATCAGGATCCCGGGGTCCTGGGATTGAGACCTGCATCAGGCTCCCAGCTCAGTGGGGAGCCTGCCTCTCCCGCTCCCCCTGCTTGTGCTCTCTCTCTGTCAAATAAATAAATTTTATTTATTTTATATAAATTGTATTATTTATTTATTTGACAGGGAGAAAGAGGGCACGCATGCATGAGCAGGGGTAGGGGCAGAGGGAGAAACAGACTCCCCGCTGAGCAGTGAGCCCAACCTCTCTGGCTTTTCTCTCTGCATAATGGCTCTTTGGCAGACATTGTTTTTTCTTTTGGGTTTTCAACTTTCCTATACTGTCAAAATACTGATAGTCAAAAAGAAAACTGAAAGACCTCCGTGGACCCCATGCAGCACAGGATGTGGGGAGGGAACCAGTGACCAATGTCCAACTAAAAACAAGGTAGGATCCAGTCCCGCACAGGAAGACGATGGGAAAAACTCACAAAAGTGCCCAGGAACGCCAGGAATTGGGCAAGCAGGGACAGCATGTCACCCCTGCTACCTTCTGCCACTGTTAGTCTGGGCAAGAACCTCTGACCAGCCCAGGGGACCAGGAGCGACAGCTATAAATGGGTCTCTGGTGCCACCTACTGGGCCCAGCGAGTCAGTACCAGCCCTGATCCACTCCCCAGACACCAATTCGGTACCCGCTGTGCGTGACACTGGGGCCCATCAGGGGACAGACACAGTCTTCTGTGTTTTTATACACACCTGGAAGAGCCGGCGAGCCCTGGGGCCAGCAGGGTGGATACAGGGGACCAATTACAGCATTCCTCAGCCTTGGCACTGCTGAGGTCTGCAGCTGGCTCGTTTCGTTACTCTGGGGCCATCCTGTACCCTGAAGTGTGTTGAGCAGCATGCCTGGCCCCCACCCACCACGATGCCAGTGGCACTTTCCACCCACTAGTTGTGACAATCCAAAATGTCTCCAGATGTGCCAAGTGTCTGCCGAGTGCAGAATCACACCACGATGAGACGTGCCAGTCTAGCCCCACCCTGACATTACATGAAGGAGAGAAATAAGCCCACACAGGGAAGTGGCTGCCTTGCCATTCCCTGAACATGCCAAGTCCTGGCCACTGCACGAGCCCCGGCCTCCACCTGCCTCCTTGCCCTTGCTCCAGGTCCCGTGCCTCCTCACCCTTCAAGCCAGAGCCCCAGGGGGCTTGCATGTTGGCTGCCCACCTTAGCCACAGATGCAGGCGCCTGGGAGCCACCCACCTTGCGCTGTTCCTTCCTCATGACGTGTTTGTCCTCATCCCGCCAATAGGCATCTTCCAGCTCCTTCTGCTTCCTGGCATCAGCTGCTGCCTTGGCCTCAGCCCTCCGTGCCCGGGCCGCTGCCGACTTGGTGTTCTCACCCTGGAACTTCTTGGGCATCCCTCGGCAGGCTGCGGGAGGGCAGGGACCAGTAAGCGGGGGCGGGGAGGGGGGAGGGGCGCAGCCACCCTTGGGAACCCCCCCCTCCAGCCTCACACTTGCACTCAGGATCCCCTTGGAGCCTCAAAGGCCTTGTTTGTAAAACGAGGGCTTGAGACTTTGTGATCTCCTTTTTGGGAAAACAATTTATTGAGGTGAAATGCCCACAACAAAAAACGAACCCTTTTAAAGTGCACAAATTTGGTGGCATTTAGAACATTCACAATGTTGTGCCACCATCACCTCTATCTAGTTCCAGAATACGTTCCCATCCCCCGCAAAAGGAAAGCCCGCGCCCACTAGCAGTCACACACCCTTCCCCCTCCCCCAGCCCCTGACAACCACTCATCTGCTTTCTGACTCTAGGGATTTGCCTCTTCTGGACGTTTCATATACATGGAATATGATACACTCTGTGGCCTTTTATGTCTGGCTTCTTTCACTCGGTGTGACGTTTTCAAGGTTCATCTGTGTTTTTTAGCATGGCAGGGCTTCATTCCTTTTTATGGCTGAGTAATATTCCGCCGTCCAAATGGACCACATTTTGTTTATCTATCCACCACTGAAGGACATCTGGGTTGTTTCCACTTTTTGGCTCTTCGAGTCATGCCTCTGTGGCTCCCTGGGGGCCAGTCTGTGTGTGGCCCCTCCAATGCTGCCACTTATGAGGCCTCAGTCCCCAGGGCCCAGAGCCCCGAGGCCAAGTCCTCCCCACCCTGGGTAAGCAGCCGCCGTCAGCTGCTCCCGATGACCCAGCCCAGGCTCGCATGGAGGACCCTGGTCCGTGCAAGTCCCACGCTGGGTGCTGGGGAAGTGAGGCACACAAATGGCAGGCACCACCTCCCTCCACTAACACCTTCATATGGACCAACTCCATAGAATGCCTCCAAAGCTCTAAATGTGGGGACTGCCCTTGTTCCCACTCTGAGGTGGGGAAGTCAACGTACCTGGCCAGACTGCACAGCGCTAAGCCTTGGGTCTCACCTCCAAAGCCTGCCTTCCAGGTGAGGAAGGGAAGGCTGTGCGGCCCAGGCACATGCCTTCAGCTCTCTGGGCCTCAGTTTTCCTCATCTGGGAAATGGGCTGATGTCCCCCCACTCCAGGGTTGTTTGTTCCCCCTGAACATCTCCAGCTCAGTCCCCTTGGGGAAACAGGCCCAGCACCCAAGAATGAAGGGGAGAGAATATGGGGGTCACTCTGACTCAGGACCACCAGGCCACCCCATTCCAGCCTTCTAACTGTGTGACTTGTGGAGCGGGGGCTCCCACCTCATAGCCCCACTGGAAACTCTAACATCAGCTCCCATTTGCAGCAGTTGTGCACCCTGGGCTCAGTGCTTTATACACAGTGTCTGAGTGAATTCTCCCAATGCTGGTGTGTGGCAGCCGAGCTGAGATCCAAAGGATGGGTTAGAGGCAGCCCTGTGAGGGTGAAGGGATGGGACTTCCGGGCAGACGGCAGAGGATATGCAACGACCCTGCAGCAGACTCTCAATCCCAACTCTGTGCTCCTAACCACTGACCCACCTGAGGGTTCCAGCTGGCCCCTGGGGGAACATCAGTGCAGATCAGGATTCTGAGACCACTGAGGCCCCCCACTTAACATCAAGGGGTGGCCCCTTGGCCCAGGCAGAGACTGAGGAGAAAGCCCCATGGGGCAGAGCAGGGCAAAGTGGGGGAGATCAGTGGCCCCAGAAGACAGGGTTGAATACTGACTGCAATCACCGCCGAAGTGCTCCCCCTGAGCTGACAGAGAGAGTTGGTTCCAGTTCCTCCCCGCACAGGATGCATGAGCTGCCACAGGGGGTATGCTAGCCTGATCCCGCACTAACCCCAGCTGCTCCTTGGCCCCTAAATCAAGCATTCATTACTGAGCATCTACAATCTACTCAACAGAACGCCCCCACCCTGGATTCCCCAGGGGAGTGCCAAGAACTGGAAGTCACTGTCCAAGTTACAGATTAGGAAACTCCCCACCCTACTCTCCCCCCATCTTCCACTCCCTTGTGGGTGGCAGCCACACCAGCCTCCCCGCCATTTTTCAAACATCCCAAGCAGGTTCTCGCCTCAGGAACTTTGCACTTGCTGTGCCCTCCACCTGGCTGGCTGCTCTTCACTCCTCTTTTTACCCAGTTAACTCTTATTTAAATTTCAGGGCCTAGCTCAGGTGTTTCTGCCTCCAGGAAGCCTCCCCCCTGAGACTCCCTCTCTCAGACCACAAATCTCCCTGAGGCACTTTGTTTGGGTTGCTATTTTGTTCATTTATATGATTATTTGACAAATGTCCATCTTTCTCAGCAGGCTGGGAGCTCTGTGAGGGCAAGGACTACCATGGTCACTGCTGTGTCCCCAGTGCCCTGTACAGGACGGGCTCAATAAATGTTCTGAGCAAATGAATGAACAAGTGTCTATTTCCAGAGTTCCGTCAGTATTTACTTCACACTCTGGGTTGTGTCCAAGGTCAGCTTCTCACTGTTCTTCCCACTCACCTCCCTCTCCAGCCTCTGAGGCTCTGCTCTTGCTGCGCCCTCACCTGATGCACCCTCCGCCATTCCCTCCTCCTGCGAAAATCCTGCCCACTCACAGGGACTCTGCTCCAGCATCCTCTCCTCCCAGGTCACGCTGCTCAAGACTCCCAACTCCCCATCCCAAAACCTGACAGGCCGGGACGAAATGTTGATGTTCTCTCAATATTAATATGTTGAAACCCTAAAGCTCAGTGTGACTATCTTTGGAGACAGGGCCAGTGAGGAGGTGACAGAGATTAAGTGAAGTCATAAGGGTGGGGCCCTAATGGAATGGGGCTGGTGTCCCTATAAAAGCAAAAGACATCAAACCTTGCTCTCTCCGAAAGTCAGGAAGAGTGCCTGCACCAGGAACCAAACTGGCTGGCACTTTGATCTTAGACTTCCTAGCCGTGAGCAAGTACATTTCTGCTGTTTAAGCCACCCCGTCTGTGGTATTTTTTTAATGGCAGCCTGAGCTAATACAGCTTTTCTTCTCCGTGTGGTAAATACTTACTCACACACACACTTTTGTCACTCAGTAAACATGCACTGAGCACCTAATACGTGTGGGACGCTGGGGAAAAGAGGCAGCACCGATCTGACTGCCAGGCTGGCTGGGAGACACACTAAGGGCGACAATTTGCCATGAGAACTGTGATGGGGACTTGCAGGGCGCTGGGGAAGCCTAGAGGGGTTTTCTGACCCAGCCTCGGGGCTAAGGGGTGTCAAAGGGCTTCCTGAAGGAGATATCTAAGAAAAGGCCTAAAAGTGTGAGGAGCTCCGAGGCCCCAGGAGTGTGAGGGAGGCAGGCTGGGAAGCGGGGATCTGTATTCCACGGTGAAGAAGATGCGGAGGGCGTTAGAAGCGGGAGGCGCAGATCTGCGGGTAAGAAGCCCGGGGTTGGTGAGGATGTGAACTGGAGCGGTGAGATAAGTAGGGAGCTCTGGCAGGGATCCGGGGAGTGGCGCTGGATGGGCAGGGGTGTGCATTTAGGAGGGAATCAAGACCCACGTGGTTGACTGGATGTAAAAGTAAAAGAGAATAGAAGATGGAAGTTCAACACAGCCTCTTCCCAGAAGCCCTCCCGCTACCCTTTCTGAGCTCTCCCTGCCCGTAGTCCCCTCCCCAGCCCTGACCCCACTGCAAGATACTGGGGGGGTGTCCGTACCCAGCTCTGTTACCCCCAAGCCTGGAAGGTGCTCAGAGGCAGGACCGGAGCTGGCTGGCCTCGAATAGGACGCAATTCCTCCGGGTCTCAGTCGCCCGCTCTGGGAAATGGGCACAGCCCCCGCGAGAGCCCTCTGGACTGGGCGACCAAAGTGCCCCTGTCTCTGAGCGCCCTGCCTCCAGCCCTCCGCGGAGCGGAGGGGGGTGCTCTCAGGCCAAGCCGCCCCGCCGCGCCCCCCGCCCCGCCCCCCCCCCACTCCCCGCACCCCGGCTCCGCCCGCGCCGCGGCCGCTCCTACCTCCTTCCCCCCGCGCTGGCCCGGTCGCGAATCCGTGACGCCACCGCGGGGCTTGCGCGCCGAGCTCCCGGAGGCGCGTGCCGATTACGTCTCGGCGCTGTCGTCCTCCTGGTGAGGGAACTGCTGCCCCGGCCTCCAACCCAGGCCCAGGTTATCGGCCATTTCTTTTCCTCTTCGAGAAGAGGGTATTTTATAAGGTTCCACTCCTTTCTCTCACTTCAGATATTGGCAAACTATGAGCGGAGGGTAAAAACTACAATCTAGAATATTGTCTTTACCAAGATGGCCATTGCCCGGATGAAATATGGCCGCCTCCACGTCACACGTGGTCTGGCGGCATCGGGCAGGAGTTGCCCGGCCACCAGGGCGCGCCAGAGCCCGCGGTCCACGCGCGGGGTCCAGACCGGCCAAGCCCAGGGGAATCCTCGCAAACCTTTACTGTCGCTTAGCGCTTTGAAGGCGCTCTTCAAGTCCACACTCTCTGCTTCCCGCCTGCGAAGCTGGGGAGGGAGGGGGCAGGAGAAAGGGGCAGAGAAATTAACACACTCCACCCCGTTGAGGTAGGGAAATGGCTTAGAGAGACCGGGAACTGAATTTAGCCAAAATGCAACCGCAAGCAGCTCCCAGGAACTAGCCAGTCCCTCCTGAATTGCTCCACTCTCATCCACTCCCTCCAAACACACCTTGCTTATTTTATTCAACAATTAGTTTTGGGGGTCCAAATTGTCCGAGGCACCTACACTTTAGAGTTTCTTCATTTACTGAGGCATAGTGTCCTCATCTGTACAAATGGTAGTACTAGGGGTCTGAGGATGGTTACAATGGACCTGGCTGTGGGGAAAGAAGAAGGTTTTAGATCAGGGGCAGTTCAAGCAGGATGAGTTGACCACAGTCTCCGAAAGGCAACCCCAGTGACACTGCTGGAACCTCCCTGCTCTAAAGCCTGGTGGGTTCCCACTGTCCTGCAAGACTCCTTATAGCTCTCCATCTCATCCCTCTCCTGTTCCCCATTCTCGCTCAGCTCTAGCCACACCAGCCTCCTCTCTCCTAATTGCCAGGCATGATCCTGCTTCAGGGGGTTTGCCAGGGCTGTTCCCTCTGTCCCCAGCTTTTCCAATAACCAGCTCTTTCACTTCCTTCAGGCCTTGACCCAAATACCTCTTCCTGAGAAAGACCTCCCTGACTTCCGCAATTGGTTGATGCTCCAACCCCAGACATTTTTCTTTTTGTATTTCTGTCATAGTAGCAACTTGCTTTATTCATTTGTTGCCCTGTTTATTTTCTGCCTCTCCCATGTCTGTGATGTCTGGAGGATGGAACCCATGTAGCTGGAATGGTGTTTATCACCAAGAAGAAGGGGCACCTGGGTGGCTCAGTCCATTAAGCGTTTGCCTTCAGCTCAAGTCATGATCCTAGGGTCCTGGGATCGAGACCGGCAACCGGCTGCCTGCTCAGGGGGAAGCCTTCTTCTCCCTCTGCCCCTCCCCCTGCTCATGCTCTCTCTCTCTGTTTCTATCTCTCACTCTCTCTCAAATAAATAAATAAAATCTTAAAAAATATTTCACCAAGAAGAAGAGGCTAAGCATAAAACAGGTACAACTGACCCTTGAACAACACAGGGTTTAGGAGCACCGACCTCCATGCAGTCAAAAATTTGCCTATAACTTCTGAATCCCCAGAAAGTCAATTACTAATAATCTATTATTGACCTGAAGCATTACCAATAACAGTCAATTGATTAACATATATTTTGCATGTTATATGTATTACATAATGTATTCTTACAATAAAGTAAGCTAGAGAAAAGAAAACATTATTAAGAAAATTAGGGGCGCCTGGGTGGCTCAGTCGTTAAGCATCTGCCTTCAGCTCAGGTCATGATCCCAAGTGTCCTGGGATCAAGCCCCGTGTCGGGCTCCCTGCTCAGTGAGGAGCCTGCTTCCCCCTCTCTCTCTGCCCTCCAATCACTCTCTCTCTCTGTCTCTCTTTCTCAAAATCTTTAAAAAAAATTTTAAAAAGAAAAAAATTTTTTTTAAACATCATAAGGTAGAGGGATGCCTGGGTGGCTCAGCCAGTTAAGCATCTGCCTTCAGCTCAGGTCATGATCCCTGGGTCCTGGGATTGAGTCCTGCATCGGGCTCCTTGGTCAGCAGGGAGCCTGCTTCTCCATCTCCCTGCCGCTCCCCCTGCTTGTGCTCTCTCTCTCTCTGACAAACAAATAAATAACATTTTTTAAAAACACTTTTAAAAAAAGAAAAGAAAATGATAAGGTAGAGAAAATACCAGTAGAGTTAGGGAAGGTAGAGAAAATAGTACTGTACTGTATTTTTTTAAAAATAATTTATTTATTTACTAAGTAATCTCTACCCCCAATGTGGGGCTGGAACTCATGACCCTGAGATCAAGAATTGCATGGTCTAGGGAATCCTGGGTGGCTCAGTCGTTAAGTGTCTGCCTTCGGCTTGGGTCATGATCTCAGGGTCCTGGGATCAAATCCTGCATCGGACTCCCCGCTGATCGGACTCCCTGCTCAGCGGGGAGTCTGCTTCTCCCACTCTGCCTGCAGCTCCCCCTGCTTTGTGCTCTCTCGCTCTCTCTCTGACAAAGAAAAAAAAAAAAAAAGAAAAGAAAGAATTGCATGCTCTACCAACTGAGCCAGCCAGGTACCCCAGAACTGTACTGCATTTATTGAAAAAAAAAAAATCCTTGTATAAGTGGGCCCATGCAGTTAAAAACCCATGTTGTTCAAGGGTCATCTTGATATTGTTCATTATCAGGGTGTGGGATGTTTGGAGGTGGCAAAGCCAACACCTAGTGAACCTTCCACTGGTAAAGAGCCAGGTTTAAAAAAATAATAAATATTTTATTTTTAAAGATTTTATTTATTTATTTGACAGAGAGAGACATGGCAAGGGAAGGAACACAAGCAGGGGGAGTGGGAGAGAGAGAAGCAGGCTTCCCACTGAGCAGGGAGCCTGATGCAGGGCTCGAATCCAGGACCCTGGGATCATGACCCGAGCCTAAGGCAGACGCCCAACGACTGAGCCACCCAGGCGCCCCAAAAATAATAAACATTTTAAAAAGAGACTGGCTTGTCACACTTTCCTGGGGGCAGGAAGCCTCTTACTTCATATTGACATAACTCAGAGGTGTAGGTCAAGTGAATCATTCCAGAACAAGCTAAATCTTCTGGAAGGTGACTTTTGCCACCAACCAGGCACCCTTGCTACAGGGTGCGGTTCCCAGGCCTGGGGATTCTTGGCTTCTATCATTGTGACATTCTATACCTCTTTGATGCTCATGTTCTCAACTAAGTATTGAGTTTCTACTTCGAGCTTGTGCTAGGAATACAGTGACAAGTTAGACAGACATGGTCTCTGGTCTTCTGGAGCTCACAGTCAGGAAGTCACACAAAAAAATCATGATCCTAACCACAGTCAGGAGCTATTCCCCATGTTGGGAGTGGGTTATGGAAGCCAGCAGCCTGGGTGATCAAAGAGGCCTACTCAGAGGGGGTGACGCTTAAGCAGAATTGGGTGAAGAAAGGACGAGAAAGGTATTCTGGGCAGGGGGAATAGCATGTGCAAAGGCTGGGTGATGAGGGTAAAGTGAGAAAGAAGAAAGCCGACTGTGACCTTGGTCAGCTTGGAATTGGCCTAGTATCCACAGTTAAGCCATGGTGTTCTCCTGTTGAATATAATCCCACAGATTGTCAGAAAAGACTGGTCTGGCCAGCATGGAGCAAGACAAAAACAAGAACCCTCTGACTGATCTGACCACAGACCAAAACAAAGTCATGATCCAAACCACAAAAAGGGCCAAACCTCCCCATCTGTCCCCTGGCTAACATGAGTGACATCTTCTTCCCACTAATCACAGCATTGGCCCCACCTGGTTCCCCTGACTCCTAGGTAAAAAGTGTCAAAATAAGGAGAGAATTGTCCCCACTTCCTTGAGCCCCCCCCTCAAGTCACCTAACATAAACCCCAGTTTCATAACAAGCCCTTCTTACTACCCTCTTTCTGGGATGTTCCATGGAGCCTCACTGCAAGAAGCCAATGCATCCACCTTTGACTACAGGTGTGTTTCTGGTGGTTTTGGCTGAAGGGAGTCAATAGGGATGGAGGTTCGCCAAGACCCTCACTGCCCCCACCTGGGACCCTCCAAGGGCTCTTGGGAAGCATCTTTCCTTGCCTTTTCCACCTTCTGGTAGACGCAGGCGTCCCTCAGCTTGTGACCAATCTCTGCTTCCTTCTTCTCCTAGGCTTCTCTTGTGTCTCTTATAAAGACACTTGTCATTGGATTTAGGGCCCACCCTAAATCCAGGATGATCTCATCTTGAGACCCTTACCTTAATCACACATAAGAGGCCCTATTTCCAAATAAGGTCACAGTTGAGGTTCTGGGGGTCTGGAAGTGAACTTTGGGGGACCACCATTCCCTCAGGACAAGTGCCTTGAGGGTTGTGAGTCCGTGAGAGGAAAGGTCCGTTGGGAGAGCAGAGGCCGAGGCCCAGTAAGTCACCCTTGACTCAGCGCTGGTGGCTGAGGTGTTCGGAAGGTCTCCTCAAATCAACATCCTTTGGACAAACTTTTCACCATTCCGGAATCTTAAAGGGAAAAGAGAAAGGAGAAAACCCTAAAAGGTCATCTCCTCCAATTGATCCTATCTCTGTGTCTCTGAAAACTGTTTTTTTAGATCCATCTGCCTGGAGCCAGGGGGTGCATCCAGCCTCTGATGGGTATCGGCCAGCCTCTAGCAAAGTCCTGGAGACCCAAGGTTGCACATGCACTATCCCTTCTCCATCAAAAGCTGGCCCTCTTCTGGGCCAAGCACCCATGTCTTTCATATTTCTATCAGGCTAACTCGGACATGGCTCTCTCTGCCAGTACTGTCCCCACCGGGGACAATTTGGAATGCAATTTAGAATTGCAGTGGCCACTGTGGGGACTTTCACTGGACAGGGATCTAGAAACAGAAAGGAAAAAAACTGTCACAAAGAGATCATTTGTTGCATCTGTCTAAATAGAGCATTTGGCCAAACATAGGAGACACCCCTTTTGTTTGTTTCAGACCTCAGGGTGTCTGTAATAAGTGCTGGCTCTGCAATCTAGGGCTTGATGAGGTAGTCAAGGACCCAAATTAATGTCTTAAACTGAGTGTAGTAACTCTGTTTTGTGCGTGTGTGCGTGCATGTGCCAAATGGATTTTCCTCCACTGAAACTTCTCCCGTAAGGATCCTAAAGATCCTTTGACAGTGGAAATGTCAGGTCTGAAGATGACTCCCCTCACTTCTTTCTCCTGTCTTTCTCCTTTTACTTTAAAGCCGATTTAATGGAAATACCATTGTCTTTCTGTGCATGTTCTCAGAGCATCCACTCTAGCAAATGGGACAAAAATGGCTAAAAGACACAAAACCTGTGCATATGTGTTTATAACAGCACTGCAAACAATCTTCTAAAGATGGAGACAAACCAGATGCCCATCAACAGATGAATGGATGAACAAAACGTGGTTCATCCATACAGTGGAATATTCTTCAGCCATAAAAAGTAATGAAGCTCAGACACACGCTATGATGTGGAAGAACACTGAACACATTGTGCTGAGTGAGAGAAGCCAGGCTCAAAAGGCCACATGTTGTAGGATCCCATGTATATGAAATGTCCAGAACAGGCAAATACGTAGAGACAGAAAGCAGATTGGTGGCTGCCAGGGGCCGGGGAAGTGGGCAGGGGAGTGCCTGCTCATGGGGATGGGGTCTCCTTTTGGGGGGATGGGAATATTCTAGAACTAAACAGAGGTGATAGTTGTATTAAATACCACTGAATTTTGCCATGACTTTGGCACTGTCAGACCCTGAGCACAAACCCCAGTTAAGCTATGCTGCACCTGGACTCTGGACCCACAGAAAGTCCGAGATAAGAAATTTCAGCTGCTAAGTGTGTGGTCATCTGATGTGGCAGCAGTGGGAAAGGAATTTCATTTCTAAATAAGAAAGAGGTACAAAACGCTGGTCATTAAACATAATTGTAATGTGCCTTTATTTTTTGCCATGTTTTTACTTAATACAACATGCAAACACTATATATCTACCATATATATATGATGTACGTGTACATGTATATATATATTATATATATATATAATTTATTTTGTCAACATTTTCTGGTTTTGAAATGTACTAAAGTTATATAAGATGTTATTTTTCATGGTAGCTTCATGATCAGTACAGGGAACCACTCTGTACTATTTTTGCAACTTCTTGTGGGTCTTTAATCATTTCAAAATAAAAAATGGGGAAAAAAGACCTTTTCTTTTTTTTAAGATTTTATTTATTTATTTGAGAGAGAGAGAGAGTATGGGTCGGGAGAAAGGCAGAGGGAGAGGGAGAAGCAGATGCCCCGCTGAGCAGGGAGCCTGACGTGGGACGTGGCCGCAGGACCCTGGGATCATGACCTGAGCTGAAGGCAGACGCTTAACTCACTGAGCCACCCAGGCATCCAAAAAAGACCTTTTCTTAATCATGTCTGAGCACAGAGAAAAACAAGAACACCTTACAAACCACAAAAATGGCCAAAAGTCCCCCTTCCTGGCTACCAGGAACAACGGTCACTTATCACAGTTACAGCTGCAGCCTCACCCCATTCCCGTCTCCTAGATAAATATCAAGATGCCCAATCAGAGAGTCATTTCGCCCCCCTTCCTGTTTGGGGCCAATCCAGAGCAAAACTATCCTTCCTTGAACCCAATACAAACAAGCCCCTTCTTGTCCCCATGGTGTGTGTCTTCCTTGTTGTGACAAGCCCATAATGGACATATCCAGTGTGGTCCAACCAGAGCTTCTGCCAGGGTCTGGCCAGCCCACTGAGAGAGGGTGCCGTGGACAAGGCTGCCGGCCTTGGTCAGAGCCCAGAGTATGCTCAGAGGGACACGCTTGAAGGTTACTGTCCCTAAAATCCCCAAATTCTAGGAATCTGACACTTGAATACTCTAGAACTTTTTTCCTCTTATTTTGGAATAAAATATAGATAAACTCCATTTTAACCATATTTAAGTGCACAGTTCAGTGACATTAAGCACATTCATATTATTGTGCGGTCATCACCAGACTCCCTCCATAGAACTTTCTCCTCATGTCAAACTGAAACTCTGTCCCCATGAAACACTAACTCCCCCTGTTTCTTGGTTGGTCAAGCCAAAGGTTGGTAAATGTTGTTTATCTTAAGGAATCAGCTCTTCATTTCATTGATCTTTTCTATTGTCTTTCTAGTCTCTAGTCATTTATTTCCACTCTGATCCTTATGATTTCCTTCCTCCTACTAATTTTAGGCTTTGTTTGTTCTTCTTTTTCTAGTTCTTTAGGTGTTAAGTTAGATTATTTATTTGTGGGTTTTTTTGGGGGGGTTTGCTTTTTTGGGGAGAGCCTGTGTTGCTATGAACTTCCTTCTTAGAACCCCTTTGGCTGCATCCCATAGATTTTGTTATGTTGTGTTTCTATTTTCATTTGTCTCTAGATAATTTTTTTTCTCTCCTTTGATTTATTTGATGACCTATTGGTTGTTCGGCAACATCCTGTTGAATCTCCACATTTTTGTGGTCTTCCCAGTTGTCTTCTTGTAATTGATTTCTAGTTTCATACAGTGGTGGTCAGAAGAGATGCTTGAAATGATTTCAATCTTGAATTTATGGAGACTTGCTTTGTGGCCTAACATGTGATATGGAATGTTCTGTAAATATATGTTAAGTCCATCTGGTCTAATGTGTCATTTAAGGCCACTGTTTCCTTATTGGTTTTCTGTTGGGATGACCTATCCCATGATGCAAGTGGGGTGTTAAAGCCCCCTACTATTATTTTATCACTGACAAGTTCTCCCTTTAGGTCTGTTAATATCTGTTTTATATATTTTGGTGGTTCTTTTTTTTTAGGATTTTATTTATTTATTTGAGAGAGAGAGGGGGTGAGAGTGAGGAGAGGAACAGAGAGGGAGGGAGAGAAAGGGAGAGAATTCCAAGGATACTCTGCACTGAACACGGAACCTGACACGGGGCTCGTTCTCACAATGCCGAGATTGTGACCTGAGCAGAAACCAAGAGCTAGCCGCTCAACTAACTGAGCCACCTGGGTGCCCCTATTTTGGTGCTTCTGTGTCAGGTTTATGTATATATATATATATATATATATATATATATATATATATATACACACACACACACATTATATATATATATATATATTTAGGTGTATAATACTTATAAATGTTATATCTTCTTGCTAAATTGGCCCTTTTATCATTATGTAATGCTCAAAGCAATCTTGAAAAAGAAAAAAGCTAGAGGTATCATGCTCCTTGATTTCAAATTATACTACAAAGCTATAGTAATCTAAATAGTATGGTGCTGGCATAAAAACAGACAGATCAATGGAACAGAATTGAGAGCCCAGAAAGAAACCTACACATACACGAACAGTTCATTTATGAAAAAGGAGCCAAGAACATTCATTGAAGAAAGGAAAGTCTCTTCAATCAATGGTGCTGGGAAAACTGGACAGCCACATGAGGATAATGAAACTAAACCACTATCTTACACCATACACAAAAATTAACTCAAAATGGACTATTAAAGACTTGAATGTAAGACCTGAAGCCATAAAATTCCTAGAAGAAAACATAAGTGGTAGGCTCTTGACAGTGATCTTAGAGATGTGTTTGTGGGTCTGACTCCAAAGGCAAGATAAACAAAAACAAAAATAAGCAAATTGGTCTACATAAAACTGCACAGCAAAGGAAACCATCATCAAAATGCAAAGGCAACCTAAGGGACAGGAGAAGATATTTGCAAATCATATGTCCAATAAGGGGTTAATATCCAAAATATATAAAGAACTCCTACAACTCAATGATTTTTAAAAAACCCAATTAAAAAGTGGGCAGAGGATCTGAACAGATATTTTTCCAAAGAAGACATACAGATGACCAACAGGCATATGAAAAGTGCTCAATGATGTGGACAACAAAGGCAGAAGAAAAAATTAAATTTCCTTATACTTATAGCCCATTAATAAGTCCTTGAAACAGGCAGAGTGACCTTCCTCTAGGAGCTCGACTGCCTCGATGTTAATACTTGGCTAAGGTCAAAATGTTATCATTATCATTATCGTTAACATTAACATTATCCTGACCTCCAGGATCCTATAAGTCTCCTTTATCTCTACTCCCCTCCAAGATATATGTTGGCAATTATCCTCTAAGCATATGGCCCTCTGATATACATCTGAAGGGTCTCATGACTGAGTTTTTACTAAACGAGTAATAAAATAAATAAAATAAAATTTTCCTTTTTATTTTTAAAAGATGTTATTTATTTATTTAACAGAGAGAGACACAGCGAGAGAGGGAACACAAGCAGGGGGAGTGGGAGAGGGAGAAGCAGGCTTCCCGCGGAGCAGGGAGCGCGATGCGGGGCTCGATCCCAGGACCCTGGGATCATGACCTGAGCCGAAGGCAGGCGCTTAACGACTGAACCACCCAGGCGCCCTAAAATTTTCCTTTTTAAAAAAGGATTGGGCGCCTGAGTGGCTCAGTTGGTTAAGCAACTGCCTTCGGCTCGGGTCATGACCCTGGAGTCCTGGGATGGAGTCCCGCATGGGGCTCCCTGCTCAGCGGGGAGTCTGCTTCTCCCTCTGACCCTCCCCCCCTCTCATGTGCTCTCTCTCTCTCTTTCATTCTGTCTCTCAAATAAATAAATAAAATCTTTAAAAAAATAAAAAAATAAAAAAAGATTTTATTTATTGGGGCGCCTGGGTGGCTCAGTCGGTTGGACATCTGCCTTTGGCTCAGGTCATGATCCCGGGGTCCCGAGATCGAGCCCCGCATCGGGGTCTCTGCTCAGCTGGGAATCCGCTTCTCTCTCTCCCACTCCCTCCGTGTGTGCTTGTGCTCTCTTGCTCTCACTCTCTTAAATAAACAAATAAAATCTTAAAATAATAAAAATTAAAAAAGATTTTATTTATTTGAGATAGCACGCGCGAGAGCATGAGCAGGGGGGAAGGGCAGAGGGAGAGGGAGAAGCAGCTCCCTGCAGAGCCTGGAGACCGATGTGGGGCTTGATCCCAGGACGCTGAGATCATGACCTGAGTCGAAGGCAGGCACCTAACGGACTGAGACACCCAGGTGCCCTAAAGGACCTTTTCCTAACAACAGCTAGCTCCCTCAAGGTCCTGGAAACCTTGCTTCCAAAATTCCTCAGAGACTTATGCTACCCCTTAACCCCCTCCCAACTTGAAAGTATATAATGAGTCACCTGTCACAACCCCAGGGCAGCTCTTTCTGCCCAGGGGTTCTGTCCACAAGCTTTAATAAAACCACCTTTTTGCACCAAAGACATCTCAAGAAATTCTTTCTTGATCGTTTGCTCTGAACCCCAACATTTCCGCATCATTCTGGTTCCGAACATGGCTTCGAGTCTTCTCATCTGGACTCTGAGCATTGAAGCAAACTTGGTGAGTTCTTTCTCTCCTCTTCCTTTACTTTCATTCCAGGGGCCCTTTAAGGAGTACGGTCTTACTGGAACACTTGCATGTCAATTGCTCAGGCTGCAATCCTCTAGCCCTTGGCTACTCTACAGGGACGAGAAAGTCTGCCTTTTGGGTGGAAGTTAGTACCCTGGCTGGAGTGGTAATAAGACCCAGACACTTGATGCCCTCTCTTTATTCCTGTCCTTATACAAAGTTGTCTGTTTTGGGCATGGGACAGCCACCTAAGTCACCAGGATGGCTGCTGATCTTTAAGACTCCTGTGTGAGGTTTCCTTCTCATTGGTTTAATGTGATCCCTCCCACATCCCTGGTCTAGCCACTTCTGACCCCAATACCTCCACTCGGAGCCGGCCGAAACCAGTACTCGATTGAATTAAAACCCTGCAGAGGACCATTTCCTAAGGAAGTTGGCTGTAAAGACTACATTTCTTGGAATGTCGCTTAGACCACGATGGATTTCTATCTTCACTGTTTTCTGTCAGTGATCTCTACTAACCACCTCAACTACAAAATTGGGTAATTTACCCTTGGAAAACTTTTCTAGTGTTTTCTATTGGTTAAAAATGGCATGGCCTTCATAGCACAGTACAAGCTTTCACGGCATGGCATGGCACAGGATTTTGGTTCATTCACCAGACACCCATCTGTACCCAAATGCAATGGGGAAGGTGGGGGGAAGCTAGCATCTCTCCTGTGGGGACTTTTATGGCGGGAGAGTGATCATAGCTATTTCGTTCGAGGGATGCCTCCAGTCACTTTTGACACCTGGAACCTCTGACATATCCTGCATGGGATGCCACCTGGGAGTTGGGGGATTTTCTTGGTAATGGACCTTCTGGGCTTCTTTTTCAGTTCCTACGGCCTCTCCCTTGGGGAGCCTTTTAACCCACTGGAAACCATTTTGATTGTGAAATTTAAGAAGGGACTGATCTCCTGTAACATGGCATGGCCTCAGTATGGTCTATCAGTTAGATCTCCTCTGCAAGAAAGAGGGCAAATGGACGGAGGCACTGTAGGTCCAGGTTTCATGGCTCTAAATCAGGACCTGGATCTAAGGGCCTCTTGCAGAATGTGTCTGGTCAGGAACCAGGCCAGTAAAGTCCCTCCTGATATATTGCATGATAATTATCTACATAGGACTCCTCCTGATAGAATTCAGGTTGCTGGGGGAACCCAGGCCATTCCTAATGAAGAGGACACTGACTCTCTCTCACTCTTCCTCCTCCTAATAGATATGGGGGCTTCTCCCTCATTCATTTCCCAGTTAATGGTTATCATAATTGGAGCCAACTGTCTTTGATTAGTCTACCTCAGGACAGGGACTTTACTAAATATTTCCAAGCAGCTGCCAAAACTCCTTTTGTTTCAGGGAAGTTTCCTGTCTTCTCTGGCCCCATATAGACTGCCTATTTCCACTTTGGTGGGAAAAAAAACACAAAACATGGTGTCTGCTGATCTGGCTGAGCTGATGAGGTTTAGGAACTGGAAAACATTTTTCTCCGCCTTCTGGCAGCTCTTCACCTCTTCTGCCTCCCCTCCACCCCACCCCCCCCATTTCTGCACCATCTTGGGTGCATCCTGCACAACAGGCTTCTATACCATGCTCGGTGCCTCCAGCACCATTGGCTTCTCCTCCTACCCTCACTATCAAGGAGCAGAGAAGAGCACCCCCTGGACATGACGTCATCCACTGCAGCTAAAGCATTGATTACTGAACATAGGTTTGTGCTTTTGACTTCTTATTGCAAAGAAACTAAGAATATTTGGGTCTGTTGGAGAGCGTGCTTTGTGCTTAAATGTATCCATACATTTGCCATCTAAAGAATTCTGGTGTGACAGTTCCCAACTGGTTACTCCTTGGTTTTCTGTTTTTTCTTTTTTAAAGATTTTATTTATTTGTTTGACAGAGAGAGACACAACAAGAGAGGGAACACAAGCAGGGGGAGTGGGAGAAGGAGAAGCAGGCCTCCTGCAGGGCAGGGAGCCCGATGCGGGGCTGGATTCCAGGACCCTGGGATCATGACCTGAGCCGAAGGCAGACACTTAACAACTGAGCCACCCAGGTGCCCCAGACCATTTTTATACCTTCTTGGGAGAAATGGCTTGGGACAAAACCTGAATGCAAAGGAAAGTTGTAGAAGGTTTGTGAAGGGAAATCTTTGGAGAGGAATTTTATGTGTGGTCAAGACAGACTAAGGTTAAAACGAATGGATTTTAAAAGTACACTGGTATCAGATTGAAATTCAGGGGGCAGTCGTTTGAGCACCCGGCTCTTGGTTTCAGTGCAGGTCATGGTCGTGGGTTCCTGAGATGGAGCCCTGCATCAGGTACATCAGGCTCGGCACTGGGTTTAGAGTCAGCTTGAGATTCTCTCCCTCCCTCTGCCCCTCCCACAGCACACTCTCTATCTCTAAAATAAATAAAATCTTAAAAAAAAACCCACCCAGATACGTTTTAAAAAATATTAAAATTCTGCTTTCTGTTAAAAAGACAAGGTTTTTTCTTTTCTTTTTTAAAGATTTTATCTGTTTATTTGAGAGAGACAGGGAGAGAGGGTGGGAGGGAGCTGGGGGGAGAGGGAGAGAGTCTGAAGCAGACTCTACGCTGAGTGCAGAGCCCGACTCAGGGCTCAATCCCACAACTGGGAGACAATGACCTGAGCTGAAACCAAGAGTTGGATGCCTAACCAACCGAACCACCCAGGTGCCCCAAAAAGACAAGTTTTCTGGAATTGTTAGTCTGTTCTTGATAAGAAAATGTTAACAGAGTTGTTGTCTCTTTCCTTTGCCCAGAAAAACCAGTTTCTATGTTTTGTCTTTATCAAGTCTTTGATGATCCATACTTCTATTTAGACATGTGCTTTAGAACTTTCTAAGTTTTTTTAACAAACTTGATTTATACTGTAAACAAAGTCTCTTTGACTAATTAGGCTTGTTTATTTGGTATGTTAAGTTCTGGTATAAGGCCATCACTGGATATTCTAATTATTGAAGTGTTCTGTGTCACAGAAATGACTGAATTTCCTTGTCAATTGTATCATAATAAGCTCATATCAGGTTGTTAACAATGTCCATTTCTGAGTTTTTATCATTTATAATTATTCTTATTCTCTTGCAAAACGTGGTTTGTCTTCAAGGAGATTCATAAAAAGGCCTTTTAGGGCAAATCCAGGTATTTGATATCTTTAAGATCATAAACTAAAGTGGGTAAGAATTTCCAGACTAAAAAGCTGCATTCAAACTGAACAAGAATTAGTAAATGACATTAAATGAACTGAGGAAGATGATTATAGTGTTTGTGACTCATGTTTGAGAACTTGCTGGTTCTCTAATGTTTGCTCTTGCAGATTAAGGAAACTTTCTCTTAAGATATCTGTGATTTACAAAAATGTGATAAAGTATTCATTTGTGTTGGGCACCTGGGTGGCTCGGTTGGTTGAGCGTCTGCCTTTGGCTTGGGTTGCGATCCCAGGGTCCTGGGATGGAGCCCCACATCCATCGGGCTCCCTGCTCAGCGGGGAGCCTGCTTCTCCCTCTCCCTGCCACTCCCCCTGCTTGTGCTCTCTTTGTCAAATAAATAAATACAATCTTTTTTTAAAAAGTATTCATTTGTGAACAAATTGAACTTTTCTCTCTACCTGAGCCCTCTGAAATTCATTAAGTCCCAGTAAGTATTCTTTCTTCCATGGCAATCATCGTCATTTGCATAAGTTCAACAAGAATCTGTTCTCCTTGTAACGGGACACCATTGGAAACATTGGTTATTTTACCAAGGCTTTGACTGGAATGTCATATTTGAGAGACATGCATAGACTCAGATATGACCAGACAGTTTTAAGGAACTAAGGCTGACTTTATGCAACATGGAGCCATAAAGCCCCTTGGAAATGTTGGCCTCATACCTGCTTACAGAGTTCCCAGCAGCCTCACCAGCTGAGTAGAGAATGTCACTTCTTGGCAGGTGCAGGAACCTCAGGATACTTTGGAGACCTTGTAAAGAGGAATTCACCCAAATCTACAGATAATACAGGCATGTCTGATGACAAGTGTTTGGCTTGGTTTCTGGCCTAGAGAGGCTACTAAAAGTTCAATCGAAATTCCTTATGAAAGTTATAGCAAGGGCACTGGGTGGCTCAGTCGGTTGTGTCTGCCTTCTGCTCAGGTCATGATCCCAGAGTCCTGGGATCGAGTCCTGCATCGGGCTCCCTGCTCAGCGGGGAGTCTGTTTCTCCCTCTGCACCTCCCCCCACTTGTGCTCTCTCCCTTTCTCTCACAAAAATAAATAAATAAAATCTTAAAAAAAAAAAGTTCCAGGGGTCCCTGGGTGGCTCATTTGGTTAAGCAACTACCCTCTGCTCAGGTCATGATCCCAGGGTCCTGGGATCGAGCCCCACATCGGGCTCCCTCCTCAGCAGGAAGCCTGCTTCTCCCTCTCCCACTCCCCCTGCTTGTGTTCCCTCTCTTGCTGTCACTCTCTCTGTCAAATAAATAAATAAAATCTTAAAAAAAATTCTATACGGCCAATCACTATTCTTGCTGAGCTTATGTAAATAATTAGGCCAAGTTTGTTAATACTGGACTTGTTTTACAAACAAATTAGTCTTAATTTCTGGAAATAATGGTGATTTTAGAGAGAAAAATCATGTTTCAATAACCCACCTTTGCGGATGTTAAATTCCAGTTCTGATTGTCTTCTGAATATTTCTTGTTTGCTTAAGCTAGACAACTTGAGGTAAACTTCAGAAAAATTGCCACAACAGCTCATGTAGGGACAATCTTCATGCTTGTTCTGTGGAGATAATAACAGGACCCCAGGGGCATATGATTATTGAATTCCCCAACAGTTGTATAACTCAACTAGCACCTTGACCAATTCTGTGTGGCTGGGATGACAAAATTGCTCCTTAAAAGCTGGAGCGTACCCCACTCCATGGGGTGGACTATGGGCTTGTAGAGATAAAGGGTGACTTCACTTTCCTTATGATTGGATTGGATGATGCACTTGGGGATGCCCTTATCTTCTGAGACAAGGCTTCTCCCACTTGCCAGTGATTCCTCGTAATTAGGATGTTGTTAAGCCTAGACCTCAAACAAAGAAAGCTTCTTGATGGTTTGATTCCTTAGTCATATTTGTCGCAGGAACTATTGATGTAACATTGCAAATAGAGGCCTTAGCCAAGCTTACAACAGCCCTGCTGGGAGAAGAAACCTCAAAACTTACTATGGGACCATTCCTGACAGCAATGACTCCTCATCAGGTCCAGAGTGTCTTAGAGACCAAAGACCACCAATGGATGATGGAAGGTTGACTTACTAAATACCAGAGAGTGCTTATAGATATGCCTGAAATAATACTTAAAACCTGTCAGGGACATCTGGGTGGCTCAGTCGGTTAAGCGTCTGCCTTCGGCTCAGGTCATGATCTCAGGATCCTGGGATCGAGTCCCACTTCAGGCTCCTGGCTCAGTGGGGAACCTGCTTCTCCCTCTCCTCTGCTGCTCCCCCTGCTTGTGCTCTCTCGCTCTCTCTGACAAATAAATAAAATCTTAAAAAAATTAATATCTATACATGACTCTAAATATGCCTTCCTCATCTTACATGCCCACAGAGCAATTTGGAAGGAAAGGGGATTATTATTAAGCCATAACTCCCCAATCAAATGTGGGCCTGAAATTATGACTCTTCTTGAGGCTGTGCACTTACCTACGGAGGTAACTATAATTCAATTCAGACAGAAAAAGGATATGACCTTAGAATCTAAGAAACAATTTGGCCAACTGTGCAACCAAGCAGGCAGCACAGAAGAAACAAATATTAAGTCCTATACAAGTCTTAACTCCAATAAAGTCCGTAACTCCAATCGATTCAGACCAAGAAGTTCACATAGCCCTGGAACAAGGATATTCACAAAATGCACAGGACTGGTTTGTTAATAAGGGAAAAATCTTTATACCCAAAAATACTAATGGAAGGTAATACAGGATTTATCCCAGGCTACTCATTGGCGTAAAAAGGCCACTGGAGGTGACAAAAACTTGGCTAAGAGAAATTGTCCCTAGATTTGGACTCCCTTGGTCCCTACCAAGTGACAACGGACTATCTTTCGCTGCACCAATAACTCAGCAAATAGCTTGGGCCCTAAAAATTAATTACTATTTACATTCGGCACAGCGTCCACAATCCTCTAGAAAAGTGGCCCTCCAAAACTGAATAGGCTTTGACGTCCTGACTGTAACTCAAGGAGGCCCAGAGCTAGATGACAGGTTCCTAAAGGGACCCAATGGCTATGCTAATGGCTATATATATATATATGTTTGTCAATGGGTTGCAGATTATGAGATATATTTACATTTCTTTTTCCTTTGTTTTCCAACGTCAGGTGTGATTCTATTTTTTTAGTACAGTATTTTACGTATTTATTACTGTTTACTGAGGTGAAATTCATCAAATTAACCAATTAGAGTGTACAATTCAGTGACATTTAAGACATTCACGATGCCGTGGAACTGCTGTGTGGAACAAAGGCAAAACAGAAATGTAGATAAGATTAAATCTCCTGGGGCACCCGGGGGGCTCAGTTGGTTAAGCATCCCGACTCTTGGACTCTTGGTTTCCACTCAGGTCATGATCTCAGTGTCAGGAGATGGAGCCCCACTTAGCAAGAGGGCGGGAGGTGGGGGTGGAGGGGCGAGTCCGCTTAAGGTTCTCTCCCTCTGCCCCTCCCCCACTTGCTCCTGCATGTGCAAATCTATGTGCACATGCACGCTCTCTCTCTCTCAGATAAACAGATCTTTAAAAAAAAATTAAATCTCCTTATAACCTGCAGCCCATTGACAAATACTTGAGGCAGGCAGGGTATATAACATTCCTCCAGGAAACTCCCAACTGTCTTAATGTTAGTGCCTTGCTAGAGGGAAAAACAACCTGAGCTTGACAATAGCCAGGCCTCCAGGATCCTGTGAGTCTTCTTTAGCAGATGAAAGTCCTTCTGGAAACTTCCTCACAATCCCAGTGCAGCTCTGTCTGCCCAGGGTCCTGTCCCGGTGCTTTAGTAAAACCACCTTTTTGCACCAAAGACGTCTCAAGAATTCTTTCTTGGCCGTCAGCTCCAGACCTCACCCCACCAATACACCAACAACACCACCCCCAAAAAACAACGTCACCCTGAGTGGTGCATGTGCTCTCACGGCAGGACTCCTGGCCCAGTGTCGGGCCTGGAGAGAAGCCCTTGGTCCAGCTGCGCACAGCCTCTCTGACAAGCGCCTCGCCTTCTCCGCCCCAGCTGTGGGCTCTGACCCTGGCTAAAGGGCATGGGGCCTCTGCAGGCATCTTGTCTTGAAAACAAATGTTTGAGCAAGGATTGAATTTAGCAAACACCCTGCACCTTTGTGTGGCTGGTGGTGGCCCCGGGTGGGCTGGGGTGGGGACCAGAGTCAACACGGGACCACGCCTGTCGGGGACTCAAAGCTGCTATTTGCTTTCTTGGGTTGACCCTTCCTCCCAGTAAATGCAATCTCTGGGTCCCCTGCAGCCCTTGCGCACCTGGGGTGTGATTTTGACATGGAGAACAAAGGTGAAAGAAAATGTAGATACAATTAAATTTTCTTAGAACTTGTAGCCCATCCATAAATACTTTTATTTTTAAAGATTTTTATTTATTTATTTGGGAGAGAGAGAAAGAGAGCACAAGCTGGAGGAGGGGCAGAGGGAGAGGGAGAAGCGGACTCCCCGCTGAGCAGGGAGCCCGATGTGGGGCTTGATCACAGGACCCTGGGATCATCACCTGAGCCGAAGGCAGACGCTTAACCAACTGAGCCACCCAGGCGCCCCCCATCCACAAATACTTGAGCAAGCAGAGCGTAGCCTTCCTCCAGGAACTCCCAATCTTACTGTTAATGTCTTGCTAGACAGAAAAACCACCTTAGCTTGACAACAGCCAGGCCTCCAGGATCCTGTGAGTCTTCTTTAACATAAGAAAATCCTTTTGGAAACTTCCTTTATCTTTACCTCCCCCAACTCCAAAGTATATAATCAACCGCTCCTCACAATCCCAGTGCCACTCTTTCTGCCCATGGGTTCTGTTCCCGTGCTATCATCAAACCACCTTTTTGCACCAAAAACGTTTCAAGGATTCTTTCCTGACCATTGGCTCACGAAACCCCGCTTCAAATCACGTAATTTTCACTTGGCCCTGAGAGAGGCCAACCGGGTACCTCTTTCCCTTCGTCAAACGTGGACCTCCACAAGCAGCCCTGGGCTGGGGTCCTCTCCGAGCCTGCAGTCATCCTGGCAATGCCTTTGGTCCTGGGCAGTGCCTTTACCGCACCCAGAACTATCCACCTCCTTAGAACATACACCCATATTTATGGACCAGGAAAGTGAAACTCCAAGAGAGTGAGATGCCCATGCTTAGCTGGTAGACAGCAAAGTTAGGATTCTAACTCAGTTCTGCCTGGCTCTCAGTCCAGGGCCCTCAACATCTCACTGGGGGTGGGCAGAAGGAGGGGAAGGAAGAGGAGCCGCAGGGGATTAGAGTTGGCTTCATGCTACCGGATGCATTTTGTTCCGAGAGCAGTAGGGAGCTATGCAGGATATGTGAGCTGGGGAGGGAGGCTGGGTGTTAGATCCCTCAGGAGTTGGGGGCAGGGTAGAGGACAGAACGTAGAGAGGGGAAACCAAGGGGCTGATTCAGAGTGTGAGTAAAGAAGATCTGAGATAAGTAGGCTGGAGGTGGGCAAGAGGGAGGCTTGTTCAGGTGTGTGGCTCCAGTTCAAACACCCTCATTCCTTAATACCCATGATTCCAGATCCCTCCAACCCATTCATATTTCTCCCACGATTGTGTTGATATTTTTCTTGATTTTTTAAAAAGATTTTATTTATTTGACAGAGAGAGAGAACACAAGCAGGGGGAGCGGCAGGCAGAGGGAGAGGGAGAAGCAGCAACCCCCCCCCCCGCCCCGCAGAGCAGGGAGCCCGATATGGGACTCGATCCCAGGACCCCAGGATCATGACCTGAGCCAAAGGCAGTCGCTTAACTAACTGAGCCATTCAGGTGCCCCAGATATTTTTCTTGATTTCATCAAACATGGGAGCTGTCGGGGGCCACAGATTTCATAATAAGCCTTCCAGAACAATCTGGCTCTTTAAACTTAATATTGTGTGACAAAAAGGTAACAAGAAAAATCAAAATTTTTAAAAAGAAATCAAAAGATGAATCAGATTTATAATTACTGCCTTGGAAACATTTCTATGATTAACTCTTGAAAGGAAAAAGTAAATTTCAGAGCAATGTGAATATGATCCAGTATGCATTTAAAAAAGAAAAGAAAAGAAAATCTTTCCCTCTCTTGATTTTTTTTTCCATGATGTAGGAGCTCTGTGTTGCCAGGGCAACAATGCATTTGACCTGCTTTTTGAGTTACCTATTGCCAGGACAGAATTTGGAGAAAGTGATGTGGATGACCCAGAGAGGGGCAGCAACTGGCTGCAGGTTGCACAGCAATTTCACTGAGATTCTATATTTTGGGTCGCGCTGGTGTGAGGTGAGCTGCCTCCTCAGGAGCTGCTGATTTAAGGGGAATCCCAGATTCCAGCCCCAGTCTGAGACCTGGCCCCAAGGAGGACAGGATATAAGGTGGATCCTTTATCCTCGCACTGCTCTGCCCCAGGTGTGCCTGGAGCCAGCTAAGCCTGAAGCTGACCCAAGTTGTGGACCTGGGGAGGAAACAGGTGGGGTCAGACCAGTGGAAACTTACCTGCTTCCCACCAGGTCCTGTCTTTTGTTCAGTCTGGCTTCTTGACAACTCTCTCACAGCACCAGAACAACAAGAATTTGGGGCCTCTGTTCGCCTCAGCTGCAGCTGCAGATGCCAAGATCAGCAGGGGAGACTGAGACAAGCCTGAGGCCCTGGAGTGTTGGGGGGGTGGGGAGCTTTGTGGCTGGCCCCTTCCCCCACTTAGTAGAATGAATCAACAGTACTAAGGAATGGGATCTAGAAGGTAAATGGGCAGCAGAAGGCTTCCCCGGGTAGCAGGGTTACCTGGAAGAGGAGCAGTTCTGGGAAGGGGACTGGGGAGCTGCTGAATTGAAGTCACCTGGTTAAGCTGATGCAGATGTTCTGAGCGGACCCTCCCTGACACCCTGTGGGAATCAGCTCAGAGGCAGGATAAGCAGATGCCAGGAAGGGGTCAGGAGCCTGGCTGCATGCAAAAATGCTAAATAAAATATCAGCAAATTGAGTTCAGCTGCACTTTAAAGAACAACATACCAGGGGCATGCAGGTTTTTTTTTTCTTCCCCCAAAAGGCAAGGAAAGTTCAGTGTCAGAAAGCCTCAGTTACTCAATGAAGAGATGAAAGGAGAAAAATACCAAATGATCATCTCACTGTGCTGGAAAAGCATTGGATAACATTCAGCAAACACTTTTTTTTTTAAAAGATTTTATTTATTTGACAGAGAGAGACACAGCGAGAGAGGGAACACAAGCAGGGGGAGTGAGAGAGGGAGAAGCAGGCCTCCTGCAGAGCAGGGAGCCCGATGAGGGGCTCCATCTCAGGACCCTGGGACCATGACCTGAGCCAAAGGCAGACGCCCAACGACTGAGCCACCCAGACGCCCCTCAGCAACCACTTCTGATTTTTAAAAAGTTCTTAGTTAATGGGGACTAGGAAAAAATTAGTCTGATCAAAGACCATGATTAGAAAGAAATTATCTGCATCATGCTAGATGGTGAAACAGAGGAGGTAACATATTCCAGGTCAGGGATGGATTGCCCACAGCCATGGCTACTATTAAATGCTGATGCAGGGCACCTGGGTGGCTCAGATGGTTAAGCGGCTGCCTTCGGCTCAGGTCATGACACCAGGGTCCTGGGATCGAGTCCCGCATCAGGCTCCCTGCTCAGTGCAGAGCCTGCTTCTCCCTCTCCCTCTGCCATTCCCTCTGCTTGTGCTCTTCTGTCTATCTCTCTGTCAAATAAATAAATAAAATCTTCAAAAAAAAAGATTTAAATGCTGATGCAGAGGTGCTGGCCAATGTAATAAAATAAGAAAAATAATTGAGACCAGATGATACTATCATCGATAGAAAATCAGAAAGAGTAAACGAACAAAATAGATAGAACTGATGAAGAGACTGAATGCAAGACCAATATAGGTGGAACACAGGATTTTTAGGACAATGAAGTTATTCTGTAGGATACTGTAATGGTGGAGACATGACATTGCATATTTGTCAAAACTCATAGAATATACAACACAAAGAGTAAACTGTGGACTTCCATTAATAATAATGTACCAATACTCACTCATCAACTGTAACAAATATACCACACTAATGAAGGATGTAATGTTAATAATAGGGGAAACTGGGGCTGTGGGGGAGAAAGAAGTCTGTGGGAGCTTTTTTATTTTTAAAGATTTTATTTATTTATTTGAGAGAGAGAGAACTAGAGAAGGAGCACAAGCAGGGGGAGCAGCAGAGGGAGAGGGAGAAGCAGACTCCCTGCTAAGCAGGGAGCCCGAAGCAGGGCTCAATCCCAGGACCCTGAGATCATGACCTGAGCTGAAGGCAGTCACTCAACCAACTAAGCCACCCAGGCACCCCTATGGGAGCTTTCTAAACATTCTGCTCAATCTTTCTGTAACTCTAACTGTTCTAAAATACAAAGTCAATTAATTAAAAAAATAAATCAATAAAATAATTACCAAAAAGGGTGCTTGCTACTAAGTCACTGTTCAATAAACACCAACATGTCTAATATGGGTAAACCAGTTGGCACATAGTACAGGCTCAATAAATGTCAATTATTTTAAAATATTCTTCTATTTTGATTATAAAAATGAATGACTTTAAAAATTAAATATAAGAGCATCTGAATCGCTCAGTCAGTTAAATGTCTGCCTTTGGCTCAGGTCATGATCTTGAGACTCTGGGACCAAGCCCCACATCAGGCTCCCTGTTTATCAGGGAGTCTACTTCTCCCTCTCTCTCTCCCCGTCACTCGTGCTCTTTTTCTCTCAAATAAAAAAATAAAATCTTTAATAAATAAATAAATAAAATAAAAATTAAATATATACTATGGAAAAGGAGACCCTACATATACCATCTTGACTTTTTTTGAGCATAGAATAGTGGTGTTCAACCGGGAATGATTTTGCTCCTCTGGAAACACTGGTGATATCTGAAGACATCTTTGGTTATCACAACTTAGGGGGTGGGAGGATGTTCCTGGCATCTAGTGGGTAAAAGCCAGGAATACTTCTCAACACTCTTCAATCCACAGAACAGCACTCAATAATAGAGGCTTATTCAGCCCAAAATGTCAACAGTGCCATGACTGAGAAATTCTGGCACTGACTCTTTTTTTTTTTTTTTAATCAGAGTGAGACCTGATTAAGGGTATGACTAGGCAACTTACTTTTTCTTCCTGTCACCTGGAGTCCTGTGAAGCCCCACCCTGATCTTTTTATCACCAGCCTGGTTTCTGTCCCCTGAAATCACTATGACCTATATTCCAGTCTCTTGAGATGGACATTTGGACTATCTTTTTTTTTAACCCCTAGCCCTTCACTTTTCTGAACCCCAAAATGTCCCCCATACACACCAATGCATTGCCTTGGGCCAGGACCAGGCAACATCATTCAAGGGCTCAGAGTCCCTGATCTTTGCTGACTCTGGGAGGTCTTACTATAAAGCTCTGGTGATCAAGACAAGGTAGTGGTGGTATAGGCATAGACCAGGGGTCCTCACCCAGGGGCAGTTTTGCCCCCAGGGGATATTGGGCAATATCTGGAGATATTTTTGGTTGTCATGACTCAGGGGAAGTGCTACTGGCATCGGGTAAGTCAAGGCGGGGGATGTTACCACATATCCCACAACACTGTAGCTACAGCAGGACAGTCCCCACCACAAAGGATGATTTAGACTCAAGTATCAATAATGCCAAGAACGAGAAACACTGGGATAGAGAAATAGACCAGTGAACCAAAATGAGAGTCAAGAAATAACCCACACATGTATTGACCACTTGATTTCTGACAAAGGTGCCAAGATAATTCACTTGAGATTCAGGGAAAAAATGTTTCATACAAAAAGTTTGACTCTTTTTTTTTTTTTTAATATTGTATTTATGTATTTGTCAGAAAGAGAGAGCACAAGTAGGGGGAGCGGCAGGCAGAGGGAGAAGCAGGTTCCCCTCCAAGCAAGGAACCCAATGCGGGACTCATTCCAGGACCCTGAAATCATGACCTGAGCCAAAGGCAGACACTCAGCCGACTGAGCCACCCAGGTGTCCCCCAAAGGCTTAACTCTTAAAACAATACAGCTCCTAGAAATAAAGGAGAATGTCTTAATGATTATAGGTTAAGCAAAAGTTTCTTTAATTGGCACAAAAAGTCTCAGCTTTAAAAGAAAAAAAATTGCACTACCCTGATACCAAAATCAGACAGACATTAGAAAGGAAAACTACAGACCAATATCCCTTATGAACAATAATGCAAAAATCCTTAACAAAATACTAGCAAACTAATGTCAGCGGCACATTAAAAAGATTATAAACACCATGACCAAGTGAGATTTATTCCTAGAATGCAAGGATGGTTTGACACATGAAACTATCAAAGTAATTTTCCACTTTAACAAAATGAAGGGAAAAAACAGGATCATCTCAAATGATGCAAAAAAAAAAAAAGCATTTGAAAGAAAGTAACACTCCTTTATGATAAAAACATTCAACAAACTGGGAATAGAAGAAAACTACCTTAACATGTGAAAAACCCACAGCTCACCTTATACTCAATGGTGAAAGATTGAAAGCCTTTCTTCTAAGGTCAGGAATAAGACAAAGATGTCTGCTTTTGTCACTTCTATAAATGTCACGTTAGCATTTCTAGCCAAAGCAATTAGACATGAAAAAGAAATAAAAAACACCAAATTGGAAAGGAAGAAATAAAATAATTTCTGTTGGCAAACGGAATAATATTATAGGAAAGCCCTAAAGATTCCATAAAAGAAACTGTCAGACCTAATAAACCAATTCAACAAAGTTGCAAGGTAGAATTTTGCAAGATACTAATCAAGACACAAATTCAGTTGCATTTTTATATGCTAATAATGAGCCATATGAAAAAAATTTCAGAAAACAATTTCATTTACAATAACATTAAAAAAAAATAAAATAGGGGTGCCTGGGTGGCTCAGTTGTTAAACGTCTGCTTTTGGCTCAGATCATGATCCCGGGGTCCTGGGATCGAGCCCAGCATTGGGCTCCCTGCTCAGCAGGGAGCCTGCTTCTCCCTCTGCCTGCCACTCCCCTGGTCATGCTTTCTTGCTCTCTCTCTCTCTTTGTCAAATAAACAAAATCTTTAAAAAAATAAAAATAAAATAAAAAAGAATAAAATATTAGGAAACACTTAGCCAAGGAGGTGAAAGACTTGTACACTAAAAACTACAAAATGTTCCTGAAAGAATTTAAAAGACAAATAGGAAGACATCCCATGTTCATGCACTGGGAGACTTAAGATTGTCAAGGTATCAACACTACCCAAAGCGATCTACAGAGTCAATTCAATATCTATCAAATTCTAATGGTGTTTTATTAAGAAATAGAAAAATCTATCATTAATTTCATATGGAATCTCAAGGGACCCCAAATAGCCAAAACAATGTAATAGACATCATAATATTGAGATTTATAAGAGACATACATATTTGGTCATTCAGATGACCAAAATACATTTCTCATATATATATATGGTCTTCATTCACAGTTCCTAACTCATAGCTCTCAAAACCCTTGGAATTTCCAGAGTATAAGAGTGATGCGAGCATATTTTGTTATAACAGTTCATCTCCTGTCCTCAGTTCATTAAAATGCTTCAGAGCCATAGAAGTGGAATGGGTGTCTTGTTATTCATAACAAGCCCTTTTCCACTGCAATGGGTTTTATGTTAGTGGGGTGACTTTTGAAAAATACTTAAGGATGGGACTGGTTGCCAGGGGAATCAATAGAAGATTGGAACTTTGAGCCCCACCTCCTGATTTCTGGGGAGGGGAGAGGGACTGGAGGTTGAATAAATCGCCAATAGCCAATGATTTAATCAACCTTGCCTATGTCACGAAGCCTCCATAAAAACCTCCATAAAAACCCTCCCCAAGGGGCACCTGGGTGGCTCAGTCAGTTAAGTGTCTACCTTTGGCTCAAGTCATGATCCTGGGGTCCTGGTATGGAGCCCTGTGTCAGGCTTCCTGCTCAGCAGGGCGTCTTCTTCTCCCTCTCCCTCTGCCCCTCCACCCTGCTCATGCTCTCACTCTCTCGCTCTCTCTGTGTCAAATAAATAGAGAGAGCGAGAGAGACAGAGAGACAGAGAACAAGCACAGGCAGGGGGAACGGCAGGCAGGGGAGGAGCAGACTACCTGCTGAGCAGGAAGCCTGATGCAGGACTCGATCCCAGGACCCCGGGATCATGACCTGAGCCAAAGGCAGCCACTTAACCAACTGAGCCACCCAGGCGCCCCAATAAATAAAATATTTTTAAAAACTCAATAAAAACTATGTTATGAGCTTCCAGGTTGGTGAACACTTGAAGATTTGAGGAGTGTTGTACTGGGAGAAAGCATGGAAGCTCCATGCCCTTTCCCCAGACCTTGCCCTATGCATCTCTTCCATCTGGTTCTTCCTGAATTATATCCTTTTATAATAAACTGATAGTGTAGAGAGTAAATGGGCTTTCTGAGTACTCTAAGCCTCTTTAGCAATTTAATCAAACCCAAGGAGGGGTTCATGGGAACATCTGATTTGTAGCCAGTTGGTCAGAAGTACAGGTAATGAGGTGCTGGGTGGTTCAGTTGATTAAGCATCCGACTCTTGGTCTCAGCTCAGGTCTTGATCTTAGGGTCATGAGTTTAAGCCCCGAGTTGGGCTCCATACTAGGCGGGGAACCTACATTAAAAACAAAAAAAACAAAAAAACAAGGGGCGCATGAATGGCTCAGTCGTTAAGCATCTGCCTTCGCCTCAGGTCGTGATCCCAGTGGGATCAAGCCCCGCGTTGGGCTCCCTGCTCAGCGGGAAGCCTGCTTCTCCCACTCCCCCTGCTTGTGTTCCCTCTCTCGCTGTGTCTCTCTCTATCAAATAAATAAATAAAATCTTTAAAAAGTAAAAAAAGTACAGCTAACAACCTGGACTTAAGACTGGTAACCTGAAAAAAAAAATAGATTGGTAGCCTGAATTGGAAGGTATCGTTGAACAACCAATCTATAGTTGATCAGTAAGAAGCCCGGATGACAACCTGGACTTGCAACTGTCATCTGAAAAGGGTGGGGGCAGCCTTGTAGGACTGAGACCTTAACCTATGGAATCTGATGCTGTCTTCAATAAATGTCAGAATTGGGTTGAATTTTGACAGCCACCTGGTGTTCTGAGAATTGCTTGGTCATATGAGGAAAACCCCCTTCTATACACTGGAATTGGATCCAGAACCCAAATAGACATGTAGACCAATGGAATAGAATGAAGAACCCAGAAACAAATACTTGTATATATGGTCAAATTATTATTATTAATTTTTAAGTAGGCTCCATGGTGAGCATGGAACCCAACGCAGGGCTTGAACTCACAACTCTGAGATTAAGACCTGAGCTGAGATCGAGAGTCAGAAGCTTAACCGAGTGAGCCACCCAGGTGCCCCTATGGTCAAATTATTTTGACAAGGATGCTAAGACCATTTAATGGGGGAGGGAGGAGAGAGTATTTTCAATAAATGGTGCTGGGAAAACTGGATATCCACAAGCCAAAGAATGAAGTTTGACTCTTGCCTTACACTATATAAAAAATTAACTCAATATGGAACAAAGACCTGAATGTGAGAGCTAAACCTATAAAACCCTTGGAATAAAACATTAAGGAAAGGCTTTAAAACATTGGATTTAGCAATGATTTCTTAGATATGACACCAAAAGGACAGACAACAAAAGAAAAAATAAACTGGACTTTATGAAAAATAAAAACTATTGTGCATCCAAGGACACTATCACAAGTGAAAAGACAACTCCCAGAACAGGAGGACATATTTGCAAATCACATAACTGCTAAGGGATTAATATCCAGAATTTTATTTATTTATTTATTTATTTATTTATTTATTTATTTATTTATTTATTTAAAAGATTTTATTTATTTATTTATTTGACACAAACACACAGCACAAGCAGGGGGAGCAGCAGAGAGAGAAGGGGAGGGAGAAGCAGTCTCCCTACTGAGCAGGAAGCACGATGCAGGGCCTGAGCCCAGGACTCTGGGACCATGACCCTAGCTGAAGGCAGCAGCTGAACTGACTGAGCCACCCAGGTGTCCCTATTTATTTATTTTAAAATTTATTTATTTTTTTAAAGATTTTTTTTAATTATTATTCATTTGAGACACAGAGATACAGAAAGAGGGAGCATGAGTAGGGACAGAGGCAGAGGGAGAGGGAGAGGCAGAAGCAGACTCCCTGCTGAGCCAGGAGCCCGATGTGGGACTTGATCCCAGGACCCCGGGATCATGACCTGAGCTGAAGGCAGATGCTTAACCATCTGAGCCACCCAGGTGCCCCTATTTTATTTATTTTTTAATTTTTTGAGAGGGAGAGAGAGAGGACAGAGAGACCCTGTGCGTTCTCTAGGAGGGAGGGGCAGAGGGAGAGGGAGAGAGAGAGAATCTTAAGCAGGCTCCACACTCAGTGCAGAGTCCAGCACAGGACTCGATCTCACAACCCTGAGATCATGACCTGAGCCAAAATCAAGAGTCAGATATTTAACGGACTAAGCCACCCATGTGCCCCGGTTTTAATTAAGTAACTAGTAATAATTACAATAAATATATATAATAAATATATATTTGTTATATATAATTTATAAATATATAATAAATAAATATAATAAATAATAAATAAAATAAGATTTTATTTTTTAGTAATCTCTACACCCAATGTGGGACTGGAACTCACAACCCTGAGATCAAGAGTTGCACACTCACCGACTGAGCCAGCCAGGCAACCCCCCCTTTTTAATTTTTTTGCAGAATATATTTAAAAACTCCTCTAATTCAACAACAGCAGTGAAAGAAACCATCTAATTTTTAAAATGGGCAAAAGGGTTAAATAGACATTCCTTCAAAGGAAATATACAAGTGGCCAATAAAAATAGGAAAAGATGCTCAACATCACTAATCATTAGGGAAATGTAAATCAAAACCACAGTGAAACACCATTTCACACCCATTGTTACAAAATAACAAGTGTTGGCAAGGATGTGAAGAAATTGGAATCTTTGTGCATTGCTGGCGGAAATGTACAATGTGCAGCTGCCTTGGAAAACATTATGAGGGTTCCTAAAAAAAGGAAACACAGAATGACTGTATAATCCACCAATGCCACTTCTGGCTATATATCTAAAAGAATTGAAAGCAAATACTGAATAGATGTTTTACATCAATGTTCACAGCAGTGTTATTCACAATAGCCAAAAGGTGGAAATAATACAAATACAAATGTTGATTGATGGATGAATGTATAAACAGAATGTGGTATATCCACACAAGGGAATATTATTCAGCCTTGAAAAGGAAGGAAATTTTGACACATGCTACAACATGGATGAACCATGGAAGATTATGCAAAATGAAATAAGCCAGACACAAATGGACAAAGACGGCATGATTCCAATTACATGTCCCTAGAATAGTAGAACTCAGGGGCGCGTGGGTGGCTTAGTCGGTTAAGTGTCTGACTCTTGATTTCAGCTCAGGTCATGATCTCAGGGTGGTGAGATTGAGCCCCAAATTGGGCTCCACACTCAATGGGGGGTCTCTCCCTCTTCCTCTGCCCTACCCCCTACTCTCTCTCAAAGTAAATAAAATCTTTAAAAAAAAAAAAAAAAGGGAAGGGCACCCGCATGGCTCAGTTGGTTGTGTCTGACTTCAGCTCAGGTCATGAAATCGGAGTCCTGGAATCAAGCCCCACATCAGGTTCTGGCGCTGAGCAGGGAGTCTGCTTGTCCTTCTTCCTCTCCCTCTGCCCCTCCCCCTGCTTGTGCTCTCTCTCTCTCTCTCTCTCTCTCTCAAATAAATAAATAAAATCTTAAAAGAATAAAAGGGGGCACCTGGGTGGCTCAGTCGGTTGAACATCTGTCTTTGGCTCGGGTCATGATCCCAGAGTTCTGGGATCGAGCCCCGTGTCAGGCTCCCAGCTCAGTGGGAAGCCTGCTTCTCCCCCTGCCCCTCCCCCCACCCCTAGCTTGTGCTCTCTCTCTCACTCTCTCTCTCTCAAACAAATAAACAAAATCTTAAAAAAAAAAAGAATAGTCAAACTCATAGACAAAAAAAGTAGAAAGGTGATTACCAGAGACTGGGGGGAGAGAGAAATGGGGGGTTGGTGTTCAATGGGTATAGAGTTTCAGTTTCAGATTATTAAAATTTCTGGAGATGGATGGTAGTGATGGTTGCCCAACAATGTGCATTTACTTACTGTCACTGAACTTTACACTTAAAAATGGTTAAAATGGTAATTTTTGTGTTGTGTATATTTTACCAAAAAAATGAAAAAAATGGGTAATTTTGATAAATCAAAACCACAGGGGCAACTGGGTGGCTCAGTTGGTTAAGCGAATGCCTTCAGCTCAGGTCATGATCCTGGAGTCCCAGGATGGAGTCCCGCATCGGGCTCCCTGCTCAGCAGGGAGTCTGCTTCTCTCTCTGACCATACCCCTTCTTGTGCTCTCTCTTTCTCAAATAAATAAATAAAATAAAATCTTTAAACAAACAAACAAACAAAAAACTATGAATTCTGCTCTTCCAAAGGCTGTCTTTAGTAACTGAGAGCAAGACACAAGCTGGGAGAAAATACTGGCAATGCATATAGCTAGCAAAGGACTTGTATCCAGAATACAAAAGAATTCTTAGGCTCGCCTGGGTGGCTCAGTCAGTTAAGCAACCAACTCTTGATTTCAGCTCAGGTCACGATCTCAGAGTCCCGGGAATGGAGCCCTGCCTCAGGCTCACCACTCAGCAGGGAGCCTGCTTCTCTCCCTCTCCCACTTCCTCTGCCCCTCCCCGCTCATATGCGGGCACGCGTTCTCTTTAAAATAAATAAATAAATAAATCTTTTTAAAAATTTAAAAACGAATTCTTACAATAATAAGAGAATAAACAACTCAGTTTAAAAATGGGCAAAGGGTGGGGCGCCTGGGTGGCTCAGTCGTTGAGTGTCTGCCTTTGGCTCAGGTCATGGTCCCAAGGTCCTGGGATCAAGCGCTGCATCAGGCTCCCTGCTCAGCCGGAAGCCTGCTTCTCCCCTTGCTTGTGTTCCCTCTCTTGCTATGTCTCTATCTGTCAAATAAGTAAAATCTTTAAAAAAAAATGGGCAAAAGTTTTGAATAGACACTTGGCCAAAGATACATGGATGGGCAACAAGCACATGAAAAGATGCTCAACATCATTAATCATCAGAAAAATATAAATCAAGACCAGGATGGGATGCCTGGGTAGCTTAGTTGGTTATGCATTTAGCTCGGGTCCCCCATGGTCCTGGGATGGAGTTTCCCCATCAGGCTCCGTTCCTTGCTCAGTGGGGAGCCTGCTCCTCCCTTGGCCTGCAGCTGCCCCCCACTGCTTGTGCTCTCTCTCTCTCTCTCTGACAAATAAATAAATAAGATCATTAAGAAAAAAAGACCATGGTTGTATACCATCACGCACCCACTAAAGTGACCAAAATTAAAAGGATGAACCTAACTAAGTTCTGGCAAGTATGTGGAACAACTGGAACTCTCTCTTTTTTAAAGATTTCATTTATTTATTTGAAAGAGAGTGTGTGCGCACAAGCAAGGGGAGGGGCAGAAGGAGAGGGAGAAGCTGACCCCCCGGCTGAGCAGGGAAGCCAACATGAGGCTTGATTCCAGGACCCCGATATCTTGACCTAAGCCTAAGGCAGACACTTAACCGACTGAGCCACTCAGGCGCCCCAACAACTGAAACTCTCATACGTTGCTGGCAACAACGTGAGATGGGACAAACACTTTGGAAAACTGTTTGGCAGTTTCTTAAATAAACACACACTTACTATAGACTCTAGCCATTTCACTCCTAGGTATTTAACCAAGGGAAATGAAAGCATATGTCTACACAAAGATGTGTACGTGAATGTTCCCAGCAACTTTATTTGTAATAGCCCAAAATGGAAACAACCAAAGCGTTCATTACCTGGAAGTGAAACTGAATATAGGAAGCAGCGTTTATAGTTGGGGGGCCAGCAGGGGGCGTTCTGATGCCTCGACAACTGGACAATTGCAGACCTCCAACTGGAAGAAGCATACCTGGTATTTTCCAGTAGGAAGCCTATTGTACTAGCCCAGCAGGAGGAAAGGTTTTCTCCTTCAGCCCAGCTAGTGAGAAACTGCCACAACTCAGCCAATGAGAAACCATCACCATCCTGAACCCTCACTTTCCCCAAACCCTCAGTCACCCCTCCCAACTTCCTTCTTTTTTTTAGATTTTATTTATTTGAGAGAGAGAGAAGGACAGGAAGAGCACAAGCAGGGGGGGCAGCAGAGGGAGAGGGAGAAGCAGAATCCCTGCTGAGCAGGGAGCCCCTTGTGGGGCTGGATCCCAGGACCCCTGAGATCATGACCTGAGCTAAAGGCAGATGCTCAACCAGCTGAGCCACCCAAGCGCCCAACTTCTTTCTTTTTCTCTATAAAGTAATGTTCCTCTCTTTTTGTTCTCTAGACTTGGCTATGGTTTTGCCATAGCCTGCAGGTCCCAAATTGCAATTCCTCTGCCATTCCCGAATAAACCCATTTTGCTAGTAAAATAACTGGCTGCTTTATTTTCAAGGCTGACATAGTGAATCATTGAACAAACTGTGATTCATCCATACAGTGGGATACTCTTCAGCAATGGAAAGAATAAACTATTGATAATGGGACAACACGGCTGGATCTCTAAAATATCAGCCAAACTGGCTTGTTCCGCCTTAGCCCCTCATGCCTCTTCTCACCTCCAAGTTGGGCTCTGCTCTGAGTGAGCACCACTAATCAGTGGAAAGTCTGCTTCCCATGCTACTTGATCAGTGATGGAAAATTTGCAATGGTCCCTTTTAAGTCCAAATCTAAAGGTCTCCAGAAAACAGCCTGTACAGAGGGCCAGGTCTCTGAGGGGTGGAGAGAGGTCAGATCCCGAGGTATGTATTAACTTCCTGAACTGTCATAGCTTAAAATAATAGATATTTATTCTCTCCCAGCTCGGGAGGCCAGAAGTCCAAAATCAAGGTGTTGGCAGGCTGTACTCCTTCTGAAGGCTCTAAGAGAGAACCCCCCCCCGCCTTGCCTCTCTCCTGGCTTCTGGTGGCTCCAGCAATCCTTGATGTCCCTTGCCATGTAGATGTGTCAATCTCTGCCTCGGTGTCCACATGGCTTTCTCCCTATGTATCTGTCTCTTCTTTTCTTATAAGGACACAGTCATTGAGTTGAGGGCCCACCCTAATCCAGTATGACCTTATCTTAATCTAAGTACACTTGCCAAGACTCTTCAAGTAAGGTCACATTTGGAGGTTCTGGGTCTTGAATTTTGGGAGGACCCTATTGAACTGAGTAGGGGATGCTCCCTTGGGGACCACAGGAGCCATAGCAAGTATATGGGCAGATGTGAGTGCAGCCAGCTCTCAAAGTCCCAGAGACCCCCAAGGGACTGGTGCAGGGACAGTGTGGAGGCTGGCAGGGTCCAGGCAGAAAGGGCACTGGGGAGGGGATGCTTCAAGAGCAAATCAGGAAGGGGAGAGAAGCTATGTGTCAGGGAGGGCAGCATAATGCACCCCGAGATGGCAATTATCACCTCGCTCTGATGCTTAAACACTCAGGTTTATTCGCTCAGTGTTGGGGCAAGAGACACTGAGATTCACACTCAGATCTGACCGAGGAGAGCACAGAACATCAAGCATCAAAGTCCGTTTATTGGATGTGCATGGATTAAATCTCCATCCAAAGTCAAGCACGTCCCCAGACATGGATTCGCCCAACCTATCTGACCCTGTCCACCAGTGACATGTTGGCAATAGACCTTCAGCATCATGCAGCTCCCAGGTCTGTCCCTGCCCACACCCTACTTGACATAACCTCAGGCCACCTCACTGAGCCTTAGTTTATTCCTCTGTGAAGTGGGTTCATGCTCCTTAGTGGATGAGATACATAGTGTGCAGGCATTAGAGGATGATCGAAAATGTTATTTCTCCTTTATCCTCCCTTCTTGTTCCCAAGGTCAGGAGTCATGTGATGTCTGACCCTCCAAAGGGAGGAAAACAGGGGGGCAGTGAAGGTGGAAGAGCTGGTTTCCCAACTCTCAATGAATCTCTGGTGTGCGCTGTGACCTTGGTCAAGTTGTTGCCCCTTTCCAGGCCTCAGTTTCCCCATCTGAGAAATGGGGTGCAGGGGGTTGTGCCTGAGGACCTCCCAAAGCCTTGCTGATATTCAGACGTGTTCCAGAGAAGCCCTGGAGACTTTCTCAGACCTTAATGTTGGGCCTAGAGTTTTCCCATGTTGTCCAGAGGGGAGTCCAACATCTTTCTATTGTACGTAGAGAGAAATCTGGCTTCATTTTGGGGGAGCAGGCGAGGGTGCAGCATCTAAGACTAGGGGCTGGCTGGAAGGGGGCTGGATAAAATGACCTCCCAAAGGCAGGGCTTCACCTCTTTCCATAGGGTAGGGATCCCAAACTCATTTGCATAGGACACAGTCCAGGCAATTGGAGCCCGAGGCTGTTCTGTGGCGTGGGAGGGGCCACCCTGAGGTTCCATCCCAGGTGGTCAGTCCCCTGCTGGCTCAGAGGTCTGTCTCCCGAAGGTCCTGACCATGGTCATGTGCACTGCTGGGGGTCCAGGAGCCAGCTCCATTCACCTCCTTCTGCCCCAGGAAGAGCAGATGGTCCTCGTCCGTGGGCAGGAAGTCAGGAGGCCTCTTGGTTCCAGGGGGCAGTTCCTCAGCACCCTGGAATGAAAAGAGAAGAAAGACACTGTCAGAGATCCATTCTGCTCTGTGTCAGCTCAACCTCCAGACGGGATCCCTGAGGGCCTCGAAGGACAGAACCTGGGCAGGGTTGCACAACTGTCCCCTTGCTCAGTGCATCAGCCAGTCCTGTGCCTTCTGCCTCCAAAACCTCCACCCGCTTCTCTCTCTCCCCCCATGCTCACGTCACCTATAGTCCAAGCCGTCAATGCTTGCAAGGATGCCTGCCTCCCTCTCACTCTTTCTGCCTGCTCCCCTTCAAGAAAATAAGTATTTCCCCACAGCAGCTGAAAGGAGCTTTAAAAACACTCCAGCCAAATCCCTTCCCTCTCCATACCTCCCCTTCTCTCTCTCTCTTTTTTTTTTGTTAAGTTTTTATTTATTTATTTGACAGAGAGAGACACAGCAAGAGAGGGAACACGAGCAGGGGGAGTGGGAGAGGGAGAAGCAGGCTCCTCGCCAAGCAGGGAGCCCGATGCGGGGCTCAATCCCAGGACCCTGGGATCATGACCTGAGCCGAAGGCAGACGCTTAACGACTGAGCCACCCAGGCGCCCAATACCTCCCCTTCTCAAGCTTCTGGCCTCAGCCTTTTGCCCCTGCTGTGCCCTCCATCAAGAATGCCCTTCCCCCAGATCTTCCTAGGGCTGGTTCCTCCTCCTTAGGGGCTCTATCTCTTACCTCTTCCAAGAGGCCACCCTCATCATAGTACCCTGTTTTATTGTCCTCATTACCTGCTGAGATCCTACTTATTTCTCAATTTAGCTTTCATCTGCTCCTCCTAGACAGTGGACAAGAACCCCAGCCCAGAGTAAGAAATGAGAAAATGAAACAGGGATTTCAAAGCAGAGGCATGTTTGGATCAGGGACAGCATTTTCCAAATTCAGGGAATTCACATAGCAACCACACAGCTTTGGGTGAAGTTGGCCTACCCCGGCTCATGTTTCTTATGTAAGATTTTCTCGAAGTTGACTCACTTCTGAATTAAGTACTTTTATTTACAGAAGAGATTTTAGGGGCGCCTGGGTGGCTCAGGTGGTTAAGCGCCTGCCTTCGGCTCAGGTCATGATCCCGGTGTCCTGGGATCGAGCCCCACGTCAGGCTCCCCACTGGGCGGAGAGCATGCTTCTTCCTCTCCCTCTCCCTGCTGTTCTGCCTACTTGTGCTCTCTCTCTCTGTCAAATAAATACATAAAATCTTAAAAAAAAAAAAGAAGAGATTTTAAATCAATACCTTAAAGGTAAACCAGTTTTACCTGCCACAGACTTGACGTAATACAAGGAAAGGAATAGTATGAAATTCTCAGTCTTTGTTAAAGGGTGTGATAAAAAGTGTTGAAGACATGTCAGCTCTCAACCAAGCCTTTTCTCTGGAAGACGCTGAGAAAGATGGTGACTCACCAATTCCCTCCCCTGACTTATGGCCATGCCCACGGGACCCAAAGTCATTTCACTGTCCCTCCCCCTGCTCTGGGAGCCAGCCCTGTGACTGACCTTCCCCAAGCTGTCATCCAAGGTAGCCACTTCTTCCTTGGGGGCCACCGATGCTGTCTGCCGTGCAAGATCCCACCATAGCAGCCCAGGACTCAAGGCACTGCGCTTGGTGGGGCCTGCGGGAAAGGGAGATATTTAGTGAAGAGGTGATGGGAACTGGAGAGGGAGGGGGAAGGGAGAGCTCTGATGGGTTCCAATCCCAGATTCGATAATGACCCACTGGGTACCCTGGCAAGCCTCTGCCCTTCTCTGGGCTTCAGTTTTCTCATCTACACAGTGAGGGGATGTAATACATCAGTGGGTGGTTCATTATTTCCCCAGCATCTAGAATAGTGTCTGGCACAGAGAAGGACTCAAGAAAGCCCTGGTGAATGTAAAGTCGGAGACACAGGAAGCAAGAACAGGTACTGTGATCACTATTAATTTCTCCTGATCTCTTTCCACTTCTCCATGGCATTCAGAATTCCCAGAGGGACACGGAGTGGCTGAGGCCCTGCTGAGAAGATATTTCAGCACAATGGACAGCGCCTCGCGGCTTCACCCCATATCCTCTAGCAAGGACTTGGTTTTGGAGGCGGGGGAGAGGCTAGAAAGGCAGGTTGGGGTGAGGGGGGGCGCCTCAGTTTCTCCTGCCTCGCAAAACGGGACCAGCCCTGCAAGGCGCAGAATTTGTCCTGAAGGCGACACAGCATAAAGGGTGCTGATGCGTCGTCCAGCACGTGGGGGCCATTTGGCTGACGGGAATGTCCTTCCTCTTCTTCCTGCCCAGTGGGTCCTGGAGGTAGAGGGATTCACAAGGTGATCTCTGAGAAGGCCATACGTCCTGCTTACCTGTCAAGCAGCTGACGAGGGCTCCACATAGCACAGTGCTCAGCGTGCCCAGGGCTCCATAGTAAAGATAGGAAATGGCATAGAAGCTGTCAGCTAAGGCGGGTCGATCAAGGTCCATTTCAGGGCTAGGGATAGGAGAGGTGTGCATGAGTCCAAAAGCCACTCCCAGTCTGTTCATTTCCTCCCATCTCCACTGCGAAGGCCTAGCCCAGTCTTCCATTATTGCTCACTCAGGTGTGTGCAGTAGCCACTTCTCTTTCTCTCCAGCTAACCCACTTCCACCCATAGGTGTTCTCTACACACAGCCAGAAGGAGCATTACTGAAATGTAACTCAGATTACTCCCTGTTACTGCTCACCACTCTCCACGGCTCCCTATTACTCTCAGAATCTACCCAAATTAAACTCTTAGAAGAAAACATAGGTGTGCATCTTTATGATCTTGGATTTGGTAATAGTTTCTTAGATCTGACATCAAAAGCACAAGCACAAGCAACCCAAGAAAACATAGATAAATTAGACTTCATCAAAACTGAAATCTTTTGTGCATCAAAGGACACTATCAAGAGACATGAAAAGACAACCCAGAGTGGAAGAAAATATTTGCAAATCATACATCTGTCTAAGGATCTAGTGTCCAGAATACATAAAGATTTAAAGAATATATAAATTATAACTCAACAATAAAAAAACAAATGAACTAATTAAAAAATGGGCAAAGGGTTTGACTAGGCATTTCTCGGAAAAAAAAAGATATAGGGGTGTCTGGGTGGCTCAGATGGTTAAGCATCTGCCTTCGGCTCAGATCATGATCTCCAAGTCCTGGGATCAAGCCCCACATCGAGCCCCCTGCTCCTCGGGGAGTCTGCTTCTCCCTCTCCCTCTGCTCTTCCACCCCCACTCATGCTCTCTCTCTCAAATAAATAGATAAAATATTTTAAAAGTGTTTAAAAATAATTTAAAAAGAACTTCTATATGATCCAGTAGTTCCATTCCTAGGTACAAACCAAGAGAAATGAAACCGTACGTCCACACCAAAACTTGTACACAAATGATCATAGCAGCACTGTTCACAGTAGCCAAAAAGTGGAAACAACCCGGATGTCCAAGGGATGAATGGATAAACAAATGTGGTCCATCCATACAGGGAATATTATTCAGCCATAAAAAGGAATCAAGCCCTCATATGTGCTACAATGTGGATAAACCTTGAAAACACCAAAAACAAAACAAAAACCTTGAAAACATCATGTTGAGTGAAAGAAGCCAGACAAAACAGGCCATGTATTGTATAATTCCATTTATAATAAATGTCCAGACAGGCAAATCCATAGCAACAGAAAGTGGATTAGTGGTTGCCAGGGGCTGGGGGGAGGGGGAGATGGGGAGTGCCTGCTCATGGAGATGGGGCTTCCTTGTGAGGTGATGAAAGTGTTCTTGAGTTAATGGTGATGGTTGTATAACCTTGTGAATCCACTAAAAACCACTTTTAAATGGCTCATTTTATGGTCTGTAAATTATAGCTCCAGAGTAATAATCATAATAAAGAATCAGACCAAATTCTTCTGGCTGGACCTCATCTATCCTTCTCGGCCCACTAAATACACCCCATCCTCCCCATAGTTGGAATGCACTAAACTGAACCCGACCTCAGGCCCTTTGCACTTTCCCTTCTCTCCACTGGGAATGCCCTTCCTTCACCTCTTCCCAAGCACATTCCTCTTTTGCATTCAAGACTCAGTTTCAGAGCCCCCCTCCCCCACCACACCCTCTCAGGCCACACCCACCCTTCTGAGCAGCCGGCTCACCTGGGGTTCCTGCTGGAGGTGTTGGTGGCCAGGAGCTGGCCCAGGAGGCCAGAGGCATTGGCTGAGGGCACGACACAGCCGGCAGCCGATGATGGCAGGACTCCCAAGGACTGGGTGCTGGGCGGGTATAGAGTGGCACCCACGGCCACCCACAGCGAGAGCGCCAAGCCGGTGGCCAGCCCAGAGAGGACGCCCTGGGGGCAGAGCCCAGGTCAGGGGAGAGAGGCCATGTGCCCTCCCAACTCCTAGCTGCCCCCACTCACCAGCGTGTTGCAGGCAGGAAGAAACATTCCCAGGATGAAGGCTCCAAGGAGGGGGCCGCTGATGACTCCCATGACGGTGAAGGAGCCCTGTGAGAAAGGGTGGGGAGGGGGAGCTGAGGGCAGAGGCATCCCACCTCTCCTGGCTTCAGTTTGCTTGCTGGAAAGCAAGACCTGAGTAATTCCACTGTGGACCCTGAGACTCTGCTTGTTTCCCTAAAAGGGACGGGACTCCCTGTCCCTGTGTCTCTCTCCCCTGTGTTGGAGGCAAAGACGCGGATTCTCTCTCCTGACAAATTCTGGTCCCACCTCTGAGCCACGGTGAGGCCCTCCCTGCCTCCAAGCCACCCGCCCCCCCCACCCCCCATCTCCATTGCCACCAGGCAGGTGGCTGCAGAAAGTATCAGGCTGGTGGCATCGGACAAAACCCAGTTCTGCCACGAAAAGTAGGACCCTCTCTGGGTTTCAGTTCAATGCAGACGTTGCCCCGTTTCTTGTGGAGATGGGGCTGGGTCAGGGCGGGGGGCTCACCTGGAGGACGCCTCCCCCCAGCAGTGAGGACAGAGCTGCCACGGTGAGACAGGCTGAGCCATAGATGAGTGCTGTTGCAGATGGGGGGTGGCATGGTCAGCGGGGAGATGCCGCCCTGCCCCCCCAACCCGAGTTCCTCCAACTCACAGAGCCCCTTGGAGACCATTACGAGTCTCTGGGGTGCGAGGCTGGGCAGCCGGGGTTTGATGAGGTCCTCCACGGTGACCGCAGCCATGGCATTAATGCTGGTGGAGGCGGTGCTGAGAGTGGGGTGGGGCGAGTGGTCAACAGGCCTCATCAAGGGACTGGCCACACCCCCCCCGGGGTCCACCTGCTGTGGGAGGCCCCAGCTGCTCATACCATCTGACTTGCCAGGACCCCACGCAGTCCAAGGGCAGAGGCATGGGTGACAGAATTCCCCAAGAGTGGAGAAGTCCACCACCCCACCATCCGCACCCCCAGATCTGAGACGCTCCCATGAGAGCAAGGACACCCCTGACCAAGGACACAAATGACACAATTTCTCATGACATAGCAATCATAGAGTGCCAAGAACTGCTTGGGACCCTGGTCACAGCAGGAGCAGGGATGTGCCAGAAGTCACAGAGTATTTGAAAACACTAGAATATGAGGCCCCTGAGGGCAGGAGTGGGGGACCACTTGGTCACAGCTGTGCCCTGGGATTTAGAACGGCAGTGCCTGCCACATATGCACATAGTAGGTGCTCAGTGCGTAGTAGGTGCTCAATAAACATTTGTTTGGGGGCAGAAGGCAGGAAAGAAAGAAGGGAGAGGGAAGTCGGGTGTGGCCCTGCCAGGTGTTAAGAAGGTGAAAACCCCACAGCTGGGGTCCTTGTCCCCAGGGCGTGCCTTCTGCTGGAGCCCACCTGAGCTGCCCACTGGGGACCAAGCAGGAACTGTAATGATGAACGTGCCCAGAACGTTCTATCCCACAAAGGGGCAGCTGGGTGAGCAAGGAGGGCTGCTTACCTGAGGGTGCCACTGTAGGCACAGGCCAGAAAGAGCCCAGGGACTCCAGGCAGGTCCTCGAAGATGTCCAGCACCAGCAAGGGCATGTACTGGCGGGGGTGGGGTGGGGTGGGGTGGGGGAGAGTCAGGGGTTGGCGTCCAGGACAGCAGCACCCCGAGCATGAGGGATTCTGTCTGTCCTCGCACTGCATGTCCCCAGGGCCCAGTGCAGACTGGGCTCACAGTGGGCACTGTGTGTGTGTTTGTTGATTGACTGTGTGCCCTGGGATCCCAGTGAGGCAGAGTCCCGCGTCATCTCTGCTTTACTGATGAGGACAGTAAAACTATAGGTGCAGCCCTTGGCTGAGGTTGCAGAGTCAGGTAGTCCAGGAGCTGACCCCAGCGGAGGACAGCAGATGGGACAGCCTTCCCTCTTCTGCCGATTCTGAACTGACTCTGAACCAGGCACGGCTGCTGGCCCTGGTGCTGCCCCTGCTCACATTTGACCTCAGGCAGTTGCTTCCCACCCACTCCAGCCCCAGTTTCCTCATCTGTAAAATGGGGGCCATGACAGCCTTGGCCTCATCACATGTTGAAGGGTTTTATGGGAGACTAACTGCTTGTGAAAGGAACAGCATAAGGCACAGAGCAGGTGCTTAGGTCATGAGAGCTGGTGATTATTTTTACCAACACTATCATTTCATGCTGAACCATGGTCCCATCTCCTCCTTAATATCCCTCAGGGAGGGCCCCTGGGTGGCTCAGTTGGTTGAGCGACTGCCTTCTGCTCAGGTCATGATCCTGGAGTCTCAGGATCTTGAGTCCCACATTGCGCTCAAGTCTGCTTCTCCCTCTGACCGTCCCCCCCTCATGCTCTCTCTCTCTCAAATAAAATCTTAAAAAAAGATATCCCTCAGGGAGTCTCTGACTCCAAATCTGAATGTGCCCCTCCCCTGCGCGCCCACTTCCCCTAAGGCTCCCCACTGCCTCCCAGCCTTGTCTTCCCTGCTCCTTCCAGATCCTCCTCTGTGCCAAGCTCTTTGCTGCCCCTGGACCTCTGAGGAGGCTGTTCTCTCTTCTAGGAATGCTGTTCCACCCTTGCTCCCAGAGGTTCATCCATGCATAAGTTCAGAATGGGGGTGGGGAGGGCAGGAGTGGCCTAGGAGCCTGGGCCAGACTTACCTGGTCTGGGGCAGAGATACGCCCTGCAAGGAGAGGGTCACAGTCTACATAGATCGTGAACATGATGATACCACAGCCAGCAGCACTGAGCACGATCAGGAACAGGCCCAGCTGGTTGATAAGCAAGGCCCTGGGGGGAGGGGCAGCCTCAGGCTGGGGAGGGGGGCAGCTGGTCCCAGAGGCCCCCACCCTGCCCCTCCTAAACACTCACAGCTTGGCCTGCTTCTCTGTGCGACAGGCCACATAGCGCTGCACCTGTGCTTGGTTCACACCATACATCGAGAGCCAGACCAATGTGCCACCCACCACAAGAGTCCAGAATGTGTAGCGGCTCCGCGGGTCCAGGTCAAACCTGGATAAGGGTGGGACAAGACAGGCATATGGGAATGCCACATTGACTTCACCCTCCCAAGGGCCCCAGATGGCCATTCTGAACCTTATGGGCCTTGAGGGGACTTTTGGGGTGGGTTTTGAAATGTGAGTAGGAGTTTGCCAGATCGAAAATTTATTTATTTACTGAGTCGTCCATGTATGCATTCAAAAACCTTTCTGGGGCACCTGGGTGGCTCAGTTGTTAAGCATCTGCCTTCCGCTCAGGTCATGATCTCTGGGTCCTGGGATCGAGCCCCGCATCGGGCTCCCTGCTCAGCGGGGAGTCTGCTTCTCCCTCCCCAGCTCCCCCTGCTTGTGTTCCCTGTCTCGCTGTTTCTGTCTCTCTCTCTCTCTGTCAAATAAATAAATAAAATCTTAAAAAAATAAACAATGGCTGAAAAATTCCCCAAATTGGGAAATATATGGAAATCTTGGGACATGAAGCTTAAAGTCCCCTGTAAGACTGAATCCAAAAAAGACTTCACCAAGACGCATTATAAAAAAAAAAAAAAAATTGTCAAAAATTTAAAAAAGACCAAAAAAAAAAAGTGTCTGTGCCCAGCTGGGACCTCAGAGAGTCGTCAGTCTCCAGTCTGGGCTGGGGGACATGGTGAGACAGATGGAGGGATGCGGGCTAGGGCAGTCTAGAGAGGGGAGGGACATGTTTGGTGTGTGGGGAGTCTGGGAAGTGAAGCAGGGAGGGCTTCCTGGAGCAGAAGCATTGGTTGGCTTCTCCCAGGGCAGAGGGATGTCAGTTCCACCTCTCTGTAGGACCCTCTCTACGGTTTTACTCACTCTATCTGGTTCATCCGGGAGTGGTTCTGGGCAATCTCAAACACGTGCCGGGGCCCACCCACCAGCATGATCCCTCGGGCCAGGACAGCCCAGAAGCCAGTTAGCATCACCACGACCTGGAACACATCAGTCCAGACCACAGCCTTCATGCCGCCCTGCAAGATGTGACAGACGGGGAGGCAGGGGGTCAGATAGGGATCTGTCTGAGGCTAACCCAGTTTAGCTTACAACAGTGGCTGGACTGGTGCCTCTCTCTGCCGGTTTCCTCATTCGGAAAATGGTGTTGTGAGGATTTAATTAGTTCGTATGAGGAAAATCTTTGCAGTAGCACCTACCACATACACGTTCAGTGAGTGAATGAGTGATGGCTGACAGCATTATCATTACTACTATGACGATTGTTCTTAGCTATTGCTTTTACCCTTCCAGCCTCCATACCGCTGCCTTCCCATGGGAGCCCCTTGATTTGCCTTTGGAGAAGCCCCTTCTCCCTCAAAGGCCATCCACTGGAAGCCAATCGACTCCCAGCTCCAGAAATAGCCAACCAGAGTATCTTCGCAGCCCCCCAAACTTCTGTGATTGGTTCATCCTGCACGCAAGACTGGGGCCAGCCAACCAGAACCCTCCTAGGACTTTTGCCAGCCCATCCTGAAATAGGAACTCACTTTCTGAGCTGATGGGACCCCAAGAGATGGGAGAGGGGCCCAGAAGACGCTGTTGTAGCCCCTGGGTCCAGCCAGTCCTGAAGCTAGCATATCCCTGGACTCTCAGCAATAAGCCTTTCAAATGACTTGTTATTAAGATGAGGAAACAGAGGTCCAGCTGAGATGCAGGTTTCCTCAGCAGAAAGGGCAAGTAAGGAGTGGATGGTGGCTTCAGGGTCTCCCTGACCCAGTGGGCATGGAGCCCCCACGTGGGGTGGGGGTGTCACTCACCACAGTCGTGTAGAAGGTACAGATGGCTCCAGTGGACAGGAGCGAGGCCCAGATGTGCAACCCAGTCACTGCACAAGGAAACCGCCCCACCATTATGCCTCCAGGCAGGGTGCAAACTTGGCCCCTAGTGTCTAGGGTCTCATCTCTTCGGGATTCTTCCCTCCCCAAGTCTCTCCTGGGGCTGCCCCTCCCCTCTCCTTCGGTCTAGTCTCAAAGCCTTTGCTCCCTCCCGGTCACCCTCCCGAGATCTCCCAGAGTCAAACCTTGATTCAGGATGAGGGCGGGGGCGTAGATCACGATGCCAGTATACAGCACCTATGGGTAGAGAGCCGGGACCAAGTGAGGCCCGCGGAGGACGGGGAAGGGGGTAGGAAGAGAATAGCGGTGGCGGAGCTTGCGGTGTCCGGCCAGTAGGGGATCCGGAGCTCGGTGGGGGCGGGGTCAGGCCGGGCGTATAGGGGCGGGTCTTTGGGCCGCAGGGGGCGGGGCCAGAAAGGTTGAGGATGGGCCTGAGAAGGGCCTTACAGGATGGGGGTGGGACCCTAAGGGCGGGGCCGTGACGGAAGGTGGGGCTGCGGGCGGGGCCGACGGAGACCCGGACCCGAGCTGGATCTGAGCCGGACCCTGAGGGCGAGGGCGGGGCCGAAGCCACTCACTGTGGCTACCAGGTACTGCAGGGTCCCGCAGAGCCGCACACTGCGGCTGAAGCGCAGCTCCAGGTACTGCAAGGAGGAGCCGAGGCTCGTGGTCACCTGGACAGGTACTACCCAGGAGATCGAGGCCTCTGGGGTACTTCACCCGCCCTCGTGGCTTCTGCCCTCCCTCCGGAGGCCAACTTCTCTCTTCACCCTTGTCGGTGGGGGGCCCCCGCCAAGCGCACAGATTCCGATCAGTGTGCACACATCTGTGCACACGCGCCATCCCCGCTCCTGGGCACACTTCGTGTGCCCAGGAAGACGGATCGGTCAAAGGTATACGTTCTTCCGCCCCCACTGGTGGCTCATTGGTCCCCGGGGCGGTGTCGCTCAGAGTCAACAAGCGGACTCTACACTGCCTGTGGCCAACTGTTCTTGGTCGCCTACTGTCTACCGGTCATGATTTTAATCACTTTACCCCCTGCCCTGGAGGGAAGTCCTCTTATTAGCCCAGTTTGACACTTGGGAGGCCCGAGCAGAGTAAGCGGGGAAGTCGGGTTTCGAACCGTTGGCCCACTGTCCGACGATCGCTCAGCTGTGCGCACGCCCAAGCATGTGGGGGGAGGGGGGCATGTTCGTGCCTGTCCACACTTGGTGCACACCTGGCTCCGCCTTGCGCGGGCTTCCACCGAGGAGAACCAGGACGGCGGCTCCTCTTCTTCCTGCCCCTCACCCCGCTGCCTGGGGCTACTTCCCAGAACCCTCCGCACCTGTCTAACTGTTAAAGCCCCAAGGAGCCCGCCGGCCGCCCCCTGTACAGCACGTCAAAGCCCCAGGACCTCCCCGCCACATCCCTGCGTTCTCAGCCAGGCAGGTCCTGCCTCCGGGCCTCTGCCCGGTACCTGGTAGGTGCTGGTGAGGCCCAGGCGGTAGAAGACCGGCATGAAGAGCTGGGCGGTGAGCAGGGAGTTGAGCAACTGTCCCAGGCACATCCAGAGGAACTTGAAGCCAAAGCGGTAGGCCTCGGCGGGCACGCCCAACACCTGTACCGCCGACATGAAGCTGGCGGCCAGCGAGAGGCCAACGGGCAGGGCGGCCAGGCGCCGGCCCCCGGTGAAGAAGTCCTCCGCGCTGCGCTGCCCGCCCCGCGCCAGCCCGACCCACAGCCCGATGCCTGTGGACACCAGCAGCATGAGGGCGAAGACCGCGTAATCCCAGGCTCCGAACGTGGCCCGCGCTCCTGCCTCGACGACCGCCATGAGGTGCAGGTGCGAGGGCCAAGCGCGTCCTCGGCCCTTCCAGCCACCCCGCGTGCCACCCCCACCCCCCCACCCCCGGTAAGGGAAACTGGCAGCGACCGAGGAGGCAGGGCTGCGTGGAGATGGGAGGATGCTTGGCCTCTGCAGCGAGGCCGCACACCTGTCTCCTGCGGCCCCTGGAGGGAGGGAGTGGAAGGGACTCGGGCCGGGGCTCCCTGGGCAAGGAATCTGTGGATCCTCGCTGCGGCGGTCTGCCTCCCTGTCCCTCCTCTTCGACGCGTCTTCCTCTGCCGTCTGTCCGTCGGTGCCCCTCGCCTCCCGCTCGGTAAGGCTGGCTCCTTGCAGCGGTGTGTCGGCCGCCCAGCCGTCGGTCTCTCTCCCTGGGAGCTGTGCTCGGCGCTCGGACCTCGACGGGAGGTCTCCGTAGGGCTTAAAGGGGTGGCTCCCGGCGACCGGCTGTGGATTTATTGGGCTCCCGGGTCCGCGAAACCCCGCCCCTGGAGTTGGGGGCGGGCAGGACCCGCACCCTTTCCGCCCGGGACTAGGTCAGATAGGCCAAGACCGGCCACGTGGGTGGCTGCTGGGGGTGGGGGTGGGGATGGGTGTGGCTCCCAAATACCCCCTCTTACTTCGGTGGCACTTTCCCCTCACCCCGAGCTGTTAATGTCTCCCGTTGACAGGTAGGGAACTGAGGCTCCGAGATGGCATATCACGCTCACCTGGGGCCACACGGCTGGAAGCCGAGCTTCAGCATTCAAATCCCCGCTGTGCTTTTGTACCTTAAGCTGAGGGGAGCTCACTCTCCCACAAGCCAGGGGTTCATTTTCTGGGTTGCCCTGCCGCTTGAGGAAAACTCGTTCTGCTTGAACGCCCCTCCCCCCAACTGGCACTTGCAACCATTCCCTTTCTTCAGAACCTAGCGGGAGGAAATCACCAAACCCCAGCCCCAGGCTAAGCTGAGTGGGAGACATTGGGGTTCAGGTCCTAAATGCAGACATACTTGGAGGAGTCTTTGCTTGTCATTGTACCTCAGTTTCCCTATCTGTAAATGGAGATAAAGTAGCCCCTGCCCCAAGGAATAAATCGAGCCTACATAATGCGAGCCTGGCACAGAAGGCCTTCATTCATTCGTGTCTTCATTCATTTGTTTCCTGTGCCAAACACTCATGGAGCGTCTGACCTGGGCGAGGTGTTAAATGTATAATGGAGGTCATGGGGGAGGGACTGTCAGGGGCCTCGAATCCGAATAAATGGGAGGCCCATGACTCCTTGGGAGGTAGTGTCTGACATGTCCCCCATCGCGCAAATGAGGAAATCCAGGTTGGGGAGGGGAAATCCCTTGCCTGGGGTCATGCCACCAAGAGACCCAGACACTGTCGTCTTGGGCCCTTTGCTGGTGGACTTGAGGGACTTTGGCCTCTGGAGGCTCTGACCTCTGGGTTCCAGTCCCGAAACGGGGTTCCCTCTTCCACAAGCGGGAGGGATCTAAGACCTCCGCCGGGTTGAACCCGAGGGCCCTGGAGTCCTGTCCAAGCCTCTGCCGCCTCCTGGTGGTCTCCGGCCAACTCGCGTCACTCCAGTTTGGTCCAGCATCTCCCTTGCCATCCTTTCGTGCCCCCTGCCACCCCACCCCCACCCCCACCCCCCGGCTCTCCCTCTCCGCGCGCTGGGCGGGGCCGGCCTGCACCCCCCCGCCCTCCCCCGGGACTGCGATAGGGCGGCTGACACGCGCCGTTGCCCGCCAATATGCGCTCCGCCACCCCGGCCAGGAGAGTGCGGAGAGGACCTGAGTTCCTTTTCCTTCCCCCGCCTTCATTTTTTTCCAGGCCCGGATGCGTGGCGCCCATCTGGATAATCTGATGGGAAAGGATAAATCCTGGAGGGGATCCCCTTCCCGAAAAGCCATGCAAGCGAATGCAAATATATGCAAATTGTTGCAGCGCGCACAAACCCGATCCTCCCTCCCCAGGGAGGTTCTGGGAGTGGTTGCCATCCCCACTGCCAGCCTGTCTCTTCCTCTGTGAGGTGGGAGGCTACAGACTGACGCTTGGGCTGAGGCCCGATCATTGAGCACCTACTGTGTGCAGGACCATGCACCCGCTGCTGGGGACACAGCAGGATCACAGGCACTTGACACTGACCGAGCCAGGAGGTGAACACACATTTCTGAAGCTGATGGTTGAGTGAAGCAAGGTCAGAGAAGGAGCTGGCCTGGGGGACGACTTTATGTGGGTCTCTGGGAGGGGAACTCTTGGAGGAGGTGAGTGCAGACCTGGCAGGGAGAGGAGGAGCCAAGCTTGGAGAGATGCAGGGGGAACAGCCAGGGCAAAGGCCCTGACGTCAAGTGGAGTGAGCAGAGCGAGTGAGGACAGCGAAGGCCACAAGAGACCTTGAGCCTTGGCCAAGGGTGGATTTTATTCAGAGGGAGCTGGGGGAGCACTGGAGAGTTTGGAGCCAGAGGGACCTAATGAGATTTATAGACTCTGAAAAGCCCGCCATGTCCATGGCAGCGACTGTGTGGTGGGAAGAAATGGGTGGATTCAGAATGTGTTCTGGAATTCCAGGATTTGACAGGAGGCCCAGAGTTGGGAACCCTGAGGGGTGGGTGGGACCCTCTTCTCTGGGGTTGGAGGGGTACAGGAAGTGGGTTGGGGAGATGCAGTGGTACCTTCCCTGCCTGTACAGTTCCCATATGGGCAGAGGGCAGGCAGGACCCCGTTGGTGAAGGGGGAGGGGCAGGGAGAGCCCTGACGGCCCGCAGCTGCAGTCTGAGCACCAAGGGCAGGAATGTCAGGATGCTGCATGGCTATTTGCTGTGCCCACCCCTGCCTGCTGCCCGGGCACCCCCAGGGCTCTCATGGCTCCCTGGTGACATGGCAGGGGTTGGGGTGAGAGGCTGTGAGCTACTCCGACTCCAGCATGACCTTCTGGGTGTCTGGCCTTGAACTTCTCCCTTGCACTCAGTACAAGCAAACCATTTTTTTTTTTAAGATTTTATTTATTTATTTGACAGACACAGTGAGAGAGGGAACACAAGCAGGGGGAGTGGGGGAGGGAGAAGCAGGCTTCCCGCGGAGCAGGGAGCCCGATGCGGGGCTCGATCCCAGGACCCCGGGATCATGACCTGCACCGAAGTCAGATGCTTAACCCACTGAGCCACCCAGGTGCCCCAAAAGCAAACCATTCTTACTAATGGTGCTGTAGCTTCCTGTGAGAATCCACCATTCTTAAGTCCTGAGGATCCCAACTGTGATTCTAGGATTCCATGATTCTCGGGTAGTCTCTCCTGGTTTCAGGATCCGGGTCAGGTCTTCTGAGGCCCCTGCCTGTCTTGTCTTGCCTTAGGGCCTGCCTGCCCTTGCCCAATGGTCCTGACTCAGGAGCCCCTGGGGTACAGGGAGGGGCAGCTTGTGATCTCTCCCCCAGGGCTCCCAGTCCTGCCGGGCATGGCACTCGGCACCTGAACAAACACAGGGACAAGGCCTGGGAGCACCCAGACAACCAGAGGGGTGTCAGTGATCCCGGAGGCAGGGGCCTCGTGGGCCTCACACTGAAGGGCTACCTTATCTCCAGTTTTTGTTGCTCTGCTTGGTTCACGCACCTCAACTATCTCTGCAGAGTGAGAGCTCAGCTCAGCAGTCCCCACCTCCAGCCAGCGCCCTGGCAACTGCTCTGTGCAGGGTTGTGGGGGGGAGATTCCCAGGTAGATGGTTACATGGTAGAGGGGTCCATGGGCGGGGTGGGTGGATGACTAGATGTAAGTTAGGGAGCCAGTGCTCACTCATCCTCAGTTCAAAGATGCCTCAATAACGGACTGACCCCACCCTTTGGCTGGTTGGGGCAGAGCCCTCCCACCTGGTTCCCAGGCTGTAACATAGATGAAGCCTTGATGAAGACCCAAGGTGTGGATGGGGGTGCACAGTGGGCCTTTTGTAGGGCCAGGGCCTTCCACTTTCCTGGTGACATATCCTATCTCTAGTTCATCTGAAGGCTTCCCACACCCAGAACCAACCCCACCTTACACAGGAAGAAACTAAAGCTGAGTGGGTAGTGACTTGCCCCAAGCACAACCATTAGGGCCCACCTCAGGGCCAAGTCACGAGAGTGACAACGAAAAGCCTCCATTACAGCCTAAGCAGGACTGGTGTTTCCTTCTCCCCTTTTCTCATCACATAGTCACAGGGTCAGATACCCAAAGTCCTTCTACCTTGCTGCTCCAATGTGTCTTCTTAATGGCCAAAGATGGCTGCTGGAGCACCAGACATTGTGCCTATATTCCAGCCAGATGGGTATTTCCTGGAAATGGCACACATTGCAACTGCTAGTATCACATGGTTACCCCTAAATGCAAAGAAGGCTGGGAAATGTATTTTTTTTGTGTGGGTGGCATCTAGATACGAAGATCCTATTACTGAGAAAGGAGTATTTGGGGGCAACTAGAAGCTTCTGCCTGAAGCCATAAAAGATTAATGATACCAACAAGGCAAAAAATTAAAAAATTCTAGCCTGGCCCCAAAATATACCTTAAAAAACGTCAAGTGCCCTGGAAGAAAAAATTTGCACCGTATTTGGGGGGAAACGTATTTTTTTTTGAGGTTTTTGCACCACATATGAAAGGAATTTTTACAAAATAATTTTAAAAATGACCAGCAGCCCCAGAAAGGAGCCGAGGCCAAATTGAGAGAAGTGCCTACTTCCTAAGAACAAAAGGCAAATAAAAATCCCCAAGATGGGATTTTTTTTTCAGCCATCGAAGTTTGCTTCTTATTAAATGCTATTGGGAGAGTAAATCAGTATGCTTACGGGGTGGTGGTAGGGATCTCGGCAGGGTGAAAAAATAAAAAACCTGGGTCCAGGAATGCCAGACCCAGGAAGGAACTGTCCTTCTGCCAGGTGGTATGAACAAAGGGAAGGATATTCATTGGCTGTCCCTACCCTTTTCTGGGTCTGACTTCTTGAACAGGTCCTGGGGCCAAGGAGGGACACAGAAAGGCCATTGTCACTGGAATACACGTGTGAATTACAAACTTCAGGGAAGCCAAACCAGTGATCTGGAACAGTCCAGCCAGAAGGCTCAGCCAGTGCGAAGGTGTGGAGGTGGGAAAGAACTGTTTCACAGCAGTAGGCAAAGCAGCCAATGCAGGTCCAGGAAGCCAGGTACCCTGTCCTCGGGTCTTTCTGGGGAAGTGGCTGGCTATGCCCCAGCTCTGCCTCAGGTACCTCTCCAAACACAGGTGGGGTCTGAAGTGACCTGGTTTTCTGGAAACCACTGAGACTGATCATGCCAACGAGCCACCCCCACCTCAAGTGGGGGAAGAGAGGCTATACCCTGGCCTGGGACACTCCAGGCCTGACTGCTCCCCAAACCCCCACTCCACGCTGCCTTCTTGCTCCCTGGTTTCTTCCCATTCCACAGCTCTCTGGAATAGAAGGCAGATCTCGACTGACCTTTTGCCCCCAGTGCCTACAGTTGTGACGCTCCAAGTATCGTCAACTGAGTAAACGTGCTGAGTGCCCTAACTTCCTGATGAAGACTCACTCAGTGGGCCAGGGCTGCCCAAGGTCACACGCCAAGGGCAGACGCTTCCCAAGATCTGCCCTCCTAGCTGTGCTTCATCCTGATTGAGGGGCTCAGCCAGGGTGGGATTAGCTTCATGCCTGGAATTCCCCGGGGCCTCAAGTGGTTTCCTGGAGACAGATACCCATGGTGAGCCCTTGACTCTCTGGGGCAGGATCAGGGTGTCCTTCAAGCCCCCCCACTCCCCCAAGGAGAAACCACCACAGCAGAGCAAGCTCATGGCCTTCTCCGGCGCCCCCTGGTGTCTGCTCCGAGGATCCTGGAACCAAAGACAGGTTCTGAGCCTGGAAGGGAAGAGGAGAAATCCCACAGGTGGACCAAAACCATCCCCATCATCCTGACTTCTAGGCATCTGATATCTGATGGCCACATCTTACCCAAAACATGGGGGCTGGGAGCAGGAAAGCCGGGGCCTCTGTCTAACAAGGAAGATGGGATAGGTTTAGGGGCCAAACCTTGTGGCCTGCAAGGCACCCCAAAGCTCACAGCAGAGGGCCACCTGATGGGGCTGAAAACCAGGCCTTCTGGCTCTAGGACCCTGCCCGTGACAGCCCCTTGCTGGATGAAGCCCTGGGGAGCTAAGTGGGCAGGAGAGAGCTTGGGGGTGTGGCCTTTGCCATTCCTGGGGCTCCCCTTCTGGAGAAATCAGGTGCCTGGGCCCCACTTTGAGAGAGGAGGACCCCTCCCCAAGCAGAGAACTCACAGCTTGGCTGAGCCCTTTTGAGTTCTGCAGGGCGTACAAAGAAAACAAGAGTGTCTGAGCACCTTGGTTTTCCCAAAGAGTTTATTTGAGCAGACTTGGAGACAGTGAGGCTCTGCATCTAAAAGAAGGTGTTGGGCCTCTTGGTGGTGAAGCGTGGCTTGTGCTGGCGACGCAGGACCCGGTGGGGCAGCGGGAACTTGATCTTGGAGTCCTGCAGTAAGGACGGGTGGGTGAGGGGGGTGGAAGCCTCTCAACCTTGTCTTCCAGGGGCCACTGAGGTGTGGCCACCCCCCACTGGGCTCCTGCGTCAAACCCAGTGCCTCCCTGTAGCTCCCGAGGCTGGGGGATAGAGGAGCAGCTGGGCCAGCTCCATGTTCCAGGGGAGCCCCCCTCAACCAAGCCCACCCAGCACGGCCCCCAGGGCACTCACGTGGAACTGCTTGACAGCTGGTCGGCGGCACTTGCTGGCTGCAATCTCCTCCACCTTCATGATCTGGATCGAGTGGGCCCGGGCACGGTGTCGGGCGCCCATGTCTCTGTCTGCAGGGAAGGAGGCAGGGCGAACGTGTACCCCGGGGTCTGGGCATTCCTCAAACCTCCCACCAAGTGCTGGTCTAGAGGAACCCCAACTTGGGGACTGGGTGGCCATAGTCTCTGGCCCCAGCAGGCACTGGCTTTATCAGGCATGTAGAACCTCCGAATTCACTTTGAGGGGCACGGCCACAGCCCCCCAAAGGCGACGAGATCCACTTGCTGTTAGCACCGTTGTTTAAACCGCTGCTATGAGAAACAGCAGTTCTTGGGTTGAGGTGCTTGGGTCTGGGCCCTGGCAGGTAACCTGCTCTAGGAGCACCCGGGGCTACTACCAGCACCAGATCCCCACAGACAAGGCCTGGGCTAGACTCTGGCTGGGAATTACACCTGCACAAGCGATGGACCCCAAAGGTCCACCTGCTGCCAGGTTCCAGAAAAAGATGCACCTGGAGCACCCTCTCCACTCCTGCCCCTATGCAAACACCTCTTCTGTGTCCCCCATTAGCACCCCTGGACTGACTCCCCACCCCCCCTAATCCCAGAAGCCTGTGGCATTTGCCCTGCCTCAGTCTGGGGGGAGAGGGGGGCGCAGGCCGACGGGGTTGCAGATGCCTGCAACAGGGGTCTAAGGGGGGGCCTGGGTGCAGGACCCGGCGGCTTACAGCACTGGGTGACGGCGCCCGCAGTGGTCAGGTCCCGGTACTCCCGGTACATGTTGTGGGTGCCGCTGCGCGAGTCATAGCGCAGCCAGATGCCAAAGTTCTTCACCCGCAAGGGGGACTTCTCAAACACCTAGGTGCCAAAGACACTGGCTGAAGCAAGGGTGGCGAGTGGGCTTCGACCTGGCTCCGACCCGGCTCCGACCCTTGCTGATCCTCTGCCTTCTTGCGCTCTCAGATTCGAGGACTGGGAAACGGGCGCAAGAGAGGCCTGGGGCAATCTGCTGTCCTGGACAAACTCCCACAGCAACAGTAGGGCGTACACAGCCGTCCAGGCCGGCACACTTCCCCCGTGTGGACCACCAGCTCAGCTCCTCCCAAACATTACTCTCCCAAGACTATCTGGGCCCCAAAGCAGCTGCCACCCAGTGCAGCAGAATGATGCAGAGCCCAGCGCCCATCACAGCAAACGTGCCCTGGTGATAGCACCTCTCCCCACTTCACACACGAGGCCAGGCGAAGGTGCTGGCCTCGGCCAAGGTGTCCAAGCATGCCAGCCACACACTTCCTGGGCCTTGGGCTCTCTCATTAGGAAAAGCGCACTGAGGTATCCATCCCATCCCAACCTAGGGCTTAATTACACAGGCGAACAAGGCAGGGGTTATGAAGTCTGGGAACTCTGTGGGGTGAGGAATGCCCCCACAGGAAGGTGTAAATCCACTCCAGAACCCCCCCTGTTCTCAGACTCCCCGTACCTGTCCACAGTAGACAATTTCCCCCGAAGATTTCTTCATCTTTTTCAGCTGAGACACAAAGTACCAGAAGCGGGATTTGGCGACGACGTGATTAGGTGCAAAGATTCGCATGCGATACAGGGGCGGAGTGCGACATTTGGGGGTGGGCAGGCAGCGCCCCACCACCTTGTACTCTCGCAGCTGAAACAGAAAGAGGGGTGAAGTGGGGCCCAACCCAGAGCCCTGAGGCAACTGTGAAGATTCCCCTTGCTCCCTTTCCCAAGCCTGGTGATAACTGGAATCAGGAGAGCGTAAACAGACTGTCCCATCACAGGGCATCCATGTGGGATCTGGTGACTGCACTGTCCCAGCCTTCCCAGAACAAGGATCGAGGGTGGGGAGGATTAAGATGCCTGGGTACCCTTTGCCTTGGCTCAGGAAAGCTGGGCAGGGCTGTCAATCTCGCTGTCCTTCCCTTTCTGTTTATAGTCATGTGAAAAAAGCCGAAGACTAAACGTTCAGGCTCCTTCCTCCACAACAACTTTGCAACTCACATCTTCCCAAAGTCCTCTTTCACTCTGGGGCCCTAAGACAGTGAGTGACCAGCCTAGGATCTCACAGCCCACCCCAGGCAGAACGAGAACAAGAATCCAGTTCCCTCCCCAGCCCTGCTGCCATGGGACCTGCAGCTGCTCCAGTATTCCCAGCAGCAGCCCAAAGGGGTTTGGACTTCCCAGTGGATTCTACCTGTTTACACAGATGCAAAAACAAAGATGTAAGCCAGGGCCAAACACTGCAATATAGTACAAAGAACCTGCCTTCGCAAATGACTCGCCATGTTACTAATATGAGGAGATAGCCCCAAATATCGTAAACTTGTCTCCTGCTCCCACCTCTCAATGGGACTAATCAGGCCCGCGGACCACCTGTTCAGGAGGGGACCGATGTAGCTGGCCCCTTTCCCAGCGTGGAAACAGGCTGGGGAGCTGTACAGGACCCACCCTGTTTCTCTCGAGGGCTTGTTCTTCCATCTCTGCGCCACAGCGCCCTCGGATTTTACCAAACATTAGTCACAGCGATAAAGTTCCCCGTGTCAGCTCAGATTTACGGTTTTCTTCTACTACTCACAACCCCGCCGAGGGAGAAGAAATATTAACGTTTCCTCCCACCATGTCCACTTTGCAAATGGGGAAACCGAGACTTGGAAGATCGACGAAGTCCCGTTGTTCGGAACGTCCAAGCCGCGCAACTTGTCCCTTCCCCTGGAAAGGAGACCCGGCCTCTCCGGCCCCCGCGATTTCCCAGCGGGCCGGGACCATGGCACCAGACTCTCCACGCGGCGCCCGCAATGGCCGCCATGTTGGCTGCACCTGGAGGCGATGGCGCGCGGTGGCGCGGGACCCAGCCAAGAGCGCGCTCCTGCTATGCGGCCCATGCCACCTGCCGGGACCCCCGATTCGATCTGCATTGCCCTCCCCGGCCCCCTGCCCAGCCGCGCTCGCCTTACTGTTCCCGAAGCCTTCATGGCGCACTCCCCGCTCTCGCCGCCACACGAGAAAGGAAGTAGCCGCCCTCGCGCAGCCGCTCACCAAGACTTCGTTGCCGGAAGTCCCGCCTCCTAGAGGCCGCACGCCCATTGGCTTCTCTTTCCGACGCTCAACAAGATTTGCCTTTTCATTGGCTCTAGGTCCATCCACCTTTCACAGCCCTTCCTTCCTCGGCGGCGAAACTACAACTCGCAAAAGGGAGTTCCACTAGCCCCTCCCTTTCCACCATGGCCGTAAGGGAGCGTCGTGCGCCGCACGCCGGGAGTTGTAGGCACCCCAGGAGGTCTGGGTGGTAGTTTGAGCTCCACTTCCAGGGGATGCTCGCGTGTAGAATTTGTTTATTTCCTTACTGCTTTATATTCCATGAAATGACTATTTTCTAGTGTAATATTTTAATTCTTTTAATGATTTTTTTCTATATATATTTAATATTTTTTCTTTTAAGATTTATTTTTTTAAGTAATCTTGACACCCAAGATCGGGTTTGAACTCACAACCCCGAGTTCAAGAGTCTCATGCTCCACCCATGAGCCCGCCAGGCCCCGGGACCCTACTATATTTTTTAAGTTATTTCCTTAGTGGTTGCTCTAGGGCTTAACACATACATCTTAATTTAGAATCTCCTTCAAATTTATGCTGCCTTAATTTTAATGAGATTTAGAAATGTTACTCCTATATAATTCATTTCCTCTGCCCCCTTTTGTCTCATTGTTATTATCGTGTTATTATTGTTATACATATTACATTTATATGTGTTACAAACCTAACAATACATTGTGGCAATTGTTACTTAAAATTGTAGGACTGTTAAAGAATGTGAGAAAATAGAGGAGGGCAAGTATGTGTTGTTCACAGAGTTTGTTATATTGATTTTCTCCGTTTGCATTTCTGGTTGTCTTCACTTGTTTTTGTGGATTAGTGTTACTACCTGGTGTCATTTCCTTATTCCTATACTTTGCTCACTTCCTTTGTAATATATATATATTTTCATACAATTGCTTCTTAAAACAGTTAAGAGACCAAAAAATGCATTTGTGCTGCCTTTTTTTTTTTTAAGATTTTATTTATTTCTTTATTTGACAGAGAGAGACACAGCGACAGAGGGAACACAAGGAGGGGAAGTGGGAGAGGGAGAAGCAGGCTTCCCGCGGAGCAGGAATCATGACCTGAGCCGAAGGCAGACGCTTAACGGCTGAGCCACCCAGGCGCCCTTGTGCTACCTTTTATAATTACAGAATTATCTTTGTGGTCTTTCATTTTTCATGAATGTTAGAATTAACGTCTAGGGTCTTTTCGCACTTAAAGAAGACGCGAGCCAAACATGGGCAGGAAATGAGTTAGTCAGTGC